>NC_060149.1:46755233-47355233 GCF_021461385.2 Schistocerca piceifrons | reverse complement strand
GACCTACCACTAAAGTGCATCAAGTAATTATGGACGAGCGTAATGCTAAATTCCTTAAACCTATAGGACACCATGAGCTGCTCTGTCTCATCTAACATAAGGGTACCTATGGTCGCATTCACGCCTCCAACTCATAACCTCAATACGTGTAGGTGTATCCTGTCACACACTACACTAAAATAATGGCCAGCTCCAACCTTATAAATACTTCAGGGACGTGTCCTTCACGTCTCAACCACAAACACTGCCCAATTCTATTACACTGCCTTTCCTTGCTACACCAGGTGAGTGTAATCTTACAACTTGTCTGCATATTTTTCCTAACACTAAGCAATCTCTTTTACTATTTCTTAGTTAGCTCTAATGCATACACTAGGTTTCACTACCACTTCAGATCCTGCTTGTACATGAATTCATACATCTTTTTAAATTATTATTGTGGGATCATTTCCAACAAAACAACACTTTGTACTTATTATATTACCAGGGTACTATACATACTTGTTACTCAAATACATTTTATATCTTAATTACGTCATACTTCTCTATTGTTTGTCACTATTAGGTTTGTCACATTAGGTATTTTTCTTCACTAATCGGTAGATAGAATGGTTACATAACTCATGGCTGGATAGTCATGACAGAAAATTTTCATGTCTGGAAAGAAGAGGTCGAAATTTTTGTGGATAGAAAAGATGAAGAGTGAGTGAGACCTGAAAAGGAAAGAAGATCTCACACAGCTGGGACTGCACAGCTGCCACACTGTGTAGAGGTTACAGAACAACCTCCTCCCTACAGCATTCATTGGTTTAATGCTGTAAAGAAGAGTTAGAAATTTTTGTGGATAGGAAAGATGAAGAGTGAGTGAGATCTGAAATGGGAAAGAAGATCTCACACAGCTGGGACTGCACAGCTGCCACACTGTGTAGAGGTTACAGAACAACCTCCTCCCTACAGCATTCATTTGTTTAATGCTGTAAAGAAGAGTTAGAAAATTTTAGGTGGATAGAAAAGATGAAGAGTGAGTGAGACCTGAAAAGGAAAGAAGATCTCACACAGCTGGGACTGCACAGCTGCCACACTGTGTAGAGGTTACAGAACAACCTCCTCCCTACAGCATTCATTAGTTTAATGCTGTAAAGAAGAGTTAGAAATTTTAGGTGGATAGAAAAGATAAAGAGTGAGTGAGACCTGAAAAGGAAAGAAGATCTCACACAGCTGGGACTGCACAGCTGCCACACTGTGTAGAGGTTACAGAACAACCTCCTCCCTACAGCATTCATTGGCTACCTATGAATTTCTTTAGGTCAATCACGTTCCTGAGACCTAAGAGCTTCTTACTTTTAGGGTACTCTAGCCTATATGCATTGGCATGTGGTTTTCCTATTATCCTGAAAGGTCCTTGGTATACGAACATAAATTTTTTTGTTTCTGCATTTACTTTCTTTGATTTTTCTTTGGTTTTGACTAGGACTAATTGACCTATTTCAAAGCTAGTAGGTACAGCTTTTGTGTCATGACGCTTCTTCCTTTCCAACGCTCTTTTTCTCATATTAGCCCTAGCCTTTAGTTTCTTCTCGTCTGTGGATATTTGCGTTAGAATAGGGAATTCTACCATATCTGCAATCACATTGTGCGGTTCTTGGCCAAACATCAATTCACAAGGTGCAAAACCAGTTGCATCATGTCTTAGGTTGTTAATTACATTCTCAAAATACTTAATGTGCTCTGCCCAACTTGAGTGTTTCCGAGCACAATAAGTTCTGCAAAGCCTATTCAATTCCCTCATAATACGTTCACTCATATTTCCTTGGGGGAAATACGCAGATATTTTCAGATGTTTCACGCCTGCCTTATCTAGACATTCCTTAAATCTATCAGAAGTAAATTGAGGTCCATTGTCAGACAGCAAATTCTTCGGAACGCCAACGTTCACGAAGAAATCTTTTTCCAACTTTTCAACCAATGTTTTTGCATTTGCTCTTTTAATTGGGTATAGCTTAACATATTTACTGAATCCATCCACCACAACAAAAACATGGGTGCAACCACCTCTCGAAACAGGAAGAGGGCCAAACAAATCACAAGCCAGTAATTCCAGGGTTTCAGTTGGCTCTACTGAATGCATATCCCCTTGTATTCTGGTGTTGGCAGCACGGACCTTTTGGCACACTACACACGATGCTAGACGCTTGGCCACACGGCGGTACATATTGTCAAATACAACCTTCTCTTGTAGTTTTGCAATGCACTTCTTTGCACCGTAGTGCCCATACCTCAGGTGTACATAGTCGATTAGTAAGTCTACATGTTGTGAGGGAAAGCACAGCTTCCACTCAGAAACACCTACCTTTTTCCTCCTAAACAGAATACCTTTATGCAAACAATAGTATTGCGAAACCTTAGGATAGCTCGCATTTCCTAAATAGCTCTTCACTAATTTCAGTTGGTCATCTGCATTCTGCTCACGTCTCAAGTTCTTAATCACCCTCTTTAATGCACTTTCTTCCTTTACTTCGTGCAATGCAAACATTCGAATTTCATTTGGGTCTGTTGCTGTAATTCCTGCGTCATCACAGAGCTCCGCACTCCTAGATAACCCATCAGCTACTAGATTGTCTTTCCCTTGAATATATTTAACCTCAAGGTCAAACTGCTGGAGATACAATGACCATCTTATCAAACGAGCATTCCTCAATTTACAGGTCTTTAAAAAGGTCAATGCCTTATGGTCACTGTAAACTATTATCTTGTGACCTAATAGATACTGCTCAAATTTCTGTACCCCAAATACAATTGCTAATGCTTCCAGTTCTGAGATGCCGTAATTTCTCTCTGCTGCCTGTAAAGATCGACTGGCGAAAGCTATAGTCTTGTGCACTTCTTGTTCGTTCTCTGTTTCTACTTGGAATATCTCCACAGCTATACCATAGCCACTAGCATCAACAGACATACAGAAAGGTTTTTCAAAGTCAGGATGATGCAAAATTGGACTATTAATTAACGATTGTTTAAGCACCTCAAACGCCTGTTGACATTCTGTTGTCCAAACCCAAGGGGTATTCTTTTTCAGCAGGAGGTGAAGACAGGGAGCATTAAAAGCCTGATCACTAACAAAACGCCTATAGAAGCCGAAAAGACCGAACATTGATCTCAACTGCTTCTTGTTTCTGGGAGCCTCAAATTTTTCAATTACTGCTAGCTTGCCTGGGTCAGGCAGAATACCTTTTCCACTTATCCTATATCCCAAGAAACCTATTTCCTCTTTAACGCACTCCGTCTTTTCAATCTTTAGTTTCATGCCACCTTTCTCAATAGCCTCTAACACTTCCTCTAATAAAGCCATGTGTTCTTCCCAGGTAGGAGTTGCTATTAGCAGATCATCTACGTAAACTGTTATTTTATTGCTTAAAGCAGGTCCTAAAACATGGCACATCACACGTACGAAGGCACAAACAGAGATATTAAGTCCGAAAGGTACCACACGGTATTGGTAACAAACTCCTTCGTACAAGAAAGCTGTGTACTTCCTTGAACTTTCCGCCAGTGGCAAATTCCAATACCCACACGTGATGTCCATAGACGTTAAGAATTTTACTCCCCGGAATTTTTGCAGTAACTCGTCCATGTTCTGCGGTCTATCACTTTCCCTAACCACTATTTCATTCAACCAACGAGCGTCCAAGACCAATCTGACACTCCCGTCTCTTTTTGGTACAACAACAAGAGGATTATTGTATTCACTGACCGCTTTCTCAATCACACCCCACTCCAGCATTCTCTGTATCTCCTTTCGAACCGCCTCCTTCCTTGCTACATGTATTTGGTATGGCTTCCTGAAAAACACTTGGCCGGGTTTCACTTGTAATTTACATTCATAACCCTTGACTATGCCAGGTCGATCCGAAAATACTTTGTGATGCCTTTTTAGAACCTGTTTCAGTTCTTCCTTTTGATTGGCTGAAATCCTATCGATTTCCTGCAATTTAGTTTCTATTTTGTCTAAAATAATTGCTCCTTCTTCTTCTTCTGTATTCAGCTTATTGTTATTAAGATTAACACCTTCGTCCCAATACCTCCTATTTTTCAGAACTCGTATAGGCAGCTCCCAAGTTTCATGATCAGTTACTACATGTTTATCACTAAAAGGTACTATAATTACTCCGGTTATTGGCAAGACCATTTTTAACTGGCTTCTTTCAAAGTCAACAACACTCTGATATTTTGACAAGAAATCTATGCAAATTAAAACCTCAATACTGAGATTGTTTACAATTAAACATGGATGATCAATTAAATTACCATTAATGTTAAAGGGTAGTAAAGCTTCTTGCTTTACCGTTTTTGACACCTTGCCAGTAGCACCAATTATTCTTAGTCCTGATACCCTCATTACAGTAAGTTTGTCTTTACCAGGTAATGCATCAAAGAAGGACTGAGATATTGCACTCACCTCACTTCCACTGTCTAAGAGACAACGTACATTGATACCCAACATATTCACTATTATTATAGGGTGGCTTATTCTAGGTTGTACAGGTGGTTCCTCAGATTCATCTAATAGTTCCTTTTGGATTTGTCTCCAACTAAAGTGATCAACATCTGTCTTCATTACATTTAGGTCATAGTGTGTAGGGGTTTCCTGAATCACATTTTCAGCTGCCTTTTCCAGTCGGTCTATTAATTTTAAATCGAAACACCGCACGACTTCATTACATTTAGTTTGCTGAACATGACCCAAATTACTGTAGTCTGAGCGATTCTGCGCCTCCAGACCGGGCATAACATTAGTTACAGCTAAACCACTTTCACCATTATCGTCGGTTTCCTTCTCAAGTGACAACTGGTCACAGCTACTGGGTTCATCGACCCCAAACTGCCTACCCTCTACATTCCCACTTATCTCCTGTTCTAAATCTATTAGTACATTATCAACATCCTGCACAGGCACTTTAGATAAGAGCACATCATCCTCATCGTAAATATAAGCATGAATTTCTTCTGCTTCTTCACCTGACAATTCAGTATTTTGTAGCTCATCCCTACTGTTACACTGCTGCGCCTTCTCTTTCTCTTCCCACTTAGAAAGCGTCTCTAACACGGTATCTATCAAATACTGTGAGTGATCTAATATTTCTGTTGTATCCTTAGGTGCTACCGACTCTTCATCCACATGTTCAGTTTGAGTATTCTGATCTGTCTTACCAATTCCCTTAACTACTGGCATAGGAAAAGTAACCGCCTGGTGAGTGCCAGTGTCCTCATAGACGGGAACTAGTTTTCCTGCCTAGGTCTACTACTGTTTCCTTTATTTTCATTATAGTTAGCTGGCATAGCCTTACTTTCCGTACTGTTGTTTACATGCATATTTCTGTTTGGAACAAAATTATTATCCCTTGGACGCCATTGTTGGTTCTGATAATTATTTCCCCAATTCCTATCTCTCTTAGGATGACGAACACCTACTGTTCTGATGTTTACATTGCCATTTTGCTCGTTCCTAAAATTACTATTATTATTATTGACATTACGGTTATTACGTGCTTGCTCCTCATTGGCAGCAACACGTTCTACACGTTCCAAATATTCAATGAAACGATCCAGATTGTCTCTAGGGGCTGATATAATTCTAGTTTGCCAGTACCATGGCAGTTTGGCTTCCAGACCTAGTATAATCATTTCTGGTTTTAGCTTTTCCGCCAAATGTGACAAACGTGAAATCCATGACCTAGCAAACTCTTTAATAGATTCCTTGCCTGCATTGAAGCGTTTTCCACTCCAAAATTCTCTCAACACTTCATTTTGCTTATTGCTAGACCAATATTCATTAATAAAAGCTGTTTTAAATTCCGCTAATGTTTTACATTTCAACATAACATCAGCTGACCAACGCATGGCGTCACCTGCTAAATGGCTTCTAATAAATGATATTTTCTCTCGCTCAGACCAAGTTGGTGGAATCACATCTTCAAAATCGTTCCAGAAATCTAGCGGGTGGATATTTTTATCTGGATCGAACCGCAAGAACTGCCGACACCCGATAAAAGCGGCGTTTGCAGCTACAACTTGTTGTACATTACCATTACCAGAAGTTACTGAAGCTACTTTACTCTCAATGTTAGCAATGTTAGTACTTATATTTTCTACTTTCATTTCAACATTATCTACTCTTTGCACAATATGAGTAGTGTCAGTTTTGATTGCTTCTACTTCTGCTTGACATATGTTTACTTTTATATTAACATCTTTAAATCTATCTGAGCACAGTTCAGACTCCGCCTCGATCTTTTCTGTTAACTTGTGCTCCAGCTTCGCATCTTCCATTTGGAAGTCTTTGCGAACCTCAGCGACTTCGGATTTTATTGTCTTATACATTTCAGAAAATTGTTGAGCAACCTTTTTCTTAATATCCTCATGATTGCAATCAATTTTATAATTCAAACTGTCTAGATCTTCTTTCAACTTATTGCAACCAGCCTTGAAAGTATCGTCCATTACCTCCAATCGTTTATTAAAATTTGTTTGGCTGGCCACAATCTCAGACTTTAATTCAGCATTACTGTTTTTGACCTGTTCACTTATTTCAGCCTTTAATTCAGCATTCATTCTAGCATTACTGGCTGACATTTCAGCATTATTGGATTCTAATTTATTGTCCATTGCCTCAAACCGTTTATTAAAATTTGTTTGACTGGCCACCATTTCAGACTTTAATTCAGCATTGCTGGCAGCTATTGCTTGTAATATAACATTTAAATCAACAGCCCCAGCATCTTTGGGTTGCTCACGAGCTGGCTTTTTATCACACTCAGGTGACGAAAAACTAGCTCCAACACCAGAATCATCAAAACTAACTGAAACTTCTGATTGATTAGTCATATCTAACTTCTCCTTCTTACACTCTACCATCTCTGAAGACTGTTTCATTTTTAATTCATCAGAGAAACTATCATCCAATAAATTTACCATTTCTACTTTCCGCTTTACTACAGGGGTCTCTATTATTGAATCATTACCCCTTCGCACACTACTGTCAGGAGACAATACTTCATGTTTCACCTTAACATTACTACTTTCATGCATATTTACACTTGAACCGTTGTCTGTATTTACAGTTCCCTCAACAGACATAGGTTCTGATTTAAGTTTAACCTCAGCTTCTTTTGACGGTTCCATCGCCGACAGTCTTTTAGTGCAGGTTAGTAAAATTTTTAACAGCTTTTCACTTAACTTAGTTCCTTCTGCACGACGTATGGCGTTGCCGGCGCGGCGTACCAGGATTCCTGATGCGACGTGGCACGTTGAACTGCAGACGGC
This sequence comes from Schistocerca piceifrons, assembly GCF_021461385.2. Taxonomy (NCBI): domain Eukaryota; kingdom Metazoa; phylum Arthropoda; class Insecta; order Orthoptera; family Acrididae; genus Schistocerca; species Schistocerca piceifrons. The sequence goes on along the minus strand of NC_060149.1, from coordinate 47,347,916 downwards.
TCTCCGACGGCTGTTGTGTGTTTGCGTGGCCCGCAATTGCAGGCTCTGCGCCGGCTGCTCCAGGGGACGACTGCGGTACGGCGAGACTGGCTTCTCGCGATGCCGGCAGCACCGCTAGACTCAGTGCCAGCTCCGTCAATCCAGATGCGTTGTTAATCCAATTGCGGCGTCCACATGCACACGTAACACATTCACTGTTTTATACTCAGTTGCGTGTCGCATTTCACTCGCGAATCCGAATAGTTAAAAATCACTTTCACTTAGTTGATTTCCCGGCCGATGCACCATATGTGGGGCGGCGGATGTATAAGTTTGTAACAATAATAAAAATCTGATTGCTGGATATATGCTTGCGTGTTGAATCAGTTTCTAACTTTTAGAATGTTGTTATTGCTGTCTTTTGCCGTTCTCAACACTGGCTCTCTATTTACTCCGTGACCCCCAGAAAGTGATTTAATAAAACTTGGAGCCAGTAAATAGATATCCTAGTGCCCACTTTACCTGAGAATGTTCTTATAGCTGCAGCTTATAGCTCTGAGGAATTAGGAGATTGTCCGGGATTTCTAATCAAAAACGGTTTTCCAAAATAGTTGAGTATATTCTGAAATTCACTGATAAACAACACAAGTATCCCTACAACCTAACTAACAGAACAGTTCAGAGTCTAATGCGCTGATGCAACTATAAATGTCCGAATCAAATGTTAAAAAGAATGCTCGCCATAATTTGATGAAAATATTTCATCAAACGCCACGCTAAATTTTTGGTAGAATGTCTGTCCCGCGACGGCACGTGAAAATACGACAATACGCAAACTGAAGCTAGATAATGAAAATCATTCCAGAATTATCACTTCACATGAAATGTTTTCATGGTTCCGCGTATCTCTAGTAACTTAATACGGCACCCGAGGCTGTTTGTAGCAGATACACTGATGCGACGCGACTACCGACACAGATGGCGTGTCATTCAGCGTCTGGAGAGAACTGGGGCCCTGCTTCCTCGCGCAGTGTTCTTATATATAAAGCCGCGGTGCGGACGGCTGAGGGATCGCCTGATCAAATCCGCTCTCCCGACTAGCCGCTGGGCTAGTAACGCACCACTTCAAGATACATAATAATTTATAGCTTCTTTGGCTGATGGCCGAAGAAGCTCTTAATTTACACGTGCATTCAGCACGCAGGTAAGTATTGATAATAAAATTTTGACGTGGCTAAGTTAAATACTTTAGGCGAGAGAATTAATTTAATTGCATTGCACGCACTAGATGAGCTCTGAACTGGCCCTGTTGAGATCCGCTATCGCTATAATTTTATAGGTATTCAAAAGAAACTTTTCACATCTTCATAGTCATAGCGGACCTCCAACCTATTTAAATCTAAACATCCTAGCCTTATTTACTAGCCTACTTAATCTATCTTGCTTCCTTCAGTTTTGAGACGAAAACCAGAAAATCATGAATTTCCACTAAAGTCTTAATTTGTGAAATCCAAAGTACTGTTTTTATTAAATCATTATGAAAGATGAATCTAAATATAAATTTTGAAGTCTCTAGCTCTTTTCTGTTGCGCCAATGATTTTTCCAGAAAAACGTCCAAATCTCGAAAATGGCTGAAGTTATCGAACTGATATTTAACACACATTAATTTAGTATTATTTCTGACATGCTAGAAAAGTTTTAGTTCCTTTGCTTGATTTTTAAGGTATTGCGCAACATTTATGACGTCAGAGCTAGTTACAGCAGACTGGCTGGCACATAATGGAAACTGATGTGAATTTACTACAGCGTGAGTAGGCTGCTTCCCTACAACGTGATCAAAAGTACTCAGACATCTGGCTGAAAATGACTTACAAGTTTGTCGCGCCCTCCATCGTTAATGCTGGAATTAAAAATGCTGTTAACCGTGATGACAGCTTTCACTCTCACAGGCATACGTTCAAGCAGCTGCTGGAAGGTTCCTTGGGGAATTTCAGCCCATTCTTCAAGGATTGCTGCATTGAGGAGAGGTATCGGTGTCGATCGGTGAGGCCTGGAACGAAGTCGGAGTTCCAAAACATCTCAAAGGTTTTCTATAGGATTCAGGTCCGGACTCTGTGCAGGCCAGTCCGTTACAGTGATGTTATTGTCGTCTAACCACTCCGCCACAGGCCGTGCATTATGAACTGGTACTCGATCGTGTTGGAAGATGAATTCGCCATCCCCGAATTGCTTTTCTGCAGTGGGAAGCAATAAACTGCTTATAACATCAGTGTAGGGACGTCCTGTGATAGTGCCACGCAAAACAACAAGGCGTGCAAGCCTCCTCCATGAAAAAGACGACCACACCATAGCATCACCGCCTCCGAATATTACTGTTGGAACTACACACGCTGGCAGATGACGATCACTGGGGACTCGCAATACCCACACCCTGCCATCGGATCGCCCCATTGTGTACCGTGATTCGTCACCCCACACAATGTTCAATCGTCCAATGTTTACGCTCCTTACACCAACCGAGGCGTCGTATGGTATTTACCAGCGTGATGTGTGGCTTATGAGCAGCGCTCGACCGTGAAATCCAAGTTTTCTCACCTCCCGCCTAACTGTCATAGTACCTAGGTACTTGCAGTGGATCCTAATGCAGTTTGGAATTCTTGTGTGATGGTCTCGATAGATGTCTGCCTATTACCAACTACGACCCTATTCAACTGTCGGCGGCTTGTGTCAGTCAACAGACGAGGTTGGTCTGTACGCTTTTGTGCTGTACCTGTCCCTTCACGTTTCCACTTCACTATCAGATCGGAAACAGTGGACCTAGGGATGTTTAGGAGTGTGGAACTCTCACGTTGATATGTATGACACAAGTGACATCCAACCAATTGACCACGTTCGAAGTCCGTGAGTTTCGCGGAGCGTCCCATTATGCTTTCCCAAGATTGTCTAATGACTACTGATGTCGCTGACATCGAGTAACTGGCAGTAGCTGACAGCATAATGCACCTAATATGAAAAACGTATGTTTTTTGGGGTTTCCGGAAACTTTTTATCACATGGTGTACTTGTGACGGAGGCATTGCTCTTGTGTGTGACAATAGTTCACAGCTTAGGCGATGGAACGCGCTAGCTTAACGGTTGAACTGAACGGTAAAAACCAACTGAAAACTCCAGCAGACATGTGTCATTTTGTTTTGACATGCTGCAGTAACAACTCAGGAAAACAAATAAGCCTGTACATCATGGTATAATAGTGAGGGTGTGATGTGGAACGAGAGTAAGAATGTCAAACTGAGTTTCCCGGAAAATCTTTCATTTAACGAATCTAATTTTTTCCAAGTATAAGAATTGTAATAGTTTCAAAAAATGTAATATTTGAGCATTCAGCTTGACACAGCTGAACAGGATTTCTTTATTTTGTAGATGGTAGAGTTAAATTTATAAATATTGCATTTTCTACTTTGGGAAACATCTAAAAACAGATATCATCATCTAACGAAAAGTATAATCCCCTTGATAATTACACTAGCATGTATCACTGAATGCTCAGTCATACGTACACTAATTCTATTTGTATCTATCAGTAATACACCGTATGGTGCTCTACCTATCACGAATACTCCTTTGACTTTGTCCGTGCTTGAGTGAAATCCCGAGAAAAATATTTTCTCTCATGTTGGGCATCAACGACGACTGTACTCATTATGATGACGAATCCGAATGTTAAGTCGTAACTATGCCTCAGTATCAAGAGAGGCAGTAGAAAAGTCGCAGGCAGCAAACTATGAAATCCCACAAGACTGTAATAACTTACTGCACTTTGTTGAGCTACAGGAAAAAGAGTGTACGGCTATTAAGGAAGTCAGATACCAACGTGTACATACGAGGATAGGCCGAGAACGAGGCTTCACAGTATATAAGACTAGGTAATTTCTTTCCAGGAACGTCTGTTATGAGTAATGCAGTGACAGTTCTGTCTTGAGAGAGTATTGTTTACCCAGCGATATAAAATGTCTGATAGAAAGCAAAAAGAGAATTTAGGAAACAAACTGAAAAAGTTTCTACTTGAACAACTAATTCTATTCCGCAAAAGAATTTCTATTATTGTGAAGGGTGGTGGGTAGGAATCAATAACTCAAATATGTATATTGTCTTAAAATACTTTACATACGTTCAGGATGTAGTCATATATACAAATTAATTCGCGATGTGAATGTAAAATGACACGTCTTATGTCGTTATGATTTATTGTGGAAATGATTCATGGAACATGAAACTAACTAACTACGGTCCTAGTAGCGTCATTCTCCATAACATGGGTCATCGACAATGCACGAAAATTTCACAAAGCAGAAAGAAGTATTTTATTGGACTGATCATCATCTGCCCCTTTATTAGTTTCATTGAAGACAGAGGTTTAGAGGAAACGACCTATTCCCAAGATACCAATGGAAATTCGTGACAGCTTCCTGAGACGCAATGGCAGAACTGAGGTCATTTATTACCCCTTTTCCACGCTGGACATACATTATCACCAATATCGGTTAACTACAAAGCATGTCCCTTTGAGGGCCAAAAGTATTAGGATAGGAACTGTATGCTTTTAATATTACAGTTATGCGCTTTTTTTAACATGTTCTTGTTCCAATTTGTCTCACCGACTTCGATAAAACATATGAAGACATATTTTTATACAGTACCAAGACTTCTTATTAAGCAAAACCTTACATTGCTCTTACTAGTTTTGAATTTCCTCATAAAATAAACTTTCATTGAATATGAGACTTTTGGGGGTATGTAAAGCTACTTTCATGTACGAAATATATTAAAACAAGATCTTACCGGAAGCTACGATCCGATCCTGCTGCAGAAGTGACTCATCGTCGCTTCAACTTCTTGAATTCCCCAGCTGCCTATTTTCAGACATTCTTCAACATTTCGAAGGCCCAAAAGTCGACGACTAAAATTTTCTCATGTGGTCTTAAAGTGTCAATAAAATATAATCATTCACATAACACAATCAACTTGAAAAATTATACACACTTATCATCAGAGCTGTACACTTTTTGGCTTTGTAAAATATCAGGCTCTGTAGCCGATGCAAAGCATGTCTACATTTCAGTGTGAAATTTTGGGCTGCGAAGCTCAAAGACTGCTAATAGTGAAACACTTACCTTATTCATTTTAAAAAGCAATGTCAAAACAACACTGGAGGAAATGCTGCAACAAGTCAGAGGTTTTCTTGAAATGATTTTCTTGTACCATTTCTAGTTTCAGGCCTGAGCCCATTGTTAGATAGTAGAGTTGACTTCCTGCAACTTTCACATTTGCGCCCTAAAACATATCAAATTTTTGTGATGCATAGTTTACAGAAGGTTTTATATTTACGCCATAACACTTAACCAGATTTTCCATGTTTATATAGTTTTTCACTTACATATGCTCCACACATTGTAGTTACTTCTGAAAAGCCCTCCTTTACAAATTTAACTCTAGCTGATCATTTAGTAACGCAGCCAGGTTTATTGTCAATGAATACATACATACATACTTTAATCCTTGTTCCATAGATCATGAATACGATATCTCGTAAGGATGTGGAACGTGTCACTTCAACCTAAGTTTTCTTTACACGAAATAATTAATTCTCTTTTTTCTTTTTTTTACAGTTATTACCTCATATCTAAGAATTCATCTAATGAGTAGAAGGAGTTGTCACTCAAAAATTCCTTTAATTTTCTTTCAAATGTTGGTTGACTATCTGTCAGACTTTTAATACTATTGGGCAAATGACAAAAGATTTTTGTGACAGTATAATTCACCCCTTTCTGTGTCAAAGTGAGATTTAATCCAGATTAGTGAATATCATCCCTTCTTCTACTATTGAAGCTATGCACTTCGCTATTATTTTTGAACTGGGATGGGTTATTAATGACAAATTTCATAACTGAATTTATGTATTGCGAAGGTACTGTGAATATCTTAGTGACGAATTGCCCCAAAATATGATACCATATGAAACCTGTGAATGAAAGTAGGCATAGTAGGCTACTTTACTGATATGTTTATCACAAAAATTGGCAATAACCCTAATAGCATAAGTAGCTGAACCTAACCGTTTCAGCAGATCATTGACGTGTTTCTTCCAATTAAATTTTTCATCAGTGCACACACCGAGGAATTTTGAGTATTCTGCCTTAGCAACAGACTTTTATTCATAACCTATATTTCTCAATGGTGTTATACCATTTACTGTACGGAATTGTATAAACTGTGTTTTCTAAAATTTTTGTGAGGGTCTATTTGCAGAGAACCACTTAATAATTGTCTGAAGACATTATTTGCAATTTCCTCAGATGAGTGTTGCTTGTTGGCTATGAATACTATACTTGTATCATCAGCAAAAAGAATTAGCTTTTCATCTTCATGAGTATAGACTGGCAAGTCGTTAATTCATATTGAGAAAAGTAAGGGACCCAAGAGTGAACCCTGTGGGACACCATTTTTGATACCTCTCCAGTTAGAGGACTCTGCTTGTTTTTGCAGAATATTTGTACTGTTAATTTCAACCTTCTACAGTCTTCCAGTTAAAGTATGAATTATACCATTTGTACACTGTCCCACTCATACCACAATACTTAAGCTTATCAAGAAGAATTTGATGATTCACACAGTCAAAAGGCTTTGAGAGATCACAAAATATCCCATTGGGTGATGTTCGGTTATTCAATGCATTTAATATTTGATCAATGAAAGCATACACAGCATTTTCTGTTGAAAAGTCTTTCTGAAAACCACATTGACATTTTGTTAGTACCTCATTTTTAGAAATATGTGATGTTACTCTTGAATACATTACTTTTTCAAGTAACTAGTGGTTGCATATTTCTAATTCCTCTAATGAACTAATCTGTTCTTCTTTCTCAGCATACCAAATGATCTACTAGAATTAAAAAAAACAAACATACATCCAAAATTTCTTACCACTCTTATAAATTGAAACGATAGAAGCCATTACCTGATAGATAGAATTTTCTTTAGTGGCCATTAGCTGAATTTTTCCAGCATAAATTATTAAATCTAAAGCTGTATAAAATTGTCTGTACTAAGTGGAAGTATCTTTGAAGTAACTTCAGAAGTATAAAAAAATTGGACACATATATGTTCTTTGGCACATCAGATCAGCAGTTAGTGTAAGCAATTATATCCGCCATCATGTTTTTACTACAGGTAATTTATCAGTATAGAATGTGTAAGAAATCGAAACCTCTGTTCTATAACATACAAAGGAGGGCTTTCCTGGAAGTAAGTACAATTTGTTGAGCATACATAATTCAAAACTATGTAATCACAGAAAAATTGTTAAATTTTAAGACGCAAATGTAAAATATTTTGTAAACAATGGTTTAAAAATTTATTGTATATTTCGGGACTTAAATCTAAAACATGCAAACAGTCATCGCTACCATCTGAAGATGGTAGAACAAAATCATTTCAAGATAACTTGTGGCTGGTTACAGTATTTCCTACAATGCGTGCTCCAACCAAAATGGATAAAATTTATCTAAAAATTGGCGTCAGTCGATAAATTACAGTTATCATGAGAGAACACGCTAGATACGAGTTGGATTCAAATGTTCATAAACAGTCACTTACTATTTCGCAAAATGGAAAAAGCTAATTTATAACATATATGGTTACAAGATGCAGTACTTTACAAACGTACTCAGCGATCGCATGTTGAGAGAAGGACTCTGGAAATAAATAACATCACAAGTCTCTGATGGGATACAGCGGTAAGAGTAAAGATGCAGGTATCACTGCATTGCTACAGAGCTGCACCTGGTGTGATGTAAATATGTAATTAATTGTACATTCAAATTTTATGGAAAGCATGAACATAACATAACTGGTACTGTACATTGCTAATTGGAAAGTATAATCTACGTTTGAAGGGTCTGTGACATCAGACGCACAGAAACCATTCCAACCATTAACAGTAATTACAATTGTCCTGTAGAACACGTTATCAACAAGGGTATACTTTAAATTGACGCGATTCAGACAAGGGAGAACACCTGTCCTGCTGTCTAATATCTTTAAACAAAACTTTATAAGCCATATCAAGTATTTCAAAAATGTTATTCAGGGAAAACAAACAGATGATACCAAGCATAACAGAAGGGTAATACATGTCTTTAAGAAAACGTTGGAAGAGTTTACCTATAATTTTATAGGAAACGAAAATTTTCAATACCTTCATGTAATAATATTCAATATGTAATAGTATTCAATATAGTTATATAACAGCATAGATACATTACTTCAAACTATTGAGCCCAACTTAGTAAGTAATTCCCCAAGTACAATTATGACACCAATTTATATAAGAATAAAATTTAAAAAAATACTTGTAAATTAGCCAGCCAGAATCGTGGTGTACAACGCTGAATACTCATAAAGCCAATAAAATGCCTGTACAGAATGTAATAACTCATCATAGAAACCAAGCAGCTACAAATATACATTTAAGAACATGAATTTCACTATCAGAGCATAAAAATAAGCACAAACACACATCAAAACGTAACTGCAAATTCAACATGAAGATCAAAGTGACACAGAGGTAATTATGTACCGGTATCTAAGACATCACTGCGATATAATGTTGTTTATTTTAAAACACATTTGTAAAATGAGGAAATAAAGGCTTCAGATGAATCCATCTGCTTCCCTCATTAAAGGTCACAGCCGATAATTGACCCCGATGTTAAGTAATGAGTGCCATAAAGTGTTCAGGTTTCATAGTATCTGGAGATTTGTGTGATACACAGTTCTGTGAAGAACATATAAGCGTCAAGAGTCCCTAAATGAATAAAGTGGCAAGAAATTAAGAGATAAGGGCAGGACAGCTACAATGAGTTATGGAATACAATTGGTAGTCAGCAAACAGAGCTTGTAATCGAAACCATTAAGGGCTCCAAACTGAATTTCAGTCTAAACATGATGGACTCAAAACCGAAATTTAAGATATTAGGACACAGGTTACAGAACAAAGCAAAAGAAAAGTGTGGTTAATGAGTCTCGTGATAGACTTCGGACCAAAGATAGTTAAACTAGGCATGTAAAGAGGATTTATGACAGTAACCAACAGACATTTGTAAAGTAAATTGGCAGCATTTAGACGCAATGCAATGCGTTGAGCAGCGAAGTAGACAAAATCTGCATGAAAGTGTCAGAATGTAAAAAAATTATAAAGTGAAGTAAATAAAGACTTAGTACAGGAAGAGATCGATGAAACGCTGCTATAATAGATACCATCGTTGTTAACTTGCCTCACGTAATTATAAACAACATAATGAGCCCACGATATTTCCAAGAACTGGGATAGAAACCAGTTATTCATTGCTGGTCTTAGATCTGACCTTAGTTCGGCATACGCCCGTCAGTTTTACTGTATCTAACATTACCCCACTTACAGATGGCAGTTTAGTTCTTTGCATGAATATTCCTGAGTTGGATTACATTTACAGTCTCATTTTACAAATAATGAGCATTGCTGTAAGCAATGGTAGGAGCAGTTGTTTAGAAACAGAGCTATTGCATGTAAAACATGGTACGTGATTTGCTTTATTCATCTTCGTTGATAATTTCACGGTAAACCAACAAGAAATGACAGGTTCCCACAAATGGCAGCTTTGTCAGGTTGTGTGCATGCCAACAGTGATAAGTTCCAGAAACATAGCTGCCAATAGTAGTAATGTTAGGCAGTGTTCGTCCCAGGAAAATGATTTTGAGGGACGATTTGTACATATGTGAGGATGGTGTGGATAACTGACACAGATGAATATCCTGAATATGCTTGTGAATGCAACTGTGCTTTAAAAGTTGTTGCTAGCCAGGTAAATGTGAAGAATTGCTTAACCATGTAAATAATGTTGAGATGTCTCCCTTAGCATAGTTAACGTGAATGTACGTGAAGTTTGTTAGCATAAATGTTAAGGGGCATCCTTAACTTTGCTTATGCGCTGTAGTAAGAAGACAATAACATTAATTTATGTTGTGCTGAATCGCAGATTAATTATTCAGTCTGTTATGCTTTGTTATAGCAAAAATAGGCCACGCAACCCTTAGTATTACTAACTGAGGCAATTAGGACCTGTCAAATTATTATTTACAGATACATCTAAAAGGGAAATCGTAGGTCAATACTAGCGCATATTAAGTGTCCTTACTCTGCAAGTAAACAATGTTAAGAAACCACTCACGTATCTTGAGAAAAATGTTTTAAATCGAATATACAATTTTAAAAACATGTCATTTCTCTATAAATGTATCAAAATTGTGACTTACCTGCTTAAGAAAATTATATTGTATGTACCAGAAATAGCTTATTTATGAGATTTTTAAACTTTCTTTTTACCACTGTTTAGTGCATATATATATTCTCAAATTCATTTCCTTTATTATATATTTTGTCTACTTCGCATTTTAATGAATCATTGGAAGATCGATGTAGTATTTCACTGTTTACAATATACTACACTACAGTAGGTTATACACGTACATTTTAATTGCCCTCCTTTTTCCTTTAATTTAAAATATGCTCAACTAATGGTATGTGGATTTTATGCATACTTTTTTATTATTATTAATCATCTTACCTCATTTTACGGACGCTCATGTACGTATTGGCTCTCTGACGCAAGCTCTGGTACAACATCACAGTTGTTATGTGCTGAGCACGCATTTTTCATGGACAAAAAATAACAGTTGTCTTGATGCATCTTGTAGAGTATTTAGCATTTCTTCATAGGTGATTTAGTATTTTGCTTCACTAAGGCAATTGATCTCCCCTGCATATGTTACGGCGTTTACATTCATTAATATTTAATGAAACTGCATTGTATTTTTGAACACTTAAAGTGTAATTATTCAATCACACACACATTTTGTGAGTGATCTGTAAACCGTATATTTCAGAAAATTGTTGCTCGTTGGGGTGTAAACACACACACACTCATCTTACTGCTACACTGAAACTGGCTTACTCTGTGGAAAAACTTTGCACAGTGACAGAAAGCTGACAAACTAAACCACACAACGAGAATAATTATCGACACTACTAAATCAATTTTGTTCCACCATCAATTCGATGAGAAGCAGTTGCTGTAAGAAACTTCCAAAAGAATGCTAACCATCCCGGCTCACTTCTGTATATCTACCAACAAGCTTTAAACATAAAACTACCCTGCAGAACGTCGGATGCGAATCTTATATATGACGTGTGTCAAGAATGAGTAGAGGTACGACAGAAATTACCTTCAGAATTTCTCGCCTTATCACTTATCGTAAGAAACGTGGAATGAATATGGTTCTCCCAGGAAACTATGGACAGCTCTGAATTGATTCATATGGGGCACGGAAGGTGTGGCAACTGTTTGTATGACTGGGGGTACAAGTTTACCTCAATGTACGACTGTGAGAGTTGTCGAAGAGAGTTTATTACGGAAATTTCCTGATGTTTTCAGTGAACTGCATTTGGTGACACCAAAGTCTGCAAACTTGTTAAAAGATCTAGGTAATCAGTTATAAAGTTTTCGAGTGTTCCCTTTTTATACTATGTTTACTTTTATATTATGTATTTTTATGTAAATTTAACCATTTGTATAAGAACGTAAATGATCCTGAAAATCATATGAATAACAGTAATTATAATAATAATAATAATAACAATAATAATAAAGAAGACTATGATTAGTTAGTACCTACCTATTAATTATCGTAATTACAACGTTTCATTTTAGAACTGTTACTTTTTTAACTTTTAATTGAAATTTCATTTTTCAGTTAACTTTTTGTAAAGAATTTAAATTTCGGTCGTGATATGTAAGGGTACAATATTTTTACATATAATTATCACTGTCCAGGATATGAAAAAATGACTTTCGGAAAGCGCAGCAACTACAGGGCCCTAACGCGCCAATTCCGTGTGAGCCAGGGTCTGGTTGGGACGTAAATGTGGCTTACCTCTACTTCAATAGTTTTAGAGTGAAACTGTGGTACATAGTAATCATCAGGATGTACTTTTATTCGTGTGACGTGTAAAGTGAAGTTCCACTCATCGTTACGAAACAATGTGTCAGTTAAATTTCTGCTACATCAACTTGACCCAGTCTTTGTATGGTCCCTAGTAGGTGAGAAAACAATATAAAGAGAAAATTAGAGTCATCATAGGAGCTTCAAGTGTAAGAGGAGTTGGTACTCTTACAAACCGCGCGATCCGTCGAACTACAAAAGTGTGCATTAAATAAGCTCCGCTTTAAACTGATAACGCAGTCGCATTACAGTCGCATGCGACCCTACTAGTGTGACAGTTAGGACAGAGTCGTCATGATTAGTGATGACAGCAATGCAGGAGCTTCATGCCGCATAAGTTCCAGTGCACTGATACGCTCCCCATGCATGACCTTCACTCATTCATAAGGGTTTTGAATTCAGGGAATTAACCACTGACATTGCCCAAGGTATCTGTACTTTGTATATGGTGAGCAGTGTGTACGTGAACAGATGGTCCCGAGAAAAGCATAAGGGAAGTCAGGAACTCAGCTGCGAGGCAGACGTATTGGTTCAAGATGTGGTAGAACAGATGGCAGAGAAGTACCGACTCACCGTGACCACTCTATTACTGGATTTTCCATAGATTTACCGGAAGAAACTACACTACCGCCCGTAAGGTGGAAAACACCATGCTGCATATTACAAAGGAGCCAGATAAGAGTATTCTATCCGAGTTACAGGTTAGACTACAGAATAGTATGCTCAAATAACCTTTAAAAATGACACACCATTGCACAGATAATTATAGTACATATACATACAATTTGGTAATCCTCAGTTTCATGTAAACTGACTTTACCTTTCCACACAGGTGGAGCCAATAGACTGAGCGAATGTGTAGAGATACGTTCTTTACGGTTTTGTTCAATTGTAGTTCCGTCTGTATAAAACAGGACACGCCGCGAGAGAAGGTATTACACGCAATCAAAGTAACTGAAAATGGCCCCAAAGTGACTGATTCCTTATGATTCGCTGGTAAAGATAATCATTTTACATAAAGAACGCAGTAGTGTCCAACAAATAACAAAGAAATTGTAGATTTCTGTCAGCAGAATTGTCAAGAGCGTATACCGACATCGAGTTACAGGCTCCCATGATGATAGTCCTCGCTCAGGAACACACAGGAAAATATCAGACGTTCAGGAAAAATATTTGGTAGTGACCAGTAAACGCAAAAGATTCCAAATTGTCCTTGAACTGACTGCAGAATTAAACACAACTAACAATACATCAGTGCCTGAATCAACAGTGAGACCAGGCAGAAAACACACTCAAGGGTAAAGCAGCAGAAAGGAAACCTTTGTTGTGCCATGTTCACGAGAAGAAAATGCCTCAACGGTCTACGATGCACGTTGGACAGCACGGGATTGGGATGAATCCAAGTTCGAAATATTTGGACGTAAACGCCGTCAATTTGTACGGCATTTACTCCACGAACACTTGAATCCTCTGTGTGTAATTCCAACTATGAAGCATGGAGAGGGTTCTGTGATGGTATGGGGATCCTTTGGGGTTACAAAATATGAGATTTGGTGAAATTAGGGTGGAAAATTAATCAAAACAATTATCATGCTATAGTGCAGAAACATACCAAGAAATACAGATTCCTTCTGATTGGGAAACGGTTTGTCTTGCAGCGAGACAGCGACCCGAAACATAGATCCAACTTGTGTCGGAACTATGTGAAGTTTCTAGAGATTCACATTATGTTGAAAAGTATGGAATGGTCACCCCATATCCCAGATTGTAAATCAATCGAACTGCTACGGGATGAGCTGAACCGGGTTATCCGAAATCAGGGAATCATCAGTGGGACACAATTGTGGGAAACCCATCGCATGCAGAGCGTATGCTAGGCAGTAACTAAAGCACGGAGTATCTATTTTGAGGAATCAAAACCTTAGTAAGTGCTTTTAACTATGTACTGTTTGAGCTTAATAAACATTTAGAAAACAATAAGCTATTATTTTATAACGTATTCCTTTCCATTATCCATAACCAGTTGAAGGACACAAAACACTCAGTCCCCTGCTGCGAATCGAACCCAGGTCCCTTCAGTGGTAGGCGGTAACGCCGCCGCTACGCTACCGAGTCGGAATAGTGAATAGGGAATGTGGGACCAATGTTACTGTTACCAAATACATTGTAGTGCTGGAGGTGTTATGACTGGTGCGAGACATGGCCCTTATTTGAATTTCTGGAAACAATACCAATTCCAATGCCTCGAATGCACACATTGTGGTCACCGGTCTAAGGAATCATACCTTGTCTGAGCTGTCAGAAATACAAGACTTGTCAAGCACTGAAGTTGCGAAGCATTCAGCCAACAGCAATACCCATCGCAACGTTGCATACAAATTATTTCGCAGAATACACAACACTCAATGCAACGTGGTGTCCGTATCATCTATGGTCGTAATTCAGTTATTAATTACTGGCAGTGGCTGGGAAACTTGTCCGTATCCCCTTCCAGTTCCAAATTTCACACCTCTGATTTCCATCTGCTTGCTGATCAGATACTGTAAGAGGACGACGCCGTCATTCAAGCCTTAATTTCAGACGGCACTGTTTGCCTTACAACGATACCAAACATAGTTTTTTGTTATAATACGTGGTTGAACACTGGTGACAAATAGGTTGAAATTCTGGGGAACGTATATTGTCCAGTTTAAAACAAAGAATTTTGATCTTGAGGTTCGTATTCTTCTGGATCGGCCTTGCATATTATATTTCGTAAAGGTAACGATTGAATTTATTCAGATAACTTACGGAGGCCAATATAACATCAGATGCAGTCTGATGTAACGCCAGTACTAGTGAAACATCTTGGAATGACTGGCGAATAATACGTAATAATTGTCAACTACTACGATTTGTTGTCACCGTCATCGTGTTATACTGGCACATCATTGTTTCATTTGGATGACTCAGCAGTGCTCACTGAACAAAGTAACTGCTCATCGTGAAGACCTACAGGTCTTGAAGAGCCGCAGCAGATCTTGAGTCAGCTGCATTATGGCAACATTTTCCGTGTAGTTTCTGTTTTTGTTGTTCACAGTAGTTGAGCCTACAGCAAATTCTAAAGTATTGTCAACAAGAAATGGTTAATTTTTCAAACTGATCACATCGACCTCAGTATCGTATGCTCTTCTGATATGACACCGTGATAACTCGTCTGAAATCAAACGTAGCAGCGACTTTCGACGACAACTGGTGCTTCAGTGATCGAGTTAGGGTCCCTGGATTATTATTAACTTCGCTGTGTATAGTTAGGGTAGTATGTCACCTCAGGGTGAACAATTCCCTAATTTATATGACCAGTGTACTAGTGAACTGAAAGTACTAGAAAAGTAACATTTGGAGCTTTACAATTTATGACTTAAATAATCATATTTTAGACGTAAAACTGCTGCCATATATATATGTTTATTACATTAATGGAGCTATCTCACTCCCACAACCCATCTCCCTTTCCCACGCCCACATAAACACACACACAATACACACACACACACACACACACACACACAAACACACACACACACACACACACACACACACACACACACACACACACACACATAGATATAGCTCAATCAAGGATATGTTGTATATCTAAAGAGATGAAATACCAGTAGGCAGCTTCATTGAATCTCTTCTTAATGACAAGTGTAAATAACAAAAAGGTCATACAAACTCGTTTGTTACAACATATACATATTATTCGCTGGTTGAAACTATTAACAGGAAGTGACGGAAAGATGAACATTTAACATTCGAAAATATAATCACCACCTGGCAACTAGAGGATGGAAGTGATGATCTGCTTTAAATTCGTGTTCCACAACGAAGAACGTATATTTAAAACTATGACACACTCAGAATCCGCTCATGTTGGTACGAGATGCAGATCACGGCACTAAACCGATAAAAGATGGGCTTATTTTTAATCATATATTGAGAATGTTCTTCTAACCGAATAGAGTCAGAAAGCTGTATTTACTTACGTAAGCATTTCAGTACCTTTTGTCTTTGATAATCTTTTTATCCGTCTGTGAAAGATAAACTTCCTGTTACAACTAAAACCAAATTGTGACAGTTTCACTCAATGCAGCAAAGCCAAAAGAAGAAGTTAAGTTTTAAGCCTTCTGTTCAGACATAAAGTTCTTACAGGCTGCAAAATTATATAATCTAGTCAATGTTACAATTAAGTTTGTTACAAATGATAGGCGAATAAGGATATTTATACAAGAAAGAAAAGCTGAAACCGAGTGTGTAAAATATGTTGGTGCCTTGTCTAATAATCGCCACACCAGAAGGAAACTTCTAAAACGATGTAAAGAAAATATTGTTACCTTACAGCTTAAAAACATAGGTATTTCCCTTTTCCACCAGTTCCACGACGAAAGGCCGATGTGAGTTGGAACACTATACTCACCACTGTTCTAGTCGATTGACCAACGTGTAATTAACACCGTAATGGCTTGACTATTTGTGACATACAACAGTACTTAATTACGCCGGCCGAAGTGGCCGTGTGGTTAAAGGCGCTGCAGTCTGGAACCGCAAGACCGCTACGGTCGCAGGTTCGAATCCTGCCTCGGGCATGGATGTTTGTGATGTCCTTAGGTTAGTTAGGTTTAACTAGTTGTAAGTTCTAGGGGACTGATGACCACAGCAGTTAAGTCCCATAGTGCTCAGAGCCATTTGAGCCAACTTAATTACGTGTACAAAAATGAAATTATGTAACACTGGATTAAATTTTTCTTTACAACTGCAGCCGTTAACTTGATTAAAACTGTCGACAGTTTGTCCAGTATGCACTGCCTCCTTGTGAAATTACGTGCTTTGAGGAGCATTTGACTCGGTGTTCCTCGGTGCTCCTTATTACAGGCAATGGGTATATCTCTTGAGATATAGTTATAAACACAATTTTTGGTAAAATTTTATTGTATACATGGGGTAAAATAATGTACAAATGACCTTATTTTAAACTCTATACATTCTTGACCATATTCGTGTATAATTTTTCATGAGCAACTTTCGTACTTTCTTCACACTTTCATGAAGAATTGTTTCCGTGGACAGCACAAAAACAGAATGTAAAATTGAATTTTTATTAGACCAAGTGCAACTCTTAAGAAGTACAGTAAATCGATCTATTTATAACTTATCTCTTCTGTATACTTGGTGAAAACATTTATCTTTCATGTTATGCGTCCTAAAAGTCTGCAGACTTTGCATATTTCAATCTGTATGTGTGAATAGTATACATTACTTTTATCCAGTTAACAATTAAATACTTTGCACGCATCGCTTTATCTGTTGTTCGCATTTAGTATTGGATACCAACGCTAAGTCTGCTATATAACCATAACTTGGTGCTCCTAGAAACAGTGTCTTCATTTATTTAAACTTCTGTGTTCCAATTCATGATGAACTTCATATAAAGCTCGTACTTGTAGGAGGCTTGTCCCACAAATACGTGCTGATGAACCAACTTCCTGAAATATGCATGCAGACATATGAACTTCAGGCACCTTTCTTTCGTTTGCGACAATATGTGCTTAATTAGGATTCTTGACGAAGATATTATTTTAATTTGTAAAAGAGGCAGTATCGATATAACCATAATTCTCTTTCCCAAATTTTGAGAGTAATTTTTATGCTGTAATTTGTGTAAACGCTAACAGCTGATAGCGAGCTAGCTGAGGCTTGTAAAGTTATGACTGTAAGCAAATTTGTGGCTGACGGATGTAGTTTCAAGAGTTATCTTTCAATCACTTAAGAAGTATTTGTATTGTCTTAAACTACGTTATTTATTAGGCTTGATTTAGTTTTTCAGTTACCTGAGACTTATTTCCAAATCTTCTAACATTCTGTTTCCCAGACGTGCCTCTGTAGTGACACATTTAAAATTTATCACACCATCAAGTCTTGAACGAATTCGATCCCGAGGTTGTTATTTGTTCTTGAAATCTCATCAATTTGTCCTTGCAAGTATGCGTTGGCTTGAGACTGGCATCGGGGTTCCTTTCAGTTTCAACTTGTTTCGTCTTTAACCCGCTGCGTCACTCACAGTGTGTATTCCACTTGACCAAAGCTAGTATACATCCAAAGAATTTAATTTGAATCATGGGTACGTAGATCCACCTGCATATGTGCGTTGTAGTGGAGGTCTTCTTTCCTTTGTTTTTGTAGTTTTTATACATTGTGCTTCTTTTGTAATTTTACATCAAGTGTTAAATTAACACACTTTCTCAATACTACATTCACCTTTTATTGCGTATGTTTGGTCTTGAACATATTACTGTTCAATACCCCGCAACATATTGTCTTCTTAACAAGTGCATCTCTTCAATTTCCTCCAAGCCTGTTCAACTACTACGGCAAACACAAAATAATTTTTAAAGTTTGGCGTGGTTGTAGTTCCTAATACTCGTATATTTTCTCTCACTTACCTAAGTGTAAGCATATCCTCTCAGAACTAGTGACATAAAAGTATCGTATGTCGCATTTGACTCACTCTGTAAGCTGTGAATGTCTTGCTTTCCCGTACGTTATTGATATGTCTCTCAAAATCTCAGGCATTCTGCACTGCTTCATATTCGACAACATTTCTTATATGATTTTATATTATCACAATAAAGACTACTACTTCACGACAGACTAGTATTTAGAAGTGAAATGTCGTCGTGTACCACACTTCCTATTCTCATTCTCCTTTTTCAGCAGTAAGAACATGAACTCTTTCAGATATTGTAATGTCATACCAGTTCCGTTGTGCAATTTTCATGTGTATCTCCGGTAACGGTAAGAAAACAAATTATTTTAATTTTCTGGAACAATAACGACAGAATTCCCAGATTCAAACAGAAATAGACATGCATTTTTCTCCAATTCTGTGTACATTGCATTAAAATTAAGCAAATTCTCACCAATAACGCGTCATAGTTCACACGAATACGCCGTCTCGGCGTACCGACATCACATTGAACGTCCTTGCATAACAACATATGCTTTGAAGATGGAATTGTGGTTTTGAAATGTACATAGTGACATGAAAATAGCTGTTGAAAAGACAATAGACCCAATTATTAAAACAGTCTCCCAGTCAGCCCACTGTTCCTGTTTTACTAACAATAGCCACTGTGACTACCATGGAAAGGTATTTATTTGTTTCCTAGTTTTGTCCTGTGAGATAAAAATATCGTCCTTGGTCAAACACCTCAAGTTAATAGCTTTGAAGATACCTTTAACGTTGTTAATTGTTCCAGTAGTTTCCCTAATTCTCTTAGATACCCGTTGTGATGTTGGCGTCATATTCTCAGTTTTTCTCTTCTGTTCTCGTTGTACTGTGGAACTGTTGATGATGATATCCTCTCTTAGACTGGAAGTTCCTGTGTCGACTGAATGTAACGAAATAACTGGACTGGTACTTCAACCTGGGTTCTGGTCTCGATATGTGATAGAACCCGAATTTGTCCTATTCTGTCATACTAGATATGTTTATGACTGCCAGTGACGAAAATACAAACAGAGGTCCATCGCAGTTCCACCAAAAGTAATGCCATTGTCTTGGTAGATTCCATTTATGATATTTTGTTACTATTTTTAGAACATTACATTTAATTACTAGCACCCATATCTTTGGATTCCAATTAGTTTAGTTTCTAGTACAGTTTCATCTCACCTCGGTAAAATTTTTTGAAGTTTTCTGCTTCGTGAATAATGTAAATACTTTTACAGATTTCTGCATCTCTCAATTGACACTTAATTTTTCTTTCTTTTTCGATATTTTTATTTTCTTCTCAGTTTACGGAAATGTTAGAGACACGTTACTCGCACAGAATGAGTAAAATAAATATTTTTGCAGATAATCTGGAGTTCTTGGAAATATGAGTTAACTTTCATTATTGAATAACTGTTTACAGTAATGAGTTCCAAGCCATGCTTAGTGCACCTCATTATCATATACACATTTCTACTTCTAAGCGTATTCTTATGTTTGATCCAAGTAGATTTTCCTCTAAAACATTGAGCCTCCTCGCAAAACTGCAAACGTGTTCCTTTACTTAGGTACCTTCTGCCTTTCCTTTTAAAGTATAAAATTCCAGACGCTTAGGACCTTTAGATCCCTTTGTGACGTAAACTCTGCACGACCATCTCAATATTTCGCATGCTTTCTCGAGCGAAAAATGTTCCACTTGTATAGTGAATACTAACGTATATCAAACGGATATTAGAACAGTCCTATATCAGTAATGACACACATGTATGTCACTGTACAGTTTTTTGAAGACGCCTGTGTTTCCTATTCTTTTGCTCTTAAGCGTATGTACTCTCACAGATCTTAGACTGTAATTCATTTGCTCCTCTACTGATACGTAACTAAAAAAACCTGTTCATGATTTACGACAAGTACCTCAGGTATCCACATATGTCACTGTTGTGTGCTGACAATTTTCGCATGCAATCTCCTTCCTAGAAATCAAATTCCGTAAGTGTTTTCGCAAGAGACTATCCTATATACCCACAATAGAAATTTAAACACAGTTCGAACGTTGTCCTCATCTAAAGTATTTCACAAAGATCAACGCTGTCAGGTTGTATGAAATTCATTTTTTTTCCTCAATACAGCAATGTACTTTATCTTCAGAAATAACATACCATTAGAGTTTGCTAGGTAAGAGGAGAGAACGATCAGGCCATTTTGTTAGCTCCTGCGTTTATTTTGTATTAGTTATGATATTACAAAAAATATATCATTGCCGTATAACGTACTGAAAATTCTTTCCTACACAGCAATTTGAAGGAATTAGTTTTCATTTCGTCATGACATAACATTTCAACCTTAAAACGCAAAATGTTTCTTCCCACACTGAATAATAACTTGTTAGGTCACATGATTTCTGTGCAGTCTCTTGTATTTTGATCATTGCTTTGTGATTTGCCTTCGCAGTAGATTTTCGAAACAGTTTGCTGGTCGCTGCTGTCGTGCGGCATACATGTACCAGTAGCTATCGTCAGTTACGCACTCCGCAGCCTTTGGTATCTGACACGAAACAGGTATCCAGTAGGTCATGGCATGTGAGTCACAGCTGATGCTCTGAAAAGGCCTTATGAACGTTTTATTTTTCAGTTAATTGCGTTTGACAGAATTGCAATCTAAGTGAAATTCTGTAATTCTTTAAAGTTCTCGCAAGCGCCAAACGTCAAATGAAATGCAAGGCCGTCTGTAGTGCACGTCCCTGTGTTGTTTTGAGGCTGCTGACCTTTGTCCATCGATCCACAAGAGAACACGGTCTGTAAATGTAAAATGCAGGCGATGGGTACATGTTGTACATCGTAAATGCGGTCACACGGATACGCAGAACACTGAAGTATTTGGAACAGTATTTGCAATACGATTTATTTTCCACCAGAACAATTTTGGTTTTAAAGAGTGAACATAGTAAGGATTCTAGGTACAGACAGCACTAAGTCTTACACGTATATTATTATATATCATAGAAATTATGTCGCTCATTTCATCGATTAATATTATATATATGATATGTCAATTGCACTGATACACAATATATCTTTTTTATGCCGTACATGTAAATTACACCACAAACATATTTTACTTTAAACAACAACAATATAACAATTAGATTTCTTCTTATCATTAAAATTTAGGTTACATTTACGTTCACATGGTAAAGAGTGTACATTTTAAAACTGTAGACATGTGCCCAGACTTTTCACGTCACTGAAAACTACTTACGAAGCTATATGGCTTGTGAAACTCTCCACCACCCCAAACCCGCCCCACCCTAGAAAAAGGCCCAACCGCTGTCACACCCCCGATGAAGCCGCTATTATTCATCCCCTTATCACTTAATATATTAGGTGTGTATGTATATATGTATATAGGAATATATACATATGTATACGTTAATACATATATATGTATATATTACCAGAGTATTTTAATTGCTACCGAACATCAATAAATAGTTTGAAAAAATGTGTGCTTCTTGTTGCTCCGTACCTCTTTTCAAATATATTGCAACGAAGTCAGGAATGTTTCACATTAATGTAACTTCAGCATGGCGAGTCACTTTAATGCCTGTGTGAGGACGTCATAATCAGTACTGTGAGGGCAATCACCAGTGCACTTCTGGCCTCTGCGAAAGCGTTACCTGCAACAAACGAAGGGATAATTACAGCAAAATTATAAATAAAGGGTTAATTACAACAAAATGGTAATGCTTGTTCAAAGGAACCATGGTAGAATCAGCTACTAACGTTTGGAATGTATGGAGCTAATACACGTAATTTATGCCACTCACTTTTCATAAAGTCTTTCATTGGCGACGTGACGTTACTGTGCAGTGCAGAAACGTGAGACTTATGTTAAGTGGATCATCCTGCCACGAAGTAACAAAATGGTTTCTTCACGGACATGTATGGCAAATCTGTCTTTCTGTCACGAAGACGTATGTGAGTATATTCAGTAACTGTTTATAATAATTTGACACAGATATTATTCTCTGCATAGCAAACTCATTCTTGTTTACCAGTTTCCAGAAATGCTCTTGTGGAGTACCGGATGATTTTAATTCATCATATGAATCGTCGCCTATTCATCCACTACATACAATTTATAAAACACAGCTACTATTCATTGCACCAGAAAGAAATTCATAGGATTATCTTCCAATAAAGTTTTTGTCTCCCTCTATGTAGTTTCTTCACTTCTTAACCGCTGGGAATTCCTGGTGTAGCAGTTACTGAAAGACCTGATTTGTCGAAAGAACTTTGTATGCAATCTGATTGGTTTACGATGGATTTCGAAACCAGGTAATTTTCTGATGATGGGCCAATCAATCAACGAATTATGTAAATGGTGGTTATAATTAAACTCTCGCTAACTGAGCCAGTGTAATCGGAAATCTATTTACCGTATGGGTACCCAACTTTAGAGGACTGATGGTCAGACTGTACGCTGCACGACTTGCGTTGTTTGTAGTGTTAGTGTCATTACTTACTTGAGACACCGGTACTGGCACGGTGAAGTAGGATTCAAACATGAGCATCAGTGTGCACTATAGGTGCAGACAGTCAACATGGCGGTGGACAAGGTTAGTAGGCCTCTACTGCTAAAACTGTTTTATCAAAACAACAGCAACAGTGCTGCTGCATTTCGCGAGTAACGCCTCTTTACAGAAAAACGGAGAGGTCCTTTTTCCGCAACAGGTTTGAAGAACGTGATTCTAATTTCGGATGAATTGGTGATTTGGAAATTGCTCCTAAGAGAAACCGACAGACCACAACACCACTAACTGCTGAAGAAGTTACTGCTGCCATAGCTGAGAATACTGTACGCAATGTACGACCTTGAAGTAATGCACGAGCTGTGTCTCGACAGCGAATGATATCGTCCAACATATCATATGAAATGTTTCGGGGTGTTAGCGGAGCAATCTCTAGTGGTGTTCCAAACTTTCGGAGATGCAGACAGTCGACACACTGAGCAACGTTTGTAAAATTGAGCGTAAACATGATATGCAATCAACAAAAGTTACCACCTCAAGTGGAAATTGAGATATGTTTCTTTAAATTGTTTATTCGTTACTTTCTTACATGTCCTTACAAATGTTTCCACAAATCTACAGATAGCGATAGTATCGCGTACACAAAGTATAAAAGGGCTGTGGATTGGCGTAACTGTCATTAGTACAGAAGTGATGCATGTGAAAAGGTTTCCGACGTGATTATGGCCTTATGACGGGAGTGAATACATTTTGAAGGCGAAATGACAGTTGCAGACAGAATCATGGGACATTTCATTTCGGATATCGTTAGGTAATTTAAAATTCCGCGATCCACAGTGTGTGTCGAGAATACCAAATTTTAGACGTTGCCCCTCACACGGACAACGTAGTTGCTACGGTCTTCACCTAAGGACCGAGCGACGTTGCGTTTAGTTGTCAGTGTTAACAAACAAGCAACACTATGTGAAATAATCGCAGAATTGAATGTGTGAGCTATGACGAACGTATCCGCAACGACAGTGTGGCGAAATTTGGCTTTAATGGGATATGGCAGCAGACAACTGACGCGAGTGCCTGTGGTAACAGCTCGACATTGCCAGCAGCTCCTCTCTTGGGTTAGAGGTTATATCAGTTGGGCCCTAGACGACTGGAAAACTGTGACCTGGTCACATGAGTACCGATTTCAGTTGGTAAGATCTGATGGTAGGGTTCGAGTGTGGCGCAGACCCCATGACGCCATGGACCCAGGTTTGGCACTGTGCAAGCTGGTAGTGGCTTCATAATAGTGTTGGCCGTGTTTACATGGAATGGACTGAGTCCTCTGGTCCATCTGAACACAAAATTGACTTGAAATTGCTATGTTCAGCTGCTTGAAGGCCGCTTTCAGCTATCCATTGACTTCATGTTCCCAAACACCGGTGTAATTGTCGTGGATGGCAATGCACCATATCATCGAGTCACAGCTGTTCGCAACTGGTGTGAAGAACATTCTGGACAGTTCGAGCTAACGGTTGGGCACCCAGATCACCCGACTTGAATTCTATCGCAAATTTGTAGTACATATTCGAGAAGTCAGTTTGTGCACAAAATCGTGCACCGGCAACACTTTCAGAATTATTAATGGCTATAGAGGCAGTGTAGCTCAGTGTTTCATCAGAAACTTCGACAGACTTGTTGAATCCATGCCACGTCGAGCTGCTGCACTACACGACATTAGGATTTATCCCATTACTTTTGACACTTCAGCTTATAGCCACCCTGGATACTGATTGTGTAAGAATTGGTATCAGTTGTTTTCTGGATCTCTTCTAAAAACATTCTGCTAGGCATCTGGCGGTATCGGGGCTTATTCTTTCATACAGACCAGAATTTATCTTGGTTTCCACCTTGTTATTGTTGTAGTCTTCAGTCCGAAGACTAGTTTGATGCATCTTACCATGCTACACTAAACTGTGCAAGCTTCTTCTCCCAATAACATCTGCAATTTACGTCGTTCTGAATCTGACAGCTGTATTCATCTTTTTGTCTCCTTTACGCTTTCTACCCTCGCACTTCCATCTACACTCCTGGAAATGGAAAAAAGAACACATTGACACCGGTGTGCCAGACCCACCATACTTGCTCCGGACACTGCGAGAGGGCTGTACAAGCAATGATCACACGCACGGCACAGCGGACACACCAGGAACCGCGGTGTTGGCCGTCGAATGGCGCTAGCTGCGCAGCATTTGTGCACCGCCGCCGTCAGTGTCAGCCAGTTTGCCGTGGCATACGGAGCTCCATCGCAGTCTTTAACACTGGTAGCATGCCGCGACAGCGTGGACGTGAACCGTATGTGCAGTTGACGGACTTTGAGCGAGGGCGTATAGTGGGCATGCGGGAGGCCGGGTGGACGTACCGCCGAATTGCTCAACACGTGGGGCGTGAGGTCTCCACAGTACATCGATGTTGTCGCCAGTGGTCGGCGAAAGGTGCACATGCCCGTCGACCTGGGACCGGACCGCAGCGACGCACGGATGCACGCCAAGACCGTAGGATCCTACGCAGTGCCGTAGGGGACCGCACCGCCACTTCCCAGCAAATTAGGGACACTGTTGCTCCTGAGGTATCGGCGAGGACCATTCGCAACCGTCTCCATGAAGCTGGGCTACGGTCCCGCACACCGTTAGGCCGTCTTCCGCTCACGCCCCAACATCGTGCAGCCCGCCTCCAGTGGTGTCGCGACAGGCGTGAATGGAGGGACGAATGGAGACGTGTCGTCTTCAGCGATGAGAGTCGCTTCTGCCTTGGTGCCAATGATGGTCGTATGCGTGTTTGGCACCGTGCAGGTGAGCGCCACAATCAGGACTGCATACGACCGAGGCACACAGGGCCAACACCCGGCATCATGGTGTGGGGAGCGATCTCCTACACTGGCCGTACACCACTGGTGATCGTCGATGGGACACTGAATAGTGCACGGTACATCCAAACCGTCATCGAACCCATCGTTCTACCATTCCTAGACCGGCAAGGGAACTTGCTGTTCCAACAGGACAATGCACGTCCGCATGTATCCCGTGCCACCCAACGTGCTCGAGAAGGTATAAGTCAACTACCCTGGCCAGCAAGATCTCCGGATCTGTCCCCCATTGAGCATGTTTGGGACTGGATGAAGCGTCGTCTCACGCGGTCTGCACGTCCAGCACGAACGCTGGTCCAACTGAGGCGCCAGGTGGAAATGGCATGGCAAGCCGTTCCACAGGACTACATCCAGCATCTCTACGATCGTCTCCATGGGAGAATAGCAGCCTGCATTGCTGCGAAAGGTGGATATACACTGTACTAGTGCCGACATTGTGCATGCTCTGTTGCCTGTGTCTATGTGCCTGTGGTTCTGTCAGTGTGATCATGTGATGTATCTGACCCCAGGAATGTGTCAATAAAGTTTCCCCTTCCTGGGACAATGAATTCACGGTGTTCTTATTTCAATTTCCAGGAGTGTAGTATTAAATTGATTATTCCGTGATGTTTCAGATTGTGTCCTATCATCCTATCAACAAATACCTTCTTCTACTCAGGCAGCGGCACAAATGTTTTTCCTCCCCAATTATATTCGGTACCTTCTCATTAGTTACGTATATTCCCATCAAATCTTCAACATATTTCGGCAGCGTCGCATTTCAAAAACTTTATTCTCTCCCTGTGTAAACTGTTTATCAACCACGTTCCACTTCTATATATGGCTATATTCCATACAGATACTGTCAGAAAACACTTCCTAACAATTAAATCTGTATTCGCTGTTAAAAAATCTCTCTTCTTCAGAAGCGATTTTTTGCCATTGTCAGTCTACAGTTTATTGCAACCACGACCGAATTCTTTCTATATTTATGTCCTCCGTACTTAGACCATAATCAGATATTTTTCTGCCCAAATAACAAGACTCATTGGTACTTTAAGGTCTCGTTTCTTAATCTAATTCCTTCAGCGTAACCTGATTTAATCCGACTACATTACGTTACCCTTGATTTGCTCCTGTTGGCTGAAATGGCTCTGAGCACTATGTGACTTAACTTCTGAGGTCATCAGTCGCCTAGAACTTAGAACTAATTAAACCTAACTAACCTAAGGACATCACACACAACCATGCCCGAGGCAGGATTCGAACCTGCGACCATAGCAGTCGCTCGGTTCCAGACTGTAGCGCCTAGAACCGCACGGCCACTGCGGCCGGTTTGCTCCTGTTGATTTTCGTTTTATATCCTCATTTCAAGACACTGTCCATTCCATTCAACTGCTTTTCCTAGTCCTCCAGTGACTCTGACAGAAATACAATGATTTTGTTTCTTGTGCGTGAACTTTAATTCATACTCAATATATTTCTTTGGTTTCCTTTACAACTTGCGCAATATATATCTTGAATAACATCTTCTCTACCACTGCTCCCCTTTCATGCCGCACAACTCTTACAACTGCCGTCTCGTTTCTGTGCAAGCTGTAAATAGCCTATCACTACTCGCATTATACCTTCAGAATTTCACAGAGAGTATTTCAGTCAACACTGTCAAATGCTTTCTCTAACAAATGCTATAAACTTATGTTTGCCTTTCCTTAAACTACCTTCTAAGATAAGTCGTAGGGTCAGTATTCCCTCGCGTTTTCACCGAGCGAGGTGGCACAGTGGCTAGCTAGCACACTGGACTCGCATTCGGGAGGACGACGGTTCAATCTCGCGTCCGGCGATCCTGATTTAGGTTTTCAGTGATTTCTCTAAATCGCCACAGGCAAATGCAGGGATGGTTCCCTGGTTCCCTTGAAACGGCACGGCCGACTTCCTTCTCCGTCCTTCCCTAATCCGATGAGACCGATGACCTCGCTGTCTGGTCTCCTTCCCCAAGCAACCCAACCCACCCCTCGCGTGTTCCTAGATTTCTCAGGAATCAAACTGATCTTCCCCGAAGTCGGCTTATGATAGTTTTCCATACTTATGTACAGAGTTCGTGTTAGTATTTTGCAGCCATGACTGGTTAAGCTGGTAATTCGGTAATATTCACACCTGGCAGCACCTGCTTTCTTTGTAATTATAATTAATACATTCTTCTTGAAGTCTAAGGGTATGTAGCCTGTTTCATACATCTTGCACACCAGATGGAAGAGTTTTGTCGTGGTTGGCTCTCCCAAAGTCTTCAGTAGCTATGACGGAATTTTATCTAGCCCCGAAGCCTTGTTTATACTTAGGTCTTTCAGTGATCTCTCAAATACTTCTCGTAATATCATTTCTCCCGTCTCATCTTCACCTGTGCCCTCTTGCATTTCTGTAGTATTGCCTTTAAGTTCATCTCCACTGTGTATAGTCCGCAGCTCGTGATCTAGTGGCTAGCGTAGCTGCTTCGGTATCACAGGGTCCCGGGATCGATTTCCGGCCGGGTTGGAGATTTTCTCTGCCCGGGGACTGGGTGTT
The DNA here is from genome assembly GCF_021461385.2 of Schistocerca piceifrons. Classification (NCBI taxonomy): domain Eukaryota; kingdom Metazoa; phylum Arthropoda; class Insecta; order Orthoptera; family Acrididae; genus Schistocerca; species Schistocerca piceifrons. Next base: position 47,319,334 of record NC_060149.1, on the reverse strand, counting down.
TGCGTTGTCCTCATCATTTAATCATCATTGTCATCATTCGTGACGGTGGCTAGATTTGACTTTGAAAAACAATGGACTCTGTAAAAATCGGAACGTTGTACGGACGCGGATGACCGCACAATAGAGCGCCACACTAACCAAACATCATCATCTTCATCATCATCCATTGTATAGGCCCCTATATACTCTTTCCAACTTTCAGCTTTCTCTTCCTTGCTTAGGACTGGTTTTGCAATTGAGATCTTTATTTTCATATTGCTGCTTTTCTTTCCTCCTAAGGCCTCTTAGTTTTCCTGCAGGCGGTATCTACCTTTCACCTAGTTAAATATGCCTCTAAAGCCTTACAAGTGTCCTCTAGCAATTCCTGCTTACCCATTTTTCACATACTCTCAGCCTCATTTTTGACGTTTGCATTGAGTTTCGACTTCTTAATTTGCTGCATTGTTACATTTTCTCCTTTCATCAGTTAAATTTCATATATCCTATGTTATCAATGGATTTCTATAATTCCTTGCCTATTTACCTATTTGATCCTTTGCTGCCTTCACTCCTTCATCTGTCAAAGCTACCCATTGATCTTCTGCTGTACTCCTGGCTCCTGTTCTAGTCAATCCTTCCCTAATAACCCAGCTGACGCTATCGAAAAGCTCTGGTCCTCCCATTTTATACACGTCCCTTTGCTTAATTCCCTAATTTTTTGGAATTCATTTGTTTTTATCTACTGTTCATAACGATAGTTTCATGTATCAGCTAAGTTTGCATTTTATTGTGTTTTATCGTACCATTACGAAAGAATCCAATAAACATAAAATCAGCATTATGTTCACGACCTATGTTAGAGAGAATAGGAGTAGATAATTGTTCATTCTCCCTCCTCTGTATGTTCGCCACTTCTATTTTGGGCCTGGTCATTCGACTATTACGATGCACGTTTTTCCATTCCAATTTGAGGACAAAATAATTACAGTTCGTTGTCCTACACTCTTTACTGCATTTCGTTGCACAGCATTTCTTGTCTCATTTGGTACGACGCTCTTGCGGTTCTCTGAAACGTGCTTACCACTAGTTAGTAGGGTACTTGGAAATTCTGTTTATTAGGCGACATATGCCGTTACAGACGAGCATCGTACGTTCTCGGTCAGCTCCGAGCCCCGCATACGCTCTTCGCCACGGAAACAGCGCGCTCGTAAAGCCGTATTGTGGCGATACGCCTGTAATTGGCAGCTACTAACGCTCGGAGCAGTAACTGAAGCGGTCATTAGGTGCGTGTCTGTCCGTAACGATTCTGGAGACATTTAGTGCTCGTTTATCGCGTGGTTATCTGGACTCGCCAAATCACACCGACCAACCTCGCAACGCTTCACGACTCACTGACCATCGACGTGCTAGCCTTAGCCGGAGCTTACTGACCACGACGCTGTACATCTGCACGAGTTGAGCTGTAAGCATATCAAAGGAAAAAGCAGAAACTAGAAGAATATCCACCAGTGTACGTAGAGACACAATCCATGACTTGCTGCATCTGATATCGAAAACTGACGGTACTCGTCATCAGGTAAGTTCCACTAATATGTTTAGTATGCTTCTATCAGACAGCGCATGTTAAAATCTGTTTCGTGATATGAATCTTATCTAATCAAGTGTTTGCTGCAGCGCATCGAACTGAATCTCTAGATTAGCATCAGCAGTAAATACAATCCTAAATTAAGGGCTGTGAGTAGGCAGCCCCCGAAATGAAGCGGATAGTAAACATAATAAACATTTCTTACAAGACATCAACTGATACCCGGTCTATCAGACTCCTCTCTGAGTAACGTCTATATCTAACGTGGTTATCTATAAAGATTAACTAACGGTTAAGTATTACCAAAACTCATTTTAGGCCTGTCAAACTAGATAATGTTTGTGTAGAGTAATCATGGTAGTTTTTTAATCTGGAGAGGTATTGCAGGAATTTTCGTTAGAAGGGTGGGCGTACTTAACTGACTGACAATCATTTGGATGGCTACCGTTTAAAATAGTTTCATGCAAATGGTTAGAATCATAATGTGGAAAAGGGTAGCTTCTGAGACTCCTACAGCGCAGAAAGCGAAGTAGTGTGACGATTAACACTTGCTTACATTTCTAAGTCTTCTTCATCAGGTTTTGTAACCCATAAGAGCTATCCCACAGTGGCTTTTATCCTCAAGAACTTTTTGAGTTAAGTTTTATTTCTGTTAAGTCACTATACATAGTTAATCTTCCACATATCTTTTAGACGTCATTATTTTTTCATCACATTTATTTGATCGTTAAAAAGCTTTTTTCCCCATTTTCAACATTAGTGTTTTTCGGCAAGTATCCTACAATGTTTCTTTCTTGATTTCAAGCTGGAACGTTTTGTTGTTTGCTTATGTCATTGTGCCGCATCAATTTGTTTACTGGGTACAAACTCTGGAGATGATCCCTGAGAAAAAGATAAGAAACATTCTCAGAACATATTTTCGGAAATTCGTGGTTTTGATGTTAGAGGTCATTTATTCGACATTTGTTATTATAGCGTTTACGCTCTTTGTTGGAAGAAAGTGCTACGCAATTTCAAATACTATTAAGTCTCAAATGCATTCATAGTGTTTGTCCATTTAATGCCAGCAAATTATTATCTGTGACCATGTTGCCCTGAACGCTCTCCCCGTTTTCTGATGAACGTTATGGATTTTTTAAATCTTTAACTTTCGGTATAGTTACCTTCATGTTACTACCACACTTCAAAATGCTATATATGTATATGGTTTTCTAAATCATTTTGAAACAGTGGCGATCTGTATTATGAATATAGAACAGTACTCATACAAGCGAATGCGGTCTGGAAGAACTAATTTTACTTTTATATAGTGTATATACTTCGCTGATAATTTGTAACAAGATAATTCTTCAACAAAATAAATAAGTTGCATGGATAATGCTCTGATTGCCCCTCCCGAAAAGTTCGTACATAGTAACCCCCAGTCTGAATAAACTACTGAGTCTTTTACATTCCTTCCTAAATGCACCGAGGATCTACCACGAATGTGTGTAACCGTCCGCACCTGGGGAATGGATATAGAGAGCTGGGGTTTGGAACCAGTGATGAGAAACCAATGAAAAAATCAGGAAAATAATTTTAATGCATCAACAAGAGCTGCTTACTAGCTACCAGTTTGATACTCGTCAAGCAAATCACACAGTCTCTCACATTAATGTGACTACCACCTGTATTCGAAATGAACATGCAATAACAACTCACAGATGGCAGATGGAAGCATTAGCAATGGAGGTTATATAATGCTTGTTCGGGAAGACGTGGTCAACAGTTCAGTCGTTGAGGTAATACGGAAACGGAGCGATTTATCTCATGTCCAAAAGGCCATGATCATTGGCTTTCGGGCAAACGGGCGATGGATTTTCGAAACGACTAAGTTTGTAAACCCTTCGGGTGCCGCCTTGGTCACTGATGAGCCAAAACTACATAACCACCTGCATAACACCTTGTTTGTCCGTATTTGGAACGAGATACATCACTGGTTCTGCGTAACAAGGATATGTCAACGCACAGGTCAAAAAATTCCCGTAAATAACGAACCGCTGATTTCTGTACGCGGTGATGGTTCCCGATAGAGGCCGAGATGGGATACATAAGATGTACTTCAGGCGAATTTGGTCGCTGAGACTTCAAAGTGAGTTCACTATCAAACCTCTATGGCAGGGTTCTGGCTCCGAGACACGGACAGTTATACCGTTAAAAAATGACATTGCCGTCGGGGAAGAGATCAAGTATGAAGGGATGCAGGTGGTTCGCAGCTGTTATCGTGTCTTCGATTACTATCACAGGTCATATGCAAGCTCAGGAGAATGTCTCCCATACCATAATACTGTGCCCACCAGCCTGCGTCCGTTGCGCATTGCACGTTTTGAACCCGCTCGATGACGGCGTTTGTGGAGACGAACATCGACCGAGTGTAGCAAAAATGTGATTTACTCGACGGTCGAATCCCGATCGTTCGGTGCCCACAGCAGTCGTAATTCACGATGTCGTTCTGTCAACATGTGAGCACGTAAAGGTCGTCTACTGCGGAGTTCCATCTTCAAAAATGTACGAAGAACGGTTTGATCCGAAACACTTGTGCGTGCACCAGCATTGAGCTCTTTCGGCAGAGATGCCACAGATCACAATCTATCCTACTTTATAGAGCAGACAACCCTACGAACCCCAAGCTCTGTGAAGGGAAAGGGCATCTAACAGTTTAGCACCTAGTGGTGGTTTCACTGTACTTCTATCTCTTTCCGTAGATGCTCACGACAGTAGCATAAATAAATTCGACCAATTTCGCTGTTTTCGAGATACTCGTTCACAGTCCCTGGTTAATAATAATCTGTCGTATGTCAGAGTCGCTTATCTCGATGAATTTTCCCATTTTCAGTCTATATTTACATACATTTGTTACCCCCCACGTATCCTTAAAGCCACCATGTGGCATCCATCGTCCAGGTGGACAGTAGTCACAATTCCTTGGCTTATCAGTGTATACCGCACATGGCCAAATGGTGTTATCCAAAACCGGCGCCGAGGTAGTGCTCGTGCACAATGGGCCGTAGATGGCAGGGCTGGATGACGTCTGCGAAGATGTGTACGGACGAATAGACGTGCAACTGTTGAGCAACTGACCATCCAGATGAACTAAGGGGCTACCAATAGCGTCTATTCAATGGCCGTTTAGCGAATGTTGCTGTCTATGGGTCTCTGAATGCGGAACTTGCACGCCAATACCTCACGTGAACGTTCACTGAATGTCGACAGGTAGCCTTCTCAGATAAATCACGATTAATGCTGTATCGGAGAGACGACCTTTGGCGTGAGTAGCGAGAAACGTCTGAAAACAACACTCTGCAACAGTCGTCAAAGGGTCCAGGCCGGAGTTCATTCCCCAGACGATGTTGTGATTGTGGAATGCACAGTGGATCAACACAAGTATGCATCTATCCTCTTGGACCATTTCCATCGCTAAATGCAGTCTGTTTTTCCTTGACACGATTGCATCTATCAGCGGGACAATGTTAAGGTCACACAGGTCGCAGTGTACCTGCGATGTTCGAAGAGTTTGTCCTACTCGCCAGTCCACCAAACTCCCCGGACTTAAACCCAGTCGACAACATGTGGGGCAGCTTGATCAGGCTGCTCGTGCCATTCATCCTCAACCGAAAAACGTAGTGCAGCAAGCGGCGGCGCTCCACATCCATGGCGGTACATTCCAGAACTTCACTGACTCTCCCTGCATGCATCACAGCGGTCACCACTGCAAAATCCTGTTATTCAGGCTTTTGACAAATGAACAGTGTAATATAGTTATAGCAGCCTAAATTGTATCACTCCTGCTGTAGTGTCAATAATAAAAATAAAATAATACAAATGTATTCTGCTTTGATGTCGTAAATAGTAAAATAGGTTTACATAACACAGTAATCTTAGTAGATACTCCATTTTTATCTTCCCTACCGCTATGTGTAATGTGTTTTAACCTTGACAACAGCAAACCAAACTGATTTTGTGTAACTGTATCTGTATTATTCACACCGTGGTACACGTGGTGCCATTAGGGGCTGTAAGAGGAATTTTCTGTTGCCTAATGATTAACGTTTCGATTTAAACTAGTAGAAAATACCCATCTGTAGTCCTTGGTGTTCCATAAAAATAACTTTTCTTCAATAATTATGTGCTTTTGGCAGCACCTGCAAACACTGAAGCTTGGAGTCGACTACTGCGGGCGTTCTGAAATTCAAACAGCACAGCGCTACCGAAGGACTACCGTCTTGTTTCGAAATTTCCTCCAACGCACGGTTATTAATCGTGGCAATTGTGAATTAAAGAAATTACAACTTTCTAATATATTGTTCCAATTCTTATTACCTCACACAACATTCAGTACATGAGGCACTTCACTATCCATGCAGTCACTGTTGGATCTATCTTCATCTTATATTTTCGATAGATTTATTATGATCCTTTGAAGTAGCTCCAAACAAATGTTGAAGCCTCTTAACACCAGTTCTCCTACATCTTGGAAATGTGCGTAGTATCGGCCTGTAATGACCGACAGCAGTGACTAATGTTCCAACTCTAGAGGGAGGAGTCTCGTCCATGGCTTCTTCATTACGAGCGTAGTGCTTACCCACTTGCCCATGGATAGGGAATACAAATCAGTGTCTTAAGTACTGCTTCATTCCGGTCGATGTGGTCATAGAGCACTTCTGTGACGCCCACATTTACTGGGAGTTACTTTAAATATTTGAAACTTTCGTGAAGAGCTTCTTTTATCCGGGGGAAAATTGTTTTTATCTTTTCTCTAATGATATTTCTGTTCCGCAACCCCTTTTCGTTGTCACGAATAACTTACTGCTGATGGTAAAACAAGGCTTAAATCGCTTAGTTTTAATTGTTTCTAACAACAAGAACATACGTACCACTGAGTTTGACTTCAACATTTTAAACATTTTGCAAAGACGTGCTCAAGTGAATACGAAGTTTCGAGTGAGAGGCTATTTCCACGCCTAGAGAAGGGCTGTGAGTGAATTAGATTCAACAAAATGTCTTGACATTTCTCCAATAAAGTATTGACAGCTGAGTTCTTGGCACACCACGCCGCTGCCGGCGCCCGCGTTAAGCACCAAGTTTCACTCGGCCGGCAGTACACAAGTTGACCTTTGAGTGGCAACACTGGCAAGCAGAGACGAGGCTTATATGTATCGCGGTAGCATGGGATCCATCTGTCGACCGTCTTCTCAGACCGCATCCACTTATTTTAGTCGTCCAGCATTTCCGATCATTTACTTCAAGAGAGGAGCAGTAAAGAAAGAACGAGCTCTGGCTGTATTGTAATAATTGAAAATCTCTGCCGGAACGTGACGTGAATCCGAATATCTTCTTTAATCATGATGATGATGCCTGAGCACACCTGCAGCACTGACGCCAACTTTGGTGTCACTGGTGTTCTCATCAATAATTTTGTCTAGTTTTTCCCACGGGGAACATGGGAGATCACCACTGAAAAAACAGCGTCGCTGAAGGAACATGAATTACACGGCAGGGAAGGATATATAAGAAAACTAAATACACTTAAAATGACTGCAATGATTTTGATGAATCAAACGACGGTATAATGACGTCATATCACTACAGTCCGCTCAGATGCGATGAACCAACAATGTAATGATTGTATGGTGACATAACGAGTAGATAAACCTCTCGTAATAGTGTTCCGAAACGATATTTGGAAATGTCAGACACACTGAAAGTGAAGCGAGCTCAGATAATCCAATAAGTAAGCAGGAGCTCTGGCACAAACCTCGGTGATCGGTGGATATTCAAAACATTGTTCGTCCCGCTTAGAGACATAGAGACATCAGGAAGACGCGTGTGGCACTTTCGAGCCATCTGCATTAGTATTATACGTGGATGATTTTTCCTCTGAGATAGGGCTGATCCTCGATAAACGTCGTATCGGCCTCCTGTGGCTACTGGTGCCGTAATTGATTCTGTGAAGGATGGCTTGTTGCCTCGAAAAGGGCGGGGGGGGGGGGGGGGGGAGGGGGGAGGGAGTACCAGAGTCCTTGTGGGAGCTGTGGATATTCACATATTGACAGTACATCTCGAACTCTCCATGAGAGATGCGTTGAAAACTGAAGGTGTATCCGCTTGCTACAAGCAGAAAAGTCAGTAATGATCTAAACCTACTTACACATGACACTTATTATGAATCAGAAAGAGGCAAAAATTTGAGATTCAGTGGTGAAGAAAGCCGTGGGAATTCGATTAGCATAGCATGTAACAAATAGCAATAGATGTTTCCATGTGGAAACGTTAAGGAATCCGGTCCCTGACATAATTAAATTGCAGAGGGGTCGTCAGCGAAGATATTTCACGAAAGGATGCGAACATTTGAGCAATTTCTTCACCTGCCTCCGGGTGGTGCTCATCTGCAAGGTATACCGACCAGCATGTATTGTCACGGCCTCGTTTGCGCAGTGCTACCTCATTGGAGCATAAACGACCGCCCACGACACATCAGGCTCTAGGTTCACCCGAGACTTGAAGATGTGTGGCCGAAGCATTACTATAAGCGTTGGACGGCTACATGCCCGAAATTGAATGTTTTATTCATTACGCTGAGATAAACTGCAAATACAGTATTCTTTTTGTTATTCCTCTTACATTTGCAGTGGCCATTCACAAACACCGGCAGCCATGTTTTCAGAACCAGTAAATATTTCTACAGATTCATAACGACTGAATCGAACGTTTGAGAAAGCTCGAAAAATAGGATGTGAGTAACTGTCCGCATTGACACTCCAGCATGAGACGAAACAAGGTGGCCTGCTATGCGCTTCCTGCTGGCCAGTGGTTCCCTTATTTCAGACAGGCATCTAGCATTCCCAGCAATACGATTGATTACTCTGTATTTACAGATGCAGTATTACATGCAAATCATGTCCACGTTTAAATAGAGAATACTCGTAAGAACTGCCTCCAAAATTCTGAATCAACAGAAGAATTGATGTAGAAGATATTTAAAATTTTAGAAAATGAGACGACGTTCATAACACCCCAAAATGAGAAATGTCTTTCAAATCTAAAGAACTATAAGAGGACATTACAAAATGTTTCAATTTATCTGGTTGTAGAATTGTATGTGAAGGCACAAAAAAGATACAAAATTTTATGAAAATTGGCACCACTTCTAAGTTCACTACTTACTGTGATTGAGAGATAGCAACACGTTTTTAAGTTCTATTGAAAATTATACGCTTTCAACCGATATTATAGCGGGTAGTATAATGCAGAAAATTTGCTCTTGCTCTGGAATGTCAGAGATGGCCATCTGTAAATAACAAAGTATGGTTCATCATATTATACCGTCGGCGTTATCAAACACTGGCTGTTTACGGGTCTTACCATTGGGTTCTCGTATTAACTGTGGGCCGCAGAATGGAAGCAGTCCAATTGAGTTTAAATATAAAATGACGCGGTTCAATGTCGTAGAAAATTCCTAGGAAGTAATTTGGTCGATCATGACGCAGCCTCGATGACTTACGCGCTAGGCTCTGGTATTTGTTTATTTTACCGTTTCTGAAGAAGTTACCATTACATCAAGAATATAAGCAGGGACCCATTCCATGATTTGTGATTGTGTCGCTGACGGTTCCAGGGAACCAACAAGATTAATAACCAGACAGGAAACATGTCTCTGTTTACTGGTATCCAGGCTCATGTTTAAGATTTTCTCCGATCGAGACGTATGTTTAAGATTTTCTCCGATCAAGACGTAGACTGGTCATACGAATATTGGAAATGGCATGACGATGAACTACAGGTCCATTTTCCCGGTATATTCTTCTTTAGATTCGATTACTAGGATGGCCGCTTATATGATAGACTGTGTGCTGGAAATATTAGATTATGAGCCGCAACATACCACAAACACTGGGAATGACACATCATCGCAGATTATCGTAAAACCCAGTCGACAAAAACTGCATTTCTCTCAAACGCTTCCGTTACTCTAGGGAGTTTCTAGAAGGTAGCATCCTGATTGTCTTTCGACACCTTCTAAACTCGGTATTTCGTAAAGAAATCTTCAAGCCGCCAGGAATTTCATCATCTTCACAGACTTGATCTGTGTGCAACATGAATGATCATTCTCAATATACTTCAGTTTCAAGATCGTGGAAACAGTCTTTAATATTTTCAATTCTTTTGCCTGAAACTATAGTTCCTAGAGAAGTCCCTCGACACAATTTTCTTTCTTTAAACATAACAACAGCTGACAGACCATCAAACGCTGCAAAATTAATTCCTAAGAAATATGTCAGGTTGTCAGATAACTCTCGTGCGTCGCGTAACATGAACAGCAGCATCAATTTTATTCTTTCTTAACTACTGCATGAAGCACTAATCCATGGAGTCATTTTTCCTGTTTTCTGTAGTTCCTCAGCGCCGTTTGTATTCTTGGACATATGGTCCGTCTATGCAACAAAATGAAAGTCTCATTGTTACGTGCTATACGCGTTTCTCTTCTTCTTTATGAAGCATTTCTCATTGTCCTGTAATACGCGTTTCTTTGACGTGTGTTGCAATTTCGTTGCATCATGATTCCTAATTAGTCACTATATTAAAATTTTTAGATAATTTCTTATTTGTAGAATAACCAACTAAAATTGAAAACTCGTAACGTAACAGGAAAACTTTCACCTACAATAATCCCTTACAATAAACAAGAAAGTAATGAATAACATAAACAATATAAGTAACATCTTAATGTTCATGCTACGCACTTAAAAAAATTAAAAAACGGAGATATAGAGCATAATCAGATGAATTAATAACTATATGTCCTACGAAAAAAAGAATCTCCCCTCCTCTCCCCTCCTCCCTGATCAGGACCCGTAACACACACACACACACACACACACACAACACACACACACACACACACACACACACACACACATACCTATAGTAAATAAACGAATGTCAGACTACATAAAAACACCACAATGAAAACAAAAGACCAAAGAAAACTGCACAGCGAGATTTCGTAGCACTGTATACAGTAAACGCCCACACAACCAACACACATTGAAAGTGAAGAAATCTACTGAAGTATACTTGAAAACGACGAAAATCGGGCATCGTGGTGTACTCAGGCCAACGAGGTACAAATTCACGGCTACCCATATGGTATAATATTACAAAATCCTTAGTAGAACCAAATACAAATTTAACCTTATGAAAGTCGAACTAAAAAAATTTTTTCTTTCCTAAAAATATGAGAATAACTAAAAACTGCATTATAGTAACCTATATGGTATCATTATATGAGTTAGTTATTATATAAATAAAACAGACATGTGTTGCAGGCCAATGAAGGTACTTCATTTAAAAGGAAAGGAAACACGTATGGCACAAAACCAACAGTCTTTCATGTTGTTGGACAAACGAACCTCGTCTCCCAAAACTAATTCATACGTTTGACAGCGCCAATAAAAAATGAATTAGTAATCATTTTTGTTAGAGCAGCCTTTCGCCATTTAGAAGTTTTGAAGTTTTATAACTGTTGAGTGGGGAACAAAAATCGGATTGGAGTGTATAGGTACGATGTATAAGAATAAAACATGACAGCACATATACGAACTGCATCTTATCCTGAGAGCAGATTGAAAGACTGCTAACTACAGTATATCGTTAGACATAAATTTTGAATCAGTACCGATTTGAGGAATCTTGGGCGGTCTGGTGTGACAGAATCAATTTATTAACTTTTTGGTTACGAAATAAGCTGAAGTGTATCACATTACATTTACGTCGATGCTACAACACTCCGGGAAACGAGGGCAAACGAATCCAGGAAAGAGCTGACGAGGTGCGGTGAGGGGAGGAACGAGACACTAACTCAGTCAAGGAAACTGTATTACGTTGACAGATGGCGGCGAAATGTGAATTGAGAAGGTCTCTCGCCTGGTGAAAGACGTAGAAAATCTCGTACTACTGAATGCAGAAGTATCTGGCAATGGAGGAAGTACAGAACCTAAAGGGGAAACAAAATATAATCACTCAAAAACTTTATCCAACAACAGATAATGTTTACTAGCATTTAACAGCGCTATCTTTATACACTTATTTCTCCAACGAAAATTAGGTCTCCAGAAACTCTCTTACATGAATTTCAACGAAAACAAAGAAACTACCAATTTTTCAGTTATATTAATGTATTTGTTGTAGTAATAATAACAATGTTATTACAACTATCGTGCAAAAATACATGTTGAGAGAAAGGAAAAAGGAAATGGAATAAATCCGGTGAAGAAAAAATTGGAATGACGAAGAAGCAAAGAAGAAGAAATGGTGGTAAAACGCGACTACGTGATTCCTTTTTTTCTGAGAACAATGTGACATTTAGTTTAAAAGCTAGTTTTGTTTCTGTATTTGGTCAGCTTATTGTGAACAATAGTTCTCATAAATCTATGTACACCTGCAACATTCTGATCGGGTTGTGATGTACAAATAGAAGCTCCCGTTTTTCTAGATCATTGAATCTAGTTTGTTGACGAATATTAATGAAACGTGCCTGTGGAGTGCCTTCGAAAATGCATGATGTCTCAATGAAATAGTTTATTTTCTGACATCTCAAATGCATACCAATAACATTAGTTCGTGAATAAGCTAAACCTACAAATTTTCGGTCCCACACTTGCCTCCATCGCCAAATGTCGATTCGCTGATGCCGCAGGGGAAAATTCAGTAGGCCTACGATTCAGAATCCTGTACAGCCACTTGCTTTAAAATATGAATGAATTGCAAATGAAATAGGTAACCTGTGAGTACAGTACTTAAAGATAGGCTTCTGGAGACAGTCAAATAGATTAAATAGTTAGGAAAAGGTTATGAAAGGATGTCATGTTGGACGAACGTTTTGTCGTTCGTGTTGTCTTCGCTCCGAAGAATTGTTTGATGCAGTTCTCCACGCTGGTCTATACTGTGCAGTGCTCTTCGTCCTCACATTTCAAACGCAACCTACTTCTATTTTAATATGGTTTGTATAATCAAGAGTGAAGCCTTTGAACCCCTCTACAACTTTTACCCCCTATGGTTCTCATTATTACCAAATTGAAGAGTAATTGATTTTTCAAAATTTGCCCTATCAACTGATACGTTCTTTTAATCATATTGCACCATAGATTTCCTTTACCCCCAGTTTCAATCAGTATCTCCTCATTACTTACCCGAACTATCTATCCGATCATCAGGATTCTGCAGTAGCACCAAACTTTCGAAGTTTATTTTTTCTTCTTTCCTGAGCATTTAATCGTCTACGTTCCCCTTCCACTTCACACATACGTTCATAAACAACTTCGTAACCATTTCCAACCCAATGGGTCCGTCTGGACCCATTACAGTTTTAAGGTATTTCTGCAGAACCGACGAGAGCCCGTTAGTTCCACATGGCTTTGTTACATTCTGGTGTGTGTAAATTTGTCACTAGATGGCAGCTCCAACAGGATCGTGTGAACTGGTTCAGTATGGACCTACTAGAAAAATACTGTCATAATTGAAATTGTGTTTAATGGATTGCTAAGAGATTTTACCGTCAAATATAATGTTTTAATATTTTTTGAATGCAACGTAAAATTTGGTTTTGAAAAGGTTCACACTTAAATTTGTAGTGATGTGAAAAAACGAATCTTTCGCGCAAACGCTTTTCGTGCCACTGACAGTCTGTGTTTTATGTCCTGTCTACTTCAGGATTCGTCATTTATTTTACTTCCCGAGTAACTTCACTCGTCTACTAGCCCTAGCACCGTATCAGTATACTTCCTCTTTCATTCACATAACAATGTCTTCAAGACTGATCATTTTTATAGCCCATCAATACATTCATTCCACATTTCAATCTTCTGTTCTTTGAGTTGTACTGACATGCCATCTGAGATGCTGATATTAAGATACTGCTTTAATTTCCTTACGTGTTATCCAGAGTTTTCCACCCTCGACGTCTCTGGTGCTCATATTTAACGCATTGTGCAAATGACGGTTAATAATGAAATCAACATAATGCCTTTCTCACTTTTTTGACCTTTTCTGTCCACAGACCTTTCCTAATCCGTTACCTATGGATACATATCTAGACGTGTCTTGGATACACAGCTCCAAATTGGCAACTGGTGGCCCAAACTGGAACTAATTTTCTTCAGCGTAATTCGGTTCTGCATCAACACATTAGAATATCTACCACGTTTCGTTGCCATACGATAATTACAGCCCACACTGTATCTCTGTGAATAGCAGCACCTTAATTATAACAACCCAGTACTAAATAAGATAGGCCCACAAGCAGTGTCTTCACTGACGTGTGATATGTTTGGTAAACAGGACCCGGTTATAACATAAAAAGCCATATGGCGTGCCCCAAGGATGCGTTTCAGGTACTGTCTCTGGCTGAGCCAGATGCAGCTGCCTGTCCTGTTTCAGAGGATGATTCTCAGCCTTCAAGGTCCGGGCAGTCGCAGAGGGTGGGCTTATTGGCAGTTGGGAGCTCCAATGTTAGGCGCGTAATGGGGCCCATTAGGGAAATGGCGGCTAAGGATGGGAAGAAATCCAGTGTGCACTCCGTGTGCATTCAGGGTGGACTCATTCCTGATGTGGAAAGGGTCCTTCCGGATGCCATGAAGAGCACAGGGTGCAGCCAGCTGCAGGTGGTGGCACATGTCAGCTCTAATGATGTGTGTCGCTTTGGATCTGAGAAAATTCTCTCTGGATTCCAGCTGCTATCTGATTTGGTGAAGGCTGCCGGTCTTGCTTACGAGATGAAGGCAGAGCTCACCATCTGCAGCATCGTTGACAGAACCGACTGCAGACCTTTGGTGCACAGCCGGGTGGACGGTCCGAATCAGAGGCTCAGACGGTTTTGCGACCGTGTTGGCTGCAGATTCCTTGACTTGCGCCATAGGGTGGTGGGGTACACTCAGCTGGCGGCTACACGGGTAGCGGAGGCTGTGTGGCGTGGACTGGGCGGTTTTGTAGGTTAGAAGGCCTCGGGAAAGTACGGGGTGGGCTGCAATCTCAAAGGGTGCATGGCAAATTCAGGACGTGCTTGGATCAAGCAGCAGTCGGAATTGTAGGTGTAAACTGTTGTAGCTGTGCTGGGAAAGTCCCTGAGCTTCAATCGCTAATAGAAAGCACAGAAGCTGAAATCGTTATAGGTTCAGAAAGCTGGCTAAATCCTTAAATAAGTTCTGCAGAAATTTTTACGAAGTCTCAGACGGGGTTCAGGAACGATATATTAGGCAGAATTGGTGGTGGAGTGTTTGTGTCTGTCAGTAGTGGTTTATCTTGTAGTGAAGGCGAAGTAGATACTTCGTGCGAATTGGTATGGGTGGAGGTTATACTTAACAGCCGAACTAAGTTAATAATTGGCTCCTTCTACCGACCCTCAGACCTACAGTCTGGAACCGCGCGGCCGCTACGGTCGCAGGATCGAATCCTGCCTCGGGCATGGATGTGTGTGATGTCATTAGGTAAGTTAGGTTTAAGTAGTTCTAAGTTCTAGGGGCCTGATGACCTTAGAATACTCCCATAGTGCTCAGAGCCATCTGAACCATTCGACCCCCAGACTCCGATGATATAGTTGCTGAACAGTTCAGAGAAAATTTGCGTCTCGCAACAAATAAATACCCCACTCATACGGTTATAGTTGGTGGGGACTTCAACCTTCCCTTGATATGTTCGCAAAAACACTTGTTCAAAACCGGTGGTAGGCAGAAAACATCTTCCGAGATTGTCCTAAATGCTTTCTCCGAAAATTATTTAGAGCAGTTAGTCCACGAACCCACGCGAATTGTAAATGGCAGCGAAAACACACTTGACCCCTTAGCCACAAACAATCCAGAGCTAATAGAGAGCACCATGACTGATACAGGGATTAGTGATCACAAAGTAGTTGTAGCTAGGCTCAATACCGTTTCTTCCAAATCCACCAGAAACAAACGTAAAATAATTTAATTTAAAAAAGCGGATAAAGTGTCACTAGAAGCCTTCCCAAGAGACAGTCTCCATTCCTTCCGAACTGACTATGCAAATGTAGACCTGATGTGGCTCAAATTCCAAAGATATAGTAGCAACAGCATTTGAGAGATTCATACCTTATAAATTGGTAAAAGCTGGAACTGATCCCCCATGGTACACAAAACACGTTCGAACGCTGTTGCAGAGGCAACGGAAAAAGCATGCGAAGTTCAGAAGAACGCAAAATCCCGAAGATTGGCAAAAATTTACAGACGCGCGAAATTTGGCACGGACTTCAATGCGAGATGCCTTTAATAGGTTCCACAACGAAACATTGTCTCGAAATTTGGTAGAAAATCCGAAGAAATTCTGGTCGTATGTAAAGTACACAACTGGCAAGACGCAGTCAATACCTGCGCTGCGCAGTGCCGATGGTACTGTTACCGACGACTGTGCCGCTAAACCGGAGTTATTGAACGCAGTTTTCCGAAATTCATTCACCAGGGAAGAAGAATGGAATATTCCAGAATTTGAAACACGAACAGCTGCTAGCATGAGTTTCTTAGAAGTAGATACGTTAGGGGTTGCGAAGCAACTCAAATCGCTTGATACGGGCAAGTCTTCGGGTCCAGATTGTATACCGATTAGGTTCCTTTCAGATTAGCTGATACAATAGCTCCCTACTTAGCAATGTTATACAACCGCCCGCTGACCGGTAGATCTGTACCTACAGATTGGAAAATTGCGAAGGGTCGCACCAGTGTTTAAGAAGGGTAGTAGGAGTAATCCATCGAACTACAGACCTATTTCATTGACGTCGGTTTGCAATATGGTTTTGGATCATATACTGTATTCAAACATTATGAATCACCTCGAAGGGAACGATCTATTGATACGTAATCAGCATGGTTTCAGAAAACATCGTTCTTGTGCAACGCAGCTAGCTCTTTATTCGCACAAAGTAATGACCGCTATCAACAGGCGATCTCAAGTTGATTCCGTATTTCTAGATTTCCGGAAAGCTTTTGACACCGTTCCTCACAATCGACTTGTAATCAAGCTGCGGGCCTATGGGATATCGTCTCAGTTGTGCGAGTGGATTCGTGATTTCCTGTCAGGAAGGTCGCAGTTCGTAGTAATTGATGGCAAATCATCGAGTAAAACTGAATTGATATCAGGTGTTCACCAGGGATGCGTCCTGGGACCTATGCTGTTCCTGATCTGTATAAATGACCTGGGTGACAATCTGAGCAGTTCTCTTAGGTTGTTCACAGATGATGCTGTAATTTACCGTCTAGTAAGGTCATCCGAAGACCATTATCAGTAGCAAAGCGATTTAGAAAAGATTGCTGTATGGCGTGGCAGGTGGCAGTTGACGCTAAATAACGAAAAGTGAGAGGTGATCCACATGAGTTCCAAAAGAAATCCGTTGGAATTTGATTACTCGATAAATAGTACAATTCTCAAGGCTGTCAATTCAACTATGTACCTGGGTGTTAAAATTACGAACAACTTCAGTTGGAAAGACCACATACATAATATTGTGGGGAAGGCGAGGCATTGGCGGGACACTTAGGTAGGAATGATCATCAAAATAAAATAAGAGGATTCAGAGCTCGAGCAGAATGGCTTAGATGTTCGTTTTTCCCGCGCGCTGTTCGGGAGTGGAATGGTAGAGAGATAGTATGATTGTGGTTCGATGAACCCTCTGCCAAGCACTTAAATGTGAATTTCAGAGTAATCATGTAGATGTAGATGTAGATGTAGAAGGACGTCTGGTGTTCCTAATATACATAAACAGCTCGTCAGATGGTGTCAACATCACTATTAGATATTTCATTCCCAGTGCTGTTGTCTACGGGAAAGCTTCGTCGTTAGACAATCGTGACCAAAAGCGGAATAACTTTCAGAAAATTCTCACTTAGTTTAATGAAAGGAAGTTGTATATAAAATAGGATAAATGCAAAGCAGCACATTGAATACAGAGGAAAAACCCACCAGTATCAGATTACAAGTTAGAGCACGCCGCAACGTTCATACATTGAGGATTTGTGGTAAGAAGGGATATCAGACAGGACGAACAGTAAATCCGTACTAAGGACAGCGAATGTAAGACTTGGATTTGTTGTAAGGGTTCTGGGAAAGTACGGTTTATCTGTAACGGACAATCCCGCATAGAACGCTAGTGGTACTAATTCTGTAGTATTGCGATCTGTCGTTTGGAATCTTTATGAAGTAGGCACAACAGTACACTCTGAACGAATTTTGAGACGTGCTGTTAGATTGTAACAGTTCGGAGCAGCCCATACGTATGTTTAACAGCGATACTCGGCGTATTTAAATGGGAATCTGTAATACAGGTTAGAGCAAATAAAACTGGCCCGGAGAAAAGAGCTCAAGATTACAAACAAACACAGCAAATTAAAGGGAATACACTACTAACCTGACTATATACCATGCCGAAAGTAATCACCATTCACCCCTTGGCACTTCTGGGCCCTAGTCAGCAAGTTGCTGAATGCGGAAACTGGACTGATGGAATTGCTGCAGTCTCATCCGAAATGTTCTGCTGCAGTTCTTAAATACTAGATGGTTTTTGCAATACACCTTAGACTTATGGGCTTCCCACGACCAGACTGACTTCTGCTAGCGATTCCACTCAAACTGACACCGCCCACACTAGGCTCTGAGCCGGTGTGAATAACGTGGCGGGCGTACACGTGTTATGTGCGTCACGGGTTGCTGTTATATCCATACATAGTATCTACTCGTCAGAGCCACTTATATTTGCCTTACCGTCTACAAAATTGTCTTTTCTCTCTAATCTCTATTAAATAAATTTAGAAAACCGGTATTCGAGAAGTGTGGAACAGCTCTGCAGCCTCTAAGGTATATCTCTTATAGGGGTCATGGGAATAAGCTAAGAGAGATTGGGGCGCGTGCAGAGGCATCACCTACGTGAAAGTAACAAGACAGAAATCTCTGCCATCCACTGTACAATATTCTGCGGGGTATGAACGTAGATGCAGACGTAGCATTTGCCACGCCTTCCTGTGACTCAAATAAGGAATTACACTAATGGGCGTACTTTCCGTTTTAGTGCTGTATGTTTCTCTGGCTTCTGTAAAAGGGAATAGCTGTTGTTGATGAAGCACAGTTCTTCAGATACAATGAGGTGGAAAAAGTCATGGGATAATGATACGCACATACAAAAATGGCGGCACTATCGCGTACACTATGTTTAAAAGGGCAATGCATTGGCGGAACTGTCATTTGTACTCAGGTGATTGATATGAAAAGATTTCCGACGTGATTGCGGCTGCACTGTGGGAATTAACACATCTGGACGCGGAATGGTAATTAGAGTCATACGCATGGGACATGCCATTTTGGCCGACCTCTGTGACCGAGCGGTTCTAGCCGCTTCAGTCCGGAACTGCGCTGTTGCTACGGTCGCAGGTTCGAATCCTGCATCGGGCGTGGATGTGTGTGATGTCCTTAGGTTAGCTAGGTTTAAGTAGTTCTAAGTCTAGGGGATTGATGATCTCAGATGTTAAGTCCCATAGTGCTTAGAGCCATTTGAACCACTCCATTTTGAAAATCGTTCAGAAATTCAATATTCCGATATCCACAATGTCAACATCGTGTCAAGAGTACCAGGTTTCAGACATTACCTCTCACCACCGACAGCGCAGTGGCAGACGGCCTTCATTTAACGACCGAGAGCAGAGGTGTTGGAGTCGAGTTGTCAGTGCTAACAGACAAGCAACACTGCGTGAAGTAACCGCAGAAATCAATGTGCGAGGTATGACGAACATATTCGTTAGGACAGTGCGACGAAACTCTGGCGTTAATGGGTACGGCAGCAGACGACCGACTGCGCTTTCTAACAGCACGACATCGCCTGCAGCGCGCCTCGTGACCATATCGGTTGAACCATACATGACTGGAAAACCATGGTCTGGTCCGATGAAACCCGATTTCGGTTGGTAAGAGCTGATGGTAAGGTTCGAGTGTGGCACAGATCCCACGATGCCATAGAACCAAATTGTCAACAAGTCACTGTGAAAGCTTGTGGTGGCTCCATATTGATGTGCTCTGTGTTTACATGGAATGGACTGGGTCCTCTAATCCAAATGGACCAATAGTTCACGGGGAATGGCTATATTCGCCTACTTAGAGACCATTTGCTGCCATTCATGGACTTCATGTTCTTGAACAACGATGTCATGTCACCGGGCCACTGTTCTTCGCAATTGGCTTGAACAACATTCTGGACAAATCGAGACAATGATTTGACCACCCAGATCTCCCGACATGAATCCCATGGAACACAACGTTCGTATACAAAATCGTGCACCAGCAACAGTTACGCCATTATGGACAGTTGTAGAGGCAGCATGGCTCAATATTTCGGATGGCTTTTTGAGTCAATACCACTTCGAGTTGCGGCATTGTTACGCCGGGCAAAAGGAGATCCGACACGATATTAGAAGGTACCCCATGACTGTTGTAGAATTTTAGAAGATGTTTTTTGCTCGAGTATCATGTCGTTTTTGGAAACCCAGAATCTACTATGTAGGAATCAACATGGATTCCGGAAACAGCGGTCGTGTGAGACCCAACTCGCTTTATTTGTTCATGAGACCCAGAAAATATTAGATACAGGCTCCCAGGTAGATGCTATTTCTCTTGACGTCCGGAAGGCGTTCGATACAGTTCCGCACTGTCGCCTGATAAACAGAGTAAGAGCCTACGGAATATCAGACCAGCTGTGTGGCTGGATTGAAGAGTTTTTAGCAAACAGAACACAGCATGTTGTTATCAATGGAGAGACGTCAACAGACGTTAAAGTAACCTCTGGCGTGCCACAGGGGAGTGTTATGGGACCATTGCTTTTCACAATATATATAAATGACATAGTAGATAGTGTCGGAAGTCACATGCGGCTTTTCGCGGATGATGCTGTAGTATACAGAGAAGTTACAGCATTAGAAAATTGTAGCGAAATGCAGGAAAATCTGCAGCGGAGAGGCACTTGGTGCAGGGAGTGGCAACTGACCCTTAACAGAGACAAATGTAATGTATTGCGAATACATAAAAAGAAGGATCCTTTATTGTATGATTATATGATAGCGGAACAAACACTGGTAGCAGTTACTTCTGTAAAATATCTGGGAGTATGCGTGCGGAACGATTTGAAGTGGAATGATCATATAAAATCAATTGTTGGTAAGGCGGGTACCAGGTTGAGATTCATTGGGAGAGTCCTTAGAAAATGTAGTCCATCAACAAAGGAGGTGGCTTACAAAACACTCGTTCGACCTATACTTGAGTATTGCTCATCAGTGTGGGATCCGTACCAGATCGGGTTGACGGAGGAGATAGAGAAGATCCAAAGAAGAGCGGCGCGTTTCGTCACAGGGTTATTTGGTAACCGTGATAGCGTTACGGAGATGTTTAGCAAACTCAAGTGGCAGACTCTGCAAGAGAGGCGCTCTGCATCGCGGTGTAGCTTGCTCGCCAGGTTTCGTGAGGGTGCGTTTCTGGATGAGGTATCGAATATATTGCTTCCCCCTACTTATACCTCCAGAGGAGATCACGAATGTAAAATTAGAGAGATTCGAGCGAGCACGGAGGCTTTCAGACAGTCCTTCTTCCCGCGAACCATACGCGACTGGAACAGGAAAGGGAGGTAATGACAGTGGCACGTTAAGTGCCCTCCGCCACACACCGTTGGGTGGCTTGCGGAGTATAAATGTAGATGTAGACTTTTATCACCTCACTATAGAAAAACCCTTTGAGAGACGTAGTGTGTTCGTAGATAAAAATCTTGAAGACTACTGCTTTTCCAATGTTAGCCGTCTTTTATGAAAGTTGTAATGCAGTCGACACCATCGATTGCAAGGCCGCAGTCGAATTTTATGTTGAAAGGCAGTAGATGAGAAGGTAAGCTACATACGAAATCTGAGACACATGAATCATAAAAGACGACGAAATTTTCACAAAGTCACACTTTTCATTATGGGTAGAAATCTAACCACCGCGTCAGTGATTTCCGAACACTGTGGATTATACGTGGCATACGGTAGACTGTCTCCCTTGATTCCACTACATGCACAGTAATTGTCAATTGCAAATGTTTCAGTAAACACGTAGTTAGTATGACTGCACAGTAGGTAGCTGACTGTGTTCAAGGTATCGATTGAATTACGGTAACGCCGAGCACGAACAACATCCGTAGTGCGGAAGCGGGTAGAGAGCTATACTCCAGCCCATGAGGTTGCAGATTCAATTCCAGGTAGGAGTCTGTAGGTCGGGAGGGCGGGGAGCAGGGGGCGGAATTTCCTTATTCCAGTCCCACTAGGACGCTCTCAGATCAACTCAGCCTGCTATGAAATAGAATGCAGCGATTCTTTCGAGTGGTAAAAAGCCGATCTGGGCGCCGGGCTCGCCACCACCTCCTCCTAGTGTCGTGACGAACGAAACGCTGTACTTTACCTGCAATTAGGCCAGAAGCTCGTTCGCAGGTTGAGCACCAGTTTCCTATCGCGCACGAACACGACATTTAGAAAAACGACAACGCACCACAAGTACATCTCTCGTTGGGCTGGTAGTGGCACTTCACCCACGACAGTCCATCAGTTTCTGCGAAGCCATTGGAATACATAGAGCGGACACAACTGACTGTCTTATAAAAGGCAAAGTAAGGATCCTTACAGTCAGGTTAATATAAACTATTCTTTTTGTTTTACATTAGGAGTTGTTCACCACTGTCGATATAACCAGTGTTGTGTAAGCTCCTACTTAATATGCAGCATAAATATAATGCACATGTTAAATAAAAAAGAAATGAATGTACACTTCATATAAAATTTTAGAGCCCACGGTAGGAAACTTTGTTTCTATATTCATAATAATATGGTTCAGAGTGTATTACTACGTTGGCGAAAAGTCTCTGCATTGAGTGTCAATAAGTAACAATAATTCATAATTATTTATGTTTGATATCTTTCTTACCAACTTCCCACCCCCTATCCTTTCCTCCACCCATCCGCTTACCCACTCCAACACTTTTTGTAGCTCTAGATATTTCAATTTGTGAGTAAGCGTTCACGGTGATTGGAAGCAGTCCAATCGCTTTCTGTGGGAAAAAAGAGGAACCGATGATACTGAGTGATAATGTACTCTTGTTCTCTTGTTGCAAAAGTAAATTGACAGGTCACCTATGCTGCAGATTTTCGGAGCAGATGTAAAGAGTAACGAAAAAAAGCGAATAATTAAAACAGAAAATGAATTATTATATGTTCTAGTTAGTGAGGAAATATGCCGGGGACGACCCGTATCCCCAAACTTACTTTCAAAGACGCTGGAATCACTTGTTTTGGGCAGGTATATAACAACAAAATTAAAATTGTTGTAACCATTTATTCAATTTTTCCACATCGGAAAACTATTCCAGGAGCACAATCCTCTTAAAACGGAAAAATTCATTGTGAGAAGAGGATTATTCTGTTTACTAGCAAAAGTGCAAACCCACCGGGAGAACATCCCTAGCCTTAAAATGAACTTCCCGAGAGGATCAAAAAACTTTCGATTGCAATTATAATATGAAACATAGAAATCATTGCAATCTTCTACAAAAATGAGCACATTTTATACAAGCTGTCCAGCGTAAGTAATACTGATTTCCAGGGCTCATAAGGAAATAAAAAACACCTTCGGGTGTCCCTCGTATAAATTTACGTGTTCATTTAGGAAAGTTTCGTAAAGGAAAAGAATGTTAGCGTTGACTGTTCCACCGACAATGTGGTCTGTTGTTACTGGGCACAACCTTAGATAATTTAAGGATCGGGAATAAATCAATCCCTACTACTTTCTAAAGAATAAACACATCATCTCATTAACTCGTGGAGAATACTCGACTGTCAGTTGAATCCCCGTTGCAAATGCAGTATCTTACACACTGAGCTAAATAAGTCGAGAAAAGTGATTAATTTAATTCGAAATAGTTACAGTGCCCATTTCAACATCTGGAGATACCACAACAGATGAAACCATGTATCATGTCGTTATTAAACTATCAATTACGTAAGTGATAGGAATACTTCAATTAATGTATTACCTTTATAGTTATTTTCGTCGGTTGCCTTTACCATACATGGGGCATAGTTTGTTAGGAGTTAGACTGGCATTAGGTTCAACCGAGATTCAAATTTCCTTTAGTTCACAAAATCTAAGTTTTAACTAATTTCTCTAAATTTTTTAAGTCCTTTATAAAGCAAACGAGCGTTTCCTTATCCCCTCCATGAGCCATGCGAGCTTATGCTTCGTCCCTGTTACCTCTGCTACGACAGGACTTTAAAGTCTATTGTTTCGACTCTTTTGCATTTATACCAATATTAAAGATGTTTACACGCGTCCATGCAATAACCACACATAATTTTTTAAGAAGGGGAGTGTCGAAGTTTATCAAGGAACAAAAATCATATTTTAGAACACCCACGACTTACTAAGAGTAATTTAGATACGCCGTTAAACTGATCATTTTAACATACTATGTTCCACAGGCCCATTGGCAAAAAGCAGGCACCATAGCTTCCGTCAAACAATCAGCTGGCGTTCACGGTATTTGATTCCCAGCGTTCTAACCCATCTGCGCGAACTGTTGACTGCTCGGCTCTTTCGAGTGCAGCCATCTGTAAATCGGCTGTCGGATCAGGAAAAGGAGGACTCGATTTTTCGGCGAAAGGCGAGAGAAAATAGACGATCACCCAGACAAGCGATGAGTGCAGTTGTTAAGTCTGTATGGTTCAGCGATGCGGAAAAGCCTTGCTTATGTAATAGGGAAACGACTTCAAATCGCACGCTTCTATAAAATACATTCATCATTGGAGGAACACACTTGATATTATCAGAATATTATTTTACCATTCTCTTTCCAGAGTTGAAAAAGAATTGCAAGTGAGAATGAAAAGAGGAAGTCTGGAAGGGAGAAACAGTGTCCACGACTGAAGAAGGGGCTCCTGTTTTTAACTAGTTACTGGTACAACCAATAGTGATGTGCAAGCCATTTCAACACAAAGAAAGATTATTCAGCATATGATTTCACTCCTCTCTAACTTACCGTCGTACCGTACAATACCACGATTATATTTTGCGAGAAATAATACATTCTATAGAAACAGATGGTGCCATCATAATTAATATTTATACTCAGACTTAAGATGCGTAAGTACGGAACTACTAGTATTGTTCTAACTGTATCGTGCCTCCTTCTACCTTTTTCTCTCTTTCTGTCACCTCTCCATCCCTTCTTTCCTTCTTCTAACCTCTCTCTCTCTCTCTTGTGACTGTTTCTGTCGTCCCCTGTCAATCTGTGCGAAGAACATGATGTCATTATTTTTCGATGGTGTCATTTAATGTTTCGTCCTCTTTCTGTATACTGAGCTAATTGTCTGGTTATATGAATTTGATGTCCTGGCCTTACTACATTTATCCAGGCATGTGCATACTTACTTACTACTGACAAAATATAATTTTTTTCTAGATTGTTTGGTGACAGTATTACGACTGCAAGCAAAAAGAGCATACAGTGTAGTACTTCCAGTCTTCATCTTTTATCGGTATAGCACCTACTTTCACTTTTCATGATTAATTCATTATCTTGCAGTTTCATTGTTTCTGAATGGATTTCACCGATATGGCTTCCAGATAAATATATTGCATTGCTTAAATTTAATTTAATTGACTCCGTTCCTTCTCAGTGAATTTAGAGCAATGGTAGAAAACATATTTTGTTAATGACTGACGAAGAAACAGACATGATCGCAAAATATCATTTAGTTAAGATGACCGGTTTCGGCACATACTTTAAGCCATTTTATAATTGATGGTACCATTTGCTGAGCAGTTGCGTGTTGTCAAGACGATAACGGTTTCTCCATAAGTAACTATCACAAATGAGATCACTGATACTCCCAACCATGTTGGTTAAATTCAAATACATTGTGTAACTGGCGAATATTCTATACTTAGTGATTATTCAACTTCTATGAGCTTCTGGTTATGCATACACTAATTTTACAAGCTTCAACAAGGCCTACAAAAAAATTAAGATCTGATGATAAGTGCATATCATAACGCCCGAATGACTCTATACATTAAGTTTTGCGTGTTCGAGTCTGTCCCACGATAGAATTTCACACTCATAAAATCGCAAAACTTTTTAGCAATTCATCGGCTACATTTGGCACATACGAACAGATTTCTAATAATTACAACCACTTTTCCACTAGAGTTCTTTCGTTGATGGGGTGGAGAGGTACGAACGCTGCTACTCGACGTGATGAAGCTAATGTCGAAATCGAAAAGTAATCGTTCGCGTCAAACACGGCAAGCGCGTCGAAATGATAGCACCACTGGGTACGCTGCGACGAAGAATTGCCGAGAAACGACCTGTTAGAATTGCAGATTACTCTTCGGGAACCTTTTTCCGGTCGGTTTCAGTCGCGCTGATTCGACCATATAAAAGAATTCCTGCGCGACCGGGAGCTCGTTTCTCAGTTGCACGTCTTCTAACGATCCTCTGTACATTGTCGATTCACATCCCGTCCACACAAGTGTATCGCTTTCATATCACTTTCGTCGTGTTAGTATCCACAACAGCCACCGCATCCTACAAAATGTCCGATACATAGTTGTACAAAGAAAGTACTAATTCGAAAGTCACTCATATGTATACATCGTACAGCATAGACTAAATGTGGTGTATCTATGAACTCCTACTGGAGTCTACTCTTGTGTAACAATAAATATTTTAATATATTACAGAGGGATGTGTTAAAAATAAGAATTTACTGTAGTAAAGAGTGACTTTTCGTTTCAATAACGATAGATTTATTCTACTAAATTGTTTTCTGAATTTTGTTTATATTTTATTTATTCCAACTTTAAATATGATGAGTAACTGGCTACTGCAGTCGTAATATTTCAGGTAATTAGCTCTCAAATAAGAATAAACATTGTTTTCTTCTGCTGTGATTTATTGAAAGTATTGTAAAGGTCATTTATCTACAATTTATCTAAACTTATAACTGTGTTAAAATTACGAGATATTTACTGTAGATCATAGTCATTTTGTGTTCCCAATACCATATGATATCGTATTTTTTCCTACCGAAAGATGGCGTAAAAGGAAAAAAAAATTACAACTGTTGGAACCCAATATTTTCGTTTTTCCATAATAATCTCGAAATTAGAAACAAAATCAGCTGATTCTACCATTTTAGCTTCGTTACAACGAATCAGATTCTCTAATCAACACATTTGAGCAAATATTGTTCAGTGGTTCGATATGGCACACAGGATGCATATATAACAGATTATCTTCGTGTGATTAGAATATCACAGGTCTGCGTTAACATAGAACTGATTTTTACATAGAAAAGAGGCGATTAGGGCTTAACGTCCCATCGATGACAAGTCCATTAGAGATGGAGCCTAAGCTCTGTATGGGGAAATGTCACAAAAGCAGTCGGTCATGCAACTTCGTAGGTACCATCCATGTTTCCGCAGTAAGCGCTATAAGGTTCAAATGGCTCTGAGCACAATGGGACTTATCATCTGAGGTCATCAGTCCCCTGGAACGTAAAACTACTTAAACCTAACTAACGTAAGGACATCACACATATCCAAGCCCGAGGCAGGATTCGAACCTGCGACCGTAGCGGCCGCGCGGTTCCAGACTGAAGCGCCTACAACCGCTCGGCCACACCGGCCGGCTCATCAAAGTTAATCGCTGTCAGACCTGGCTAGCAGGTGGATGGGTGAACGTCTGGGTATGCAGATAAAGTTGGCAAGCGGGATGCACTAAACCCCTGTGAGACCAAATGAGAAGCTACCTGATGCAGTAGTAACGGCTGCGGTCACGAAAACCGATAACGGCCGGTATGCTAACCACGTACCCCTCCATACCCGTATCCAGTGACGCCTATTGGCCGAGGATGACACGGCTGTCGGTCGGTACTATGGGCTCTTCAGAGGCCTATCCGGACCAAGTTTTTGTTTCAAGGTTCGATGTAGGTGGAAAAGTAGGACGAATTTTCATATTCCCTTAAACGTGTTGTAGCTACTTATATGTTCTCTTCACGATCTCGATGGAAGCTACATCAAACGTGACGACACGCGTTCATAGCTACCCCTCTGAAATCTATTTCCTAGAATTCTGATGCAGGTTTTCAGAACTTATCAGCCATTCCTCTTTGAAGAGCCTTTAGGTCCTGACATTGTTTATCATTAATGTCGTACTCCACCGTGATTCAAGCAAGCCTGTGATCGATCGTCTCCGCCATCCTTGTATACTGCCATTTATTGTTACACGATTGTAATTCCATGTATCTGAACCATATTTTCTGTAACTGTTAACACACTAAATCTGCCATAGGCAATCTGAAGTAATCCATTACCTCCTATCGAATAAAAATCAAATAATAAAATAATATATTTATACTAACAATTCCGTGTACATTGCCGGCCGCGGTGGTCTAGCGGTTTAGGCGCGCAGTCCGGAACCGCGCGACTGCTACGGTCGCAGGTTCGAATCCTGCCTCGGGCATGGATGTGTGCCATGTCCTTAGGTTGGTTAGGTTTAAGTAGTTCTAAGTTTTAGGGGACTGATGACCACAGATGTTAAGTCCCATAGTGCTCAGAACCATTTGAACCGTGTACATTTCTTAAACCATTTTTAATTTCTTGTATTATTCTCATATTACGATTACTACTACCAGATCCAAATCAAGAAATTTTTAAAGGATGATAATTGTCATTTCCAGTTATATATTGACAGCGTTTATTGTAAAAGACTGTGAACTTCGTTTCACAATTTTGAAGTTCATCTCTGATTATGGCATTAGGCAAAAGATGTCAATAATTATGTACGAAATGAAAGTAAACAACAGTGAGGGATGTAGAGAATTTTATTCGCAAAAATAAAAGTTGAAATATTCTGTTTCCGCATCTGTCATACTCGTTCCAGTACGACTATCAGCACATCATTAAAGCAGTTAGCGACTTTGTGGTTTGCTACACATGTGAAGGAATTGTGTTCTTTATGTACAATATCACAGACTATATGTCATTCCCTTGCGCCATATTGAACCCCGAGGTATACTCATTTTCGGTTTGAAACAATTTAAACCCCAACATTTGTTTATTTTTCCGTAAGTACAACTAGAGGTTAAATAAAATCTTCTTTAACAGTGTAGTCATCAACATCTTGAGCCACTGTTGAATAAAGATCTCTTCCAAACTTCAGCACGCATACGGAATTCAAATGCACTGAAGCACCAATGACACATGTATATTCAAATACAGAGATATGTAAACAGGAAGAATATGGCGCTGCGTGCGGATACGCCTATATAAGAAAAGTGTCTGGCGTAGTTGTTAGATCGGTTACTGCTACTACGAAGGCAGGTTATCAACATTTAAATGAGTATGAACGTAATCTTGTAGTCGGCGCACGATCGATGGAACACAGCATGTCCGAGGTAGCGATGAAGTGGGGATTTTCCCGTACGACCATTTTATGATTGTACCGTGTATGTCAGGAAACCGGTAAAACATCAAATCTCCAAAATCGCTGCGGCCGGAAAAATGTCATGCGAGAACGAACGGGCCAACGACGACTGAAGAGACTCGTTCAAAATGACAGAAGTGCAACCCTTCCTCAGATTGGTGGGCCATCGGCAAGTGTAAGTGTGCGAATCATTCAACGAAACATCATCGATGTGGGCTTTCGGAGCCGAATAGCCACACTTTTACCCTTGATGACTGCATGACACAAAACTTAACGCCATGTCCGGGCCCGTCAACACCGACATTGGAGTGTTGATGATTGGAAACATGTTGCCTGGTCGAACGAGTCTCGTTTCACGTTGTATCCAGTGCATGGCCGTGTACGGGTATGGAGACAATCTCATTAATCCGTGGACACCGCAATGTCAGCAGGGGATTGTTGAAGCTGGTGGAGGCTCTGTCATGCTTTGGAGCGTGTGCATTTGGAGTGATATGGGACCCCTCATACCTATAGATATGACTCAGACAGGTGACAGTGTGTAAGCATCCTGCCTGATCGCCTGCACGCTCTTCTGGGTTTAAACACTTCCGCTGGCCATCAAACTCCCCAGGCATGAATATTATTGAGCATATCTGGGCTGCATTGCAACGTGCTGTTCGGAAGAGATCTCTAGTCCCATGTACTCTTGCGGATTCATGGACATCCCTGTAGGATTCATGGCGCAATGCGCTCCACTTGAGAATTCAGTCTAGTCCATGCCACGTCGTGTTGCGGCACTTCTACGTGCTCGTGGGGCAACTACACGATATTAGGCAGGTGCACCGGTTGTATCTTGAAAGGAGGCCGGCCGCGGTGGTCTAGCGGTTCTAGGCGCTCATTCCGGAGCCGCGCAACTGCTACGGTCGCAGGTTCGAATCCTGCCTCGGGCATGGATGTGTGTGATGTCCTTAGGTTAGTTAGGTTTAAGTAGTTCTATGTTCTAGGGGACTGATGACCACAGATGTTAAGTCCCATAGTGCTCAGAGCCATTTGAATTTTTTTTTAAAGGAGGATATAAGATGAACATCAACAAAAGCAAAACGATGATAATGCAATGTAGTCGAATTAAGTCTGGTGATACTGCGGGGAATTAGATTAGGAAATGAGACACTTAAAGTAGCAAAGGAGTTTTTCTATTTGGGGATCAAAATAACTGATGATGGTCGAAGTGGAGAGGATATAAAATGTAGACTGGCAATGGTAAGGAAAGCGTTTCTGAAGAAGAGAAATTTGTTAACATCGAGTATAGATTTAAATGCCAGGAAGTCGTGTATGAAAGTATTTGTATGGAGTGTAGCCATGTATGGAAGTGAAGCATGAATGATAAATAGTTTGGATAAGAAGAGAATAGAAGGTTTCGAAATGTGGTGCTACAGAAGAATGCTGAAGATTAGATGGGTAGATCACATAACTGATGATGAAGTATTGAATAGAATTGGGGAGGAGTTTGTGGCACAACTTGACAAAAAGAAGGGTCCGGTTAGTAGGATATGTTCTGAGGCATCAAGGGATCACAAATTTAGCATTGGAGGGCAGCGTGGAGGGCAAAAATCGTAGTGGGAGACCAAGAGATGAATACACTAAGCAGATTCAGAAGGATGTTGGTTGCAGTAAGTATTGGGAGATGAAGAAGCTTGCACACGGTAGGGCAGCGTGGAGAGCTGCATCAAACCAGTCTCAGGACTGAATATCACAACAACAAACAACAGCACCAGTTTCTTTGGCTCTTCGGTGTATAAACATCCCTGTTGCTGTTACTTTGTTTTCTAATTTCGTCTTCTTGGTGTACGTTTCACCGCTTTAAGTCAAAGCAGATATACTTTCCGTTTCAAACACATTAGAAGCTGTAGGATGGTGTATATGTATTTAACATGGCTTAAAAGAATACCTTGTCTCTCAAGGGCAATTAGTAGAGATTTTGTTGAAATCAATTCAACACTCTCTCGTATCATAAGAACTCTAAACAAAGTGTAAACTCATACTCATTGCAACAACTCTGTCCACGATTTGTAGATACACCATTGCATTTTAAGTCGTAACAAAGATAGAAGGTTTAAGGCATATCTCTAAATTAACGCCATTTTTCAGAGCGTGGGTAGTGGTGAATTTGACGCCGCAATTATCGTCTTCATTCTCTGAAGTCACTCTTCAGTAGTTACCTGAATTTCGTAATTTGCTTGTAATAAAAAGCTACCCATATATCCACAAAGCTCTTCCGAAGGATTTCTTGGCCCAAGAACTGCGACCACAGATACCCGCTTCCGGTAAATCTCTGAAAAGTATACATCTTGTGCTGCCCCAGTTATATTTCACTTCCTCTATCGGATTCGTGAGACGTAGCTGGCTTTCTTTCGAATGGAGGATTTAGGGAATGGATGGGAACAAATTCTTTCAGCTAATGCGTCATTTCTGACTGAACTGAGAAGCTCTTCTGTACTGTACTGCAGCTGCGGTGTAGAGGTAGGTGGAAGAATAAAATCTGTGCCTGTAATCATAGATGGTGGAAGAAGCGATATGAACCAAACGAATACCTAAAAGTCCAGGAGAGGCAAAAAATTTGCATTCTGACGTGCGTAGAGCATCAAACACACACCTTCCCTTAGTCTGCTCTTCCCTTTCTTTCTCTCATGGCCCACTCTATGCTACTACTGGTTCCCTCATGTCCACTCTCAAGAGCGAATCATACGTGAGACACATTTCATTAACAATAATGACGTAGCGTTCCCTTTATGACGAGCGGGCGGGAGGTATACTCAGAGACTTTGCTGCTTT
Source organism: Schistocerca piceifrons (assembly GCF_021461385.2). NCBI lineage: Eukaryota > Metazoa > Arthropoda > Insecta > Orthoptera > Acrididae > Schistocerca > Schistocerca piceifrons. The sequence goes on along the minus strand of NC_060149.1, from coordinate 47,287,373 downwards.
CTTCATTATGAAAAACATAACTTTTCTATATTAGCAGTAGATTTCGAAATTTTCAGTCTCTGATCATCTAAGGAATAACTATTAATGAGAGAACAGAGGTGTCATAAAAGGTCAATAAATTTCAGAAGAATATTTGCCAAATTATTGGTAAGTTAGTATACTAACGAATATGTACATCTATGCTGCAGGTGCAATTATGTTTTATCAGGATAGTATGAAATTTAAAATAGAAGGCAGTGCAGTCCCATTACCACCGAATGTATCTCAGCGACCCTTGAGTTAGTTTTTAGAGACTCTAAATCGGGATGAAGATTAAGCGGTAAAGCTATCTGAATTACCTTCGTTTTGATGAATAAAATGAAATGTTAGCCTGTAGGCAGGAAAACTTGTAAGACTACTTGGATGGTTTAGAGAAATAATAAGCCTAAAGCAAGGCGCTATTAATAAGCAGAAAAGAACGTAGTATAAATTAGCATTAAAGTCACAGTACGAATAGATGAACTTCTGTGTTTAAGGTAGCTGATAACAATAACGAGATGCGCAACTAAAGTAATAAACACAAGAGAGGGACTCTCCTGGAGTGCTTTTGTGAATTAAATACGTTGTTCTGGTCTTCAGTCAAAAGAGTGGTTTGACGCGGTTCTCCATGCTACATCTTGTGCAAGCCTCTTCATCTCTGACTAACTATTGACCCTTCATCCTTTTGAATCTGCTTACTGTATTCATCTCTTGGTTCCCCGCTATGATTTTTACCCCACGCTTCCCTCCAGTACTAAATTAGTGATCCCTTGATACCTCAGAATGTGCCCTACCCGTTCTCCTATTCAGGTTGTACCACAGGGTTCTGTTCTCCCCAATTCTATTCAGTATCTTCTCATTAGTTATGTGATATACCCATCTAAACTTCAGCATTATTCTGTATCGCAACATTTCAAAAGGTTCTATTCTCTTCTTGTCTAAACTGTTTATCGTCCATGTTTGACTTCCATACAACACTACACTCCATACAAATACTTTCAGAAAGGACTTCATGACACTTAAATCTATACTCGATGTTAACAAATTTCTCTTCTACGTAAAAGCTTTTCTTACCATTGCTAGTCTACGTTAGATATCCTCACTACTTCGACTTTCATTACTTATTTTGCTGCCACGCGGGGCAGCCGCGCGGTCTGACGCGCCTTGTCGAGGTTCGCCTGGCTCCCCCGTCGGAGGGTCGAGTCCTCTCTCGGGCATGGGTGTGAGTGTTGTCCTCAGCGTAAGTTACTTTAAGTTAGATTAAACAGTGTGTAAGCCTTGGGACCGATGACTTCAGCATTTTGGTCCCATTAGAACTTCCCACAAATTTCCTGAATTTATTGTGCTTCCCAAACAGCGAAACTCATCTACCACTTTAAGGGTCTCATATCCTAATCTAATTTCCTCAGCATCATCTGCCTCAGTTCGACTACATTTGTAGTCGAATTTCATTGATGTTCATCTTGTATCCTCCTTTCAAGAGACTGTCCATTCCGTTCAACTGTTCTTCCAGGTCCTTTGCTGTCTCTGACAGAATTACAGTTACATCAGCAAACCTCCAAGTTTTTATTTCTTCTCCTACTAAAATTTTTTCTTTTTTTTTCCCTTTATTGCTGCTTCAATATACAGGCTGAATAACGTCTGGGGTAGGCTAAAGCCCCGTCTCACGTCCTTCTCAACCACTGCTTCCCTTTTGTGCCCCACGACCCTTATAACTGGCATTGCTTTCTGTACATATCGTAAATAGTCTTTCGCCCCCTAATTTTTATCATTGCTACCCGTAGAATCTAAATCAAAAATAGCTGTAAACATAGGTTTGTCTTTCATTAACCTATCTTCTATGAGAAGCCGTACGTTCAGTATTGCCTTGCGCATTGCTACATTTCTTCAGAATCCAACTGGTCTTTCCCAAGGGCGGTTTCTAACAGTATTTCCATTCTTCCGCAGAGGCTTCGTGTTAGTATTTTGCAACGGTGACTTATTAATCTGGTAGTTCGGTAATTTTCACACCTGTAGCACCTGCTTTCTTTGGAATTCGAATTATTAGACTGTTGCTGATGTCTGAGGGTCTTTCGCCTGTCCCATACATCTTGCTCACCAGATGGAAGATTTTTTTCATAGCTGAGCCTCCCAAGGCTATCACTAGCTCTAACGGAATGTTATCTACTACCGGTGCCATATTTCTACTTCAGTCATGCAGTGCTTTGTCAAAATATTCACGCAGTGTCATATCTCCCGTCACATCTTCATCTACATCCTCTTCCATTTCCATAATATTGTCCTCAAGTACATCGCCCTTGTATAGACCCTCCGTATACTCCTCTCACCTTTCTGCTTTCGCTTCCTTGCTTCGGACTGGTTTTCCATCTGAGCTCTTTGTATCCATGCAGGTGGTTCTCTTTTCTCCAAAGGTCTCTTTGATTTTCCTGTAGGCACTATCTGTCTTACCCCTAGTGATATATGCTTCTACATCCTTGTATTTGATCTCTAGCCATCCCAGCTTCGCCATTTTGAACTTCCTGTCGAGTTCATTTCTTTGACGTTCGTATTTTGGTTTGCCTTCTCCATTTATTGCATATTTAGATTTTCTTCGATCATCGGTTAAATTCAGCATCCCTTGTGTTACCCAAGGATTTCTACTAGCCCTCGTCTTTTTACCCACTTGATCCTCTGCTGTCTTCACTATTTGATCTTTCAAAGCTACCTGTTCTTCTTCTACTGTATTTATTTCTGCTATTCTTGTCAAACTTTCCCAAATGCTCTCTCTGAAACTCTCTACATCCTCTGGTGCATTCATTTTATCTAGGTCTCATTTGCTTAAATTCCTTCGCTCTTGCAATTTCTTCAGTTTTAATTTGTAGTTCTTAACCAATAAATTGTGGTCAGAGTCCACATCTGTCCGTGGAAATATCTTACAATTTAAAACCTGCTTCCGAAATCTGTGTTTTACCATTATATAATCAATCTGAATCGTTCCGGTGTCTCTAGGTCTCTTTCACGCATACAACCTTCTTTCATAATTACGGTCTATTAAGCCAAGTGTTAGCGATGATTAAATTAAGCTCTGTGCGAAGTTCTACCAGACGGCTTCCTCTTTTATTTCTTTCCCCCAGTCCATATTCATCTACTTCTTTTCCTTCTCTTCCTCTTCCGCCCCGCGGGGTAGCAGCGCGGTCTCGGGGTTCTTGTCACGGTTCACGCGGCTTGCCCCGTCGGAACTTCGAGTCCTCCCTCGGGCATGGGTGTTTGTGTTGTCCTTAAAGTAAGTTAGTTTAAGTTAGATTAAGTAGTGGTTAAGCTTAGGACCCGATGACCTCAGCAGTTTGGTCGCATAAAATCTTACCACAAGTTTCCATATATTTTCTTCCTTTTTCCTATTATCGAATTTCGGTCCCCCATGAGTATTAAACTTTCGGCTCCCTTAGCTATCTGATTAATTTCTTTTATGTCAGCACACATTTCCTTAATGTCCTCCTCATCTGCGGAGCTATTTGGCATATAAAGTTGTACTTCCGTGGTGGGTGCGGGTTTAGTGTCTATTTTGGCTACAATAATGCGTCCACTATGCTGTTCATAGTAGCTAATCCACGTTACTGATTTTTATTCATTATTAAACATACCCCTGTGTTACCCCAATTTGATTCAGTATTTATAACGTTGTATTCACATGGCCAGAAGTCCTGTTCCTCTTGCCACCGAACTTCACTAATTCCCACTATGTCTAACTTTAACCTATCCATTTCCCTTTTTAAGTTTTCTAACCTACCTGCCCGATTAAGGGATCTGACATTCCACGCTCCGATCCGTAGAATGCCAGTTTTGTTTCTCGTGATAACGACGACGTCCTCCTGAGTAGTTCCCGCCCGGAAGTCCGAATGGAGAACTACTTTACTTTCGGAAAGTTTTACCCAAGAGGATGTCATCACCATTTAACCATACAGTAGAGCTGCAAGCACTCTGCATTTATTACGGCTGCAGTTTTCCCTTGCTTTCGCCAGCCGCAGTACCTGCACAGCAAAGCCGTTTTAGTTGGCGTTACGAAGCCAGATCAGCGAATCATCGTGACTGTGGCCCCTGCAACTACTGAAAAGGCTGCTGCCCCTTTTCAGGAACCGTACGTTAGTCTGGCGTCTCATGAGGCACGCAAGCCTCCCCACCAACGGCAAGATCCATGGTTCATGTGGAAGGTGGGGGAGGAGGGGAGAGAGGCGGACTAAATATATTTTTCATTGTCAACTTTTCAATGTGCTTAAAACGCAGAGTTCACTATTACTGGGCATTTCCAGTTTTCGTAACAGTTTGAATACAAACCTACTGAAAAACAATGGTTTGCGGCCCGCAGTGGAGATACGTATAGTGGGAATTACTAAGGGAAACTGGTAATCAAACAACAATATCCGATTAGTGAGGAAGTCATTACAACTAACGACAATGACATGGTCATGAGCGGAATATGTAACCATGCGAACGTATGGTAACGACGTTCTGTGCTCTGTTTCAATCGGAAGGAAAACTCGGAGGCCACGATATAAATTAAGATGTAGGGCTGAAATTTTAAAACATGATGATGCTCATAATCGTGTGGACAAGTCCGGAAGGGGTAGCACTAAACGTCAGCCCTATCACGTTTTTTTGCTTGATGCTCCTGCGGTACAGCCAGTACACTACATACACGGAGATATTTTCAGTTCGCCTAACGCTAGAGGAAAAGCCGGCCGGGTAGGCACAGTTCGGAAATATTAGCTGAGATACAGGTATACCATCCCTAGAGGAACGTGTGGTTTCGTCAGGGTGGTGTTTCACAGCCAACCCAAAGGGTAATTTGTTGTCAGTATTGCATTATCTTGACGGTATCACGCTATTAATATCAGCTTTCAAACTCAGAGTCACAACTTCTCCTTCAAGCAGCTCGTCATTTGCCCTAACCAGGCTAGATGCCCCATTCGATATTTGTAATCAGTACTTGAGCTCGAACCAGGACGCTCCGTGAGGAAGTCACACATGCTAATTATTGTGAGAGGCACGCGTAATCTGGGGTGCAGTGATTGCGTTTCATACCATTCTCATACACCATTTCACAAAACCTGTCAATCCTGCTACAGGATATTTCACCGACGAAGAAATTACACCTTTCATACCAACGTCGAATTAAAAGAAAATGAATTGATTCAAATCTGGAGCGCATATGTTATTTAGCTACCTCATACTTTAGAAAGAGAGATGTTGTGGTCTAAGAGGTGGCTGAAATATTGGGATACACGTTCTCAGCGGTCAGGCTGCGTTGAGTTAGATGAGAGGGGAAAAAAAACACATCCACGGACAATGTTTCCCCGTCCTCAGTAAAAAAGAAGTAAGAGAAAGGGAAAAGATAACACGAGAGCGGAGTCTCTGCTGATGCAGGTATTGGCGAATGCTGGCAGGAAGTCTGTGGCTTTAGCGGGAGTGTAGGGTGTCTTACGAGGAGACAGAGGGCGATGTGCACCGCTGGCGGATTCTTGTTAGTGGCTGGAGTTCACTATGCGCCCGCCAGGCAAACTTCCCGAAAAAAGGAAAACTGAAGCAGAGGGCAAAGACCCACCAAAGCTTTCAGATTTCCCTTTCCGTTTTCGGTACGATTATCATTCGCATTTACGGTAACAAATACGCGGTATCTACAAGGGGCGATCAAAAATTTCCGTTTGATGGCGTTGCTGCTGCTTGTATACAACGTAACGCGACTGCGATGCTGGTATATAAGAACAGATATGTGGTCATGGGATTGGTGTGACATTCGTGCGGCAAATGCGGAAACGTCAACTATGTTGACATTATTACCAAATGTATCCAAATAGTACCAACGTCCTCTTATTCTTTACTTGGCTACCGAAGGACAATCAACGGCAGACGTTCATCGGAGAATGAAGAACGTGTATGCGGCAGTTAAAGCGAAACGTATGAGAAAAGTGGTGCCGCTGTTTCATGATAGCGCACGTCACCATACCGCAAATTTCGTAACGCAGAAGTCAAGCTAACTCAAGTGTAAGTCGCTCGAACACCCGCCCTATAGTCCTTATGTCTCCCCATGCTATTATCACGGTTGCGGTCCCTTAAAGAAGGCGTTGAAGTGTCGACGATTCCTGTCGGGTGAGGATTTGCCGCAGACAGCAAAGAATGTCCTCACGAACGAGGCAGGACATTGTGTTTTAGCGACCTGGTATTTTCAGTCTGGTGTGTTGGAGGGATGATTGTCTCACTGCTCACATCAATTTTCTTGATTGGCGTACTATTTCTGGACCGTACAGCCTTCGACAGGAAACTATTTTTTGGCCTCTTAAATTTAATACCACTCACACAAATATACATCTCCTTTTGCACTCAGTTTCGTGATCCATAAGTTAAGGAATTGTAAGAAGTGCGGCAACTCACTCTTCTTTACACTGGAACCCGGAGGTATTGCTTCCAAGCTCCATATTCACCTACTCTGGCGGAAAAAATGGTAACACCAAGAAGGAGTTCTACGACATAAACGAAAGTTGTAGGCGTGTTTCTACATCTGAAAGTGGTAGAAACCACACGCATGAGACAGGCGCTAGTAGCGCCGCAAAGAGCATGCAAATCAGGTTTGCTTTAAATACACGCTGTAACGGTCATAAGAGTTAGGTACTTTGAAACTGGAGGCGGTGAGTTGATGTTAGCCAAAAATGCCTTTAAGGCGACAAAGACCCCATTCAGCCCCTCATTGAGTTTGAACGTGGTCGTGTAATTCGGCTACAGGAAATGTCTCTGGCGCATTGTACTGTATCTGCAGCACCAATCTGAGCTGTAATTGGCAGCACAGTGACTCAATTAACTGCTACAAATCGGTTAATCCAAGGACAGCTCCGAGACAGAAACTCTGTAGCGTGGATGCTAGTGACCCCAAACCGTCGCCATTTGCTACTTCAGTGGTGTTAAGCGAGATCTCATTGGAGAGCAGGGTGTTGCGTTTTGTGATTAAAGGGGGGTCTGCCTCGATGTCAGTGATGGTCATGTGTTGGTTAGAAGGAGACCAGTTGAGGGCCTGAAACCAACCTCTCTGTGTGCTAGAAACACTGGAGTTATCGTCTGAGATGCGATTTCGTATAACAGCTGGAGCACTCTCTTGGCTATTCCTCGCACTCTGACTCCTAACTTGTACGCCAATCTGGTCATTTGACCTGTTGTTCTGACATTCATAAGCATGCATCCCAGAGTACGTTTTCCAACAGGATAACACTCGTACCCATACCGCTACATGCTCTACAGAGTGTCTTCATGTTTCCTTGGCCTGCTCGATCACCAGATCTGTCTCCTATCGAGCACATATGGTACATCATCGGACGACAACTCCATCGTCATCCACAACAAGCACTAACCGTCCCTGCAATGACCGACCGTGGGCAGCAGGCATAAAATTCCATTCCAAAAACTGACATCCGGCACCATAAAACACGGTTGCACGCTTCGATTCAACATTCTGCTTGTTACAGCGGTTATTAATGCACCTTCATACCACATTTGCATTGGCCTATCTCGTGCTTACATTAACGTATGTTCTTGCTGCGTTAATCACTTAAGTACGGTACGATACCTAGACAAACGTATTCGCGAAATTTCATTACTCTACATTAATTACTTTTTGTTGCTAGAATTTTTTCCATGAGTGTACAATTTCTTTGGTCTGTCTTAGTGACATCGATGTCTCAACTTCAAAGCGAAAATATCGTTTTAATTGCTAGTTTACTCGTTTGCGACGTCTAAGGCACCTTCAAATGAAGGAAAAACTTATCAACTGAAACATGCAGGCTGACAGAGGAAAGGTAATGGTCGGGTGTCATAAGTATTATTAGACAGCAACTGAAGAACCATAAAGGGAAGGTATGACAAAAGAAACTGATGGCAAAATATTTAAAAACAGGAATCAAAACTATATCGTTTCAAACAATTCCTCCCTTCCTCCCTCCACGTAACAAATCTGATGGAAATGACGGATCATGAGTAGAGGACCAGTATATGTTCTGGCCAGGAATTCGTTGACATTAGCACCAGTATTCCTGGAATTCTGGGATCATCGCATCCGGAAAATTGCAGCAACGCTACGACAGCATCTTGTCACTGCCGTGTGAATGCCGCCCCCAAGTCAACTGCGCATCGCGGGAGTGCTCGTCGGCGTCTCGTGTTGTGTGCCAATGGCATGCAACCTCTGCCCCCTCCCTACGAGCAATTTTAATTTATATAATGCGACTGCGTGAGCTACATCACTCTACACTGTCTGTATTCACGTCTACATCTCATGTGTTCAGTTAACGAGAACTTCAACTTGAGCAAAGATGACTTTAATAAGTCTACTTGTTCTATCTGAGAAATGTACTCACAGCTTCCTGCTTCAAGAATTGAAAACCATGATAACGGAGGAGTGTATGACTACACACATGAAAAATATTGTTCAACACATAATGACACTACAACAGAATGGCAAGAAGAAACATTACCTTAATTGGTCCACCGACACTAAGTGTTTCATTTGATGGAATTGCATACCCTTCCTAAAATTTCTATCCAGTCTCACAATGCCTAAGTTTTAAGGTGTGCTAGAAATACCTAGCAGTAAGTATTTCCTTCATCTGAAATACTATAATTCATTATCATGCGTGTATGTCGTTATGCATAGGTCTTTGTTGTTATTATTGCAGCGTTAGCAGAACTACTATTGCCTGAAGCACCACAAAATACGCTATAGCTCACAGCGCAATGGGTGACACGGAAGATCCACAGCAGTGAACTTGCACATAAAATTTAATTTGACTGTTAAGCAGTCATGAAAAGCACAACATGACAAAGATAGGGTATTACTATAATTGTTGGGATGTAATTAAATGTATCACATAGAAAATTGTTTTATTTTCTATCCTATCAACAAATTACAACAGACAAACACACAGTTACAGTTTATAAATTACTAGCAGTTGAACTTGCTACAGCAGTCTTCTGTTAGCGGTATCACCCATTTTTACCATCTGTAGGAAATTGACAGGATTGGTTCTACAACTCTAATTTCTAGAACACCAAATCCGGAAACTAGCAATTTGGTAGAATTCTATACCCGGAAGTAGCTAAATTGGCAGCACAGTTGGTAAATAGATAGGACGCCAAATCAGGAAACTGTTAAATTGGGTGTATAATTGATAAATTGGTAGGACGTCCAATCCGGAAACTGGTCAGTTGTTACAACTGGTGAATGTATCTACCATGTTCAGATATACGTCTGTTAGTTGCACGTCCCGTCTCTCGTGCATGTACTAGCCCACACTCGCAGCATATTTCTCAGATTCCAGCAGTATATATCATGTCGAGTGCATCTTTCGTTGAGCTGGAAACGTCTTTTACTTTGCTGTTTTTTCGGGAAATTGGCGTGATATCTGCAAGACAGAGAATTTAGTCCACGCGTTAAGTGACCTCTTATATGTATGGTAATACGGCGGTGTTAGGCACTAACTTCTGCTATTCCCCGGTGCCTTAATCCGTTTTCGCCATAGCTTAGTCTATCATCTTCATCTCACTATCATTAGCTGAGCCGGCCGGACTGGCCAAGCAGTTCTATGCGCTTCAGTCTGGAACCGCGCGACCGCTACGGTCGCTGGTTCGAATCTTGCCTCGGACATGGATGTGTGTGATATTCTTAGATTAGTTAGGTTTAAGTAGTTCTAAGTTCTAGGGGACTGATGACCTTAGATGTTAAGTCCCATAGGGCTCAGAGCCATTTGAACTATTTGAACCATTGGCTGAAAAGGTGCATCTGAGGTTTTGTAGTTCCACCTTCAGATGTTCTCCGTCACTTACCCTGTAGGAATCAGGCCACGCTGGAGGATTTTCTGCATACCCTGTGTCCAAATTTACTACCACACTTTCGGTAAACTTCCACGCTGGGGAAAAGTAGCACACCATTCTTTTCTGTCTTCATAGAAAACTGGATTTTGCTGTGATTTGTTGTTGTAAGCTCTACAGCTTCTCTTCCCCCTGTGGCAATATAATAAAGGTAAATGAACGCACCGGAGGCAACATTCTGAGCATAATGGAGTGGACTGGAGAGCAGTTTCCTGTTTCTTTAATCACCTCCATGAAGATGTCTACTGCAGTAGGTGAGAGAACGGAACCCATAGGTACACCGTCCGTCTGTTCACAGAATTCCGCTTTCCACCTGAAATAGGTGGTCATTAAACAGTGACGCACTACGGATATCGGGAGCCACACGCTCGTCTAAGATGTTCATGGTGTCCGTCACAGGTACAATCGTGAATAAAGATTTCACGTCGGAACTAGCATTCAGATCCACAGCCGAGATATCCTTTTCTTTTAAATGTTTCCCAGAATGAGTGGCGTCCTTAATGCACAAATTTGTTGGGTTCACTAGACGACGAAGCTTCGAAGCCCGATGCTTAGCTAATTTGCAGATCGGTGAATTAACACTGTTTACTATGGACCTTATAGAAACTGTCTCTTAATGGACCTTCGATGCCTCATATATTCTTGGTCCCTGTGGAACTTGCTGGACGAGTCTTCTGCCAGTGTCTTAAGTTCACTCTAGTTTGCTTTATCAGTGCTTTTGTCTATTTAATATCTCGGCCGTCGGATCCTCCCAAAGATTCTCATAAATAGGCCCACTAAGGAGAACCTCCATTCGTCTGTTACACTCTGCTTGTATCCAGTAAACTACGATGGCGTTTCCCTTATTTACTTTCATTACTTCGAGGTACGAGTTGTTCTTCAGCTACGCGATAGCATGACATTCCCCACTGCTCATTTGCATTTAACTGCATCAGTGTAAACTCGCCTCGTTAGAAAATGTCGCTAAAGCGCGCCTGTGCGGTTGCACTCGACTCAAAAGTAAGCCAGGTCGAATACTAGTGGTGGATGAAATTTTCACTGCCAGTATTTGGCCAGCAAAGGAAAGAGAGGTTGTGAAGTAATATTTCTGATCACCAGCCTTGGCAGCAACGTCCAGGGTTACATTCCAAACATCTCTGCAATGTTTCATAAACTGAAGATACGTGATACTGTTGTCCGTCCGTGGTATGGGGTTGTTGAGCCCTGCGGCCCCTTTTGTGCTTTTCGAGAGTAACAGGCTATGTGCCAGCACCGGGATTCACTCTCTATCTTCCTTTCATTCGTAACATCAAAAACACAGTGCTGCATTTCACAAGCACTAATCGCAGCCATTCACACGACACAGATACACACTTGACAATTCATAAGAGGTCGATGGAAGACAACGGCCAACCACTTCTAGGAGAACCTTTACAAGAGCAGCGGTAGAGGATTCCGGTATTTGCTCCCCCTACACTCATTTCCTGATGCAGGGACTGTTTATTATTATCATGTAAGTGTAGAGCAGATGTCCCTTAAGTTCAAACAGACAGTATCGGAGGATAGAAAGAGATTCATAGCGAATCAATTAATAAGAGACGGTACTTATATCACATGGTACACAAAACAAGTCAGAAAACTGTTGAAGAAGCAGTGAAAAAAGCCTGCTAAATTTAAAAGAACGCTTATTATCAACGTTGGGGACGTTTTACTGAAGCTCCAAAACTTTGCGCGAAATCTCTCGAAATCTGGCAGAAAATCCAGAGGGATTCAAGTCATATATCGGCAAGACACAATCAATGCCTTCACTGTTCGATACCAAGGGTAATATCACCGATGACAGTGCCACTAAAGCACTAATTTCCTTCACCAAAGAAGACAATATAAATATTCCAGAATTCTAACCAATAACAGCTGCCAACATTAGTAACTTAGAAGCAAGTATCATCGGTGTAGCGTAGCAGCTTAAATCGCTTAATAAATACGAGTCTTCCGATCCCGATAGTCCACCAATTGGGTTCCTTCCAGCGTGTGCTGATAAAGTACTCACATTTCTAGCAATCATATACAACCGTTCGCTCGACGACAGATACCCACCTAAGGATTCAAAAGTTGCACGGGTCATCCCTGTAACCAAGACAGTAAATAGGAGTAATACGATGAATTACAGATCCATGTCAATGACGTCGGTGTGTAGGAAGGGTTTGGAACATATACTGAGTTCGTACATTATGAATTATTTCTAAGGTATCTATGACTGCTATTGACCGGAACATGAAATTAATTCCATATTTCTAGAATTTCAGAAAGCTTCTGACACCGTTCATAAATCAGATTGCGTGTCTACAGAATATCGTCTCGTTTGAGCGACTATATTCGTGATTTCTTTTCAGATAGGTAATAGTACGTAGTAATCGATGGAAAATCGATAAAAACTGAAGTGATACCTGCGCGTTCAAGTGTTATGTGCACTCTGCCGTCCCGAATCCATACAAACGATTTAGGAAAGAATGTGAGCAGCTCTCATAGATTGTTTGCATATAAGGCTGTCATTTACTATCTAGTAAAATCACCACAAGATAAAAAAAAACTGCAAAATGAATTACACGCACCATATCTGTAATTTAAAAGAAGTACAAATTATTTCTCAACAAAGCGAAGTGTGAGTTGTCAGTTCAGCTGTATACCAAGGAATTAAAACTACGAACCACGTTGATTGGAACGATCTGGTCAGTAAGGTTGTGAGGAAGACAAACGTAAGATATTGTTTTATTGGCAGGACGCTTAGAACATGCAAATTGTCTGCTAGAAAGACTGCCAACACTATGCTTGTCCGTCCCCTGCCAGAGTACTGCTGTGCGGTATGGGATCCTGACTGGATAGGATTCACGGAGTACACTGAAAAGTTCAGAGAAGGACAGGTCGTTTTGCAATAACGGTAATGATCCGTGAGTTCAGAGTTGGCATTCAGAAAAACAGAGGAAGTTTTCGTTGTTGCGAGACCTTTTCCCGAAATTTCAATCACCAACTTTCCCCCCTGAATGAGAAATACTTTAGTATCGCCGGCATACATAAGCAGAAATGATCAGAGTAATGAAATACGAGAAATCATAGCTCGTATGTGTAGATTTAAGTGTTCCTTTTCACCACGCGCTGTCATAAAGAAATATTGCGAAGGTGGTTCGAGGAACTCTGCGGCAAGAACTTAGTTGGGAACTGTCCTGTAGCCTTGTTAATGTAGATATGTATTTTTTAATAGGTATGCATTCAGGGAACATCGTGCAGTATCAAGGATGTCTATTATATATGTTTATAGAGGAAGCCTGTGGCTAAAATGGCTCTGAGCACTACGGGACTTAACATGTATGGTCATCAGTCCCCTAGAACTTAGAACTACTTAAACCTAACTAACCTAAGGACATCACACAACACCCAGTCATCACGAGGAAGAGAAAATCCCTGACCCCGCCGGGATTCGAACCCGGGAACCCGGGCGTGGGAAGCGAGAACGCTACCGCACGACCACGGGCTGCGGACGGAAGCCTGTGAAATGTTTTTCTGCTTACCTACAAGACTCCTGGAATGGACATGTGCGCCAAGGATGTCTACAATCCTAAGACCATTTATTAACACTGTCATAAAAGTGCAACATTAAGAGGGGTGTTCAATAAGCAATGCAACACATTTCTTTCTTCTCCAATTTCCGTTGAAAAACTATGGAGCTGGTCTTGGGACATGGTGAAGTTTTCCCGCTTCAGACCCTATAGTTTCATGAAATTCCACTAGGTGGCGGCGCTAAACGTAGCCATCAGAGTGGCAGCTATAACCTAAGCGCGTTCCATCCAGAGAGCTGTCATTGCGTTTCTTTTGGCGGAAAACCAGAGCATCACAGACATTCATAGACCCTTGCAAAAGGTTTACCGGAGACCTGACAGAAACAAAAGCACGGTGAATCTAGCGAGGTGCTTGTCATCATCGCAAAAAGATCGCGCGAACCTCTCCGCTATGTCGCGTGCCGGCCGGCCGCAAACAGCTGTGACACTTGCAATACTGAAAAGAGCGAACACTCATTCGAGGTGATGCACGGATCGCAGTCAAACACCTCGCTGCTCAGCTGGACGTCTCTGTTGGTAGTGCTGTTAGACGCTCTTCCACCAGTTAGTATACTCAAAAGTGTAAGCCCACTGGATTCCTCGTCACCTATCAGAACACCATCAAGAGCAACGAAGAACCATTTGTGCGGAATAGCTTGCGAGCTACGAGGCTGGTTGTGACAACTATTTGTCGAACACTGTCACAGGCGATGAAACATGGGGTCACCTTTTCGAACCAGAAGTAAAACGGCAATCTATGGAGTGTCGCCACACCATCTGTTCGCCGGCTCAAAAATCTGAAAGCCGCACCCTTAGCCGGAGCCGGTAAAATCATAACGATGGTGTTATGGGACAATGGAAAGGTTTTTCTGTTTGATGCCCTTCCTCAATGTGCAACGATTAACTCTATTATGTATTGTGCTACCCTCAGGAAGCTGAAGAAACTACTTCAGCATGTTCGTCGCCACAAAAATGCAAACGAACTTCTCTCCTCACACAAGTCTGCACACCCAACAGGGTCTCACAGAATTTCATCGGACTGTTCTTCCTCATCCACCCTACAGTATGGCTCCCCTCACACAAGTCTGCGCACCCAAAAGGGTCTCACAGAATTTCATCGGACTGTTCTTCCTCATCCACCCTACAGTTTGGATCTCGTACCCTCCGATTTCCATCCTTTTAGCCCAATGAAGGATGCACTCCACGGGAAGAGGTACGTGGATGATGAGGAAGTTATTGATGCAGCAAACCGCTGGCTCCAGCTTCGACCAGTAGAGTGTTGCCATGTGGGCATACAGTCCCTCCCACGTAGGTGGCGTAACGCCGTCGCATTAAACGAAGAGTATGTTAAAATTTAGGTTTCGTAGCCAAGTGAGTGGGGAATAACAAGGTGTATTGTAATCCTGAATAAAACGAAGCTGATTCAATAGTAATGTGATCCTTTTATTACTGAATGCACCTCGTATTAGGAAAAGTTTATTCCCCACTTTTGATTCACTACAGAGCGGCAGTTCGTTATGGTTAAAAATCTAAAAGAACGTGAAATACCCAGATGTCAATGTAACTTCGAACACGTACACGTCATTAGCTGGTGTATAAAAGATTAGAACTGCAGTTGTTCCTGACCGTTAGAACGGCCATCAGAGTGCATAACTGTTGATCCTGTTTAATATTGTTGTGAGGCCTTGTAGGGTGCATAATGTTAGTGAACAGCGTTGAAGTTGAGTGATCACTGTCAGGAATGGGGAGATAACGATTACTCTTGTGTGACAGTGATATCAGCGCTTTACAGAGTTTTAAAATGGTTCCAATGTGGGTCTACATTTACGGCAATATCCAGGTTTGTGGTGCATTCGGATACAACAGTGACCAGATGCTGAAATACGTGGGAACATGAGGACATGCACACTTGTCGTCAAGTTCTGGTCATCCGTGTCTGAGCACCACAGCGAAGGATCTCCGTTTTGGGCACCAAATACATCGTAAGTCCGCCACATCTGCACCTGTTTTCCGAGAACGAGTAATGGACTCCCTACATCTACATCTACATCTACATGACTACTCTGCAATTCACATTTAAGTGCTTGGCAGAGGGTTCGTCGAACCACAATCATACTATCTCTCTACCCTCGCGGCTTAAGACTCAACACAAACAGACTGCAGGATGGAGATTACAATCTTCTATCATCTTATACAGCTGCAAAAACTTTATCCTAACCAATGTCACATTTACCAACACAGCCTGAACTTCAGCATTACCACGCTTTAAACTCACAGAATACCGTATATTCTAATTTATTTACCTTCTTTTCTATCAGTAGATAAGATTCCCAGGGCACAAAAAATTCTTCTAACATCGTCATATTTTCTATACATTCAGTAATTTCTTAGATCACAATTCCACTTTTTCTCCATTCCTGGTCTTCTGATGCGCCCGTAATAATATGTCATACCTTCCCTCGACTTTCTCTCCCTTTACAACATATTACAAGAAAAAAAATACGGATTCCCTGTTCCTGACCGAGAAATCTATCCTACTATATGCTCATCCTACCACCGTTAGTCATAGCCCCAACTATCCTTTACTTAAATAAAGGGTCCAATAACTCTGGCACATTCCGTTCGTGCTGTGCCATCCTCCACTTACACATCTCACTTACAATCACCCTACATAGTAGTCCATCCAGCTATATTGTACTATAGGCGCTGATCTCTGTATCCTTGCTCCATACTTTCTCTGCGCATATTATAATTTGACTTGACTACCATAGTGTATGCAGCATCTACACCATGTAATGTTTTTCGATAATTGCTCCTAATGCTGTGCCCTATGGGATAAACTTAAACTGGCGACTTAAATTGCCTAGTGATAACGCCCTGTGTGTCTGGTCTGCCAACTGAAACGATTGAAAATACGTTTCTCGCCTCCGATTGTCTGTTCAGTGCATGCTCTTATATTCAAGAGTCGCATTGTTGCCTCTACCTGGATAGTTTTGAGTGAAAATTCTCAAGAACAACCATACTCGAGGGACTGTCGTCAGTGTGACGGTGGGATGCGTGCGATGAAAGACCCCTCTCGTAATTGCAGCTATATAGTGCCTTCAAAAATCGGAGTTTTCTTCAATATGTAAAATTTACAGCCATGTTTATGCAAGCGACTAGTTGTATACTTTATACATTGAATATTTATTTACAGTTGCTGCTGTCAGCCATGTTCAAAATTGTGAAATAATGAGTCATGATAATGACATAGTGTTCCTTATTAATATTCAACTACGTGTCACTAATTCATAGTGCTTGTGTGAAACTGGAGTACACACTGCACAATGGAAGCTATCAAAAAAATATTATGGCATGCCAGAAAATTACGCAACTATTTATTTAGAACTGTGCATCTTGCGTATTCCGCGTAACATCGAGTTTCAGATGTTAAAATTGCCGTCTGAGTTTTTATAATAAATCATCAAAATGAATTATGCTTCTTAAATTTTAGTCCTATTATTTTAATCGGTTTAGTTGTAAAACCCTCCGTTTTTTTATATCGTCTAGCTAAAGAGTATCAATATAACTACTCACTCTCATTCCCATCGATGTTCAGTGAATGGAAACACAAAAAATTACTCGATAAATTTCAAACTTACTGTGAAATGATTTATCTAAAATCAAGGAATAAATTATGAGAAAAAATCTGACGTGCGATTGAACGATGCTCGAAGTCATGTAAAGCGAAAGTTGCGCATCAAATGTTTCTCTAATTATTTTATTTCTTACCTTTATACAAATCATTAAACGAAACACTGACTTTTTCAACCTTTTTTGTTTTAAAGTATTGTGCTTAAAGGATGAAATACGATATATTTAAATACCACTCGGTATTATGTCATTATTAGGAACATGTAGATCAACAGAGAGCAGAGAAGTTTAAATTTGTGCTGTAATTTGACATTTATTTAGCGTTTTCAACATGGGACAAGTAATTCCACATTGTCTAGACCAATGTAAATTTTTATACGCAAAATAGTTAGGCCTTGAACAAACGAACTTTGTTACACATCATTTACAAAGCTAGTAGCAGAAGTCCGTGATATATCTTAATTTCTCCTCAGATCACAAATGTTTTCATAAGTACACTGCATTCAAGAAAAAACGCAACCTCACACAGGTCCATTCGATTCACCATTCGTCCATTTCCCACTCTTCGTTTGGCTATGGGTTTCGGAAAATTGTCCATAGTGTAATTTATGGATAATGTTGTCTCGATGAATAAAGAAAGCCAGCTACAAATTCTTCTACACTTTATTCATGAATGGTTGTATGACAGACCTTCACCTCTCCTGACAAGGGAACAGTCCCGAGTGTCAGTATACGGTCTTCCTGAAACTTGTAGAGGGGTCCGAATAGTGCAATACGTGGTTTTATTGTGAAGAAATTTTTTTCAATTTATATGCACAGTGTAAAAAAAACGTTTTGTCTAAGCATTTCTTTACAGATTATCATTATTATAATTATGCCCTATCATAATCATGAGTTACTTATTATATTCCATTAACAAGAGACGTGTCTGTTAAAAAGTTAACTAAAGAGTGAAAAAGAATCTAAAACCTAAAATAATAATTAAAACACAAAAGAAATGAAAGTAATGTAAGTAATTCGAACAGTAATTAATATTTTGGTATTTTAAATAGGTATGTTGAAAGTACTCCGACTCTTCACAATGTCTAGCTCCTTTTCCAAACACAGTATTTCGGAAAGCAACTTTATTACACAGGGATGTATGAGACTTGAAAGCTTCTTTAATTTATATTATGATTTATATTATAACAAATTTATAATATAACAAAAGTTTTCAGTTATCAAAATTAATTAATAGTGGTGGGATATTTTGCTAAATTTCAAATTATTACAAAAGTGGATTACACAGTTTTCCAGAGCATTAATTACATACCAACATTTACATCAAAAACATTTTTTTATGTACCATCGTTTGTAAAATATTCCGTCTAAACTTAAAATGTCAAATTACGTTCCGGAATGTGTATTATCCTTTAAAAGTGAAACTGAGCACAAAAAAAATGCATTGCACTATTTTGGAGCCTCTACGCACCCACCAAGTTTCATCAAGGCCGTTTACTGACACTCCGGAATGTTTCCTTGTCAGAAGCTTTGTGTTAGTACTTTTGCAGGACTACGCAATCACTGCCATTCTGTGAATTGTTTCATTGGCCTCTGGACTAGTATTTGTATACCACTGCGAATGGAAAGCCTGCCATACTCTTTCGTACTCTACTTCACTTGACGCAGCCGCGTGGGTGCGAGGCCATCGGGCTCCGGCCCTCCTGCCGCTATTCGTTCTGTCCCAATGTGGAAGTCAAACGATGCTTGGACCGGATTGGCAGCACTGCGGACGGTTGATGGCTCCGCAAGGCCGAAGTCATCGAGGCGTTAACAGATCGCCAGCGACGAGCCAAGTGCCTCCGGGCACGATCTTCACGCCACGAGCCGTACCAGATGTCACGTCTTACATTACGGCTGCCGCAGCAACCGACGGGTGTAGTTTTGTGGTGTCTACACGACGAACTGAATGAAACATGTTTCTCATAAAATATATCATATGCGCTTTTCTTCGCAAACTGAGTGTTTCCAGAAGATTAATGAACTATTTAAGGAGAAGACTGTGTAGAAAATTTAGAGACATAATTATACGCCCAGTTTTCCGTAATGGAGAGTTACAATTCTTTGAATGTTTCGCATTCCAAAAGTCCTTCACGAATGATTAACGGCATACAATTAGCGTTATTGGTTATTTACTCTTGCACGAGCACGTACTCACTTTACAACAGGTTGAAAAAAATATCACCTACGAATTCTGTATGTTTTCAGCGACTTTTAAGCTATTGCAGGTATCTCTCATGAGTGCGTCGTCGTATAATTTCAGAATGAGATAAATTAATCCGTTTGCTATACCATATTTTCTCTGGAGGCCTCGAATTCCGTTGAAATAAAAAACGGCTATCGTGATTGACAACGACAGTGACCTTCGCGTCACTAGTAAGACAATGTTAGTTTTTGGTTGCTGGAATGCAATTCCTAGAGCTGGAAAAGAAAACCATGTCCTCTTCTGCAGCTAAATAAACCTCTTCCAGGAATGGTGTCAAGTTTTTTTTGGATTGACATACATGCGCTGTAGATTAGGTGGCTTTTGTAGGACAATATGAGACTATTTCTTGGCCTGACTGACCACAAGTGTACCATTTATATTTATTCGTCTCGACTTCACCTATATCACGGCAGTACGCTGTAAACAGCTATCTCTTACCCCGTGCATAATGTTTTGAAGCTGATGAAATGAAATTAAAGCAATTACTCAGCGTAAAATTCTTCTTTCACTGCAAAGTGATTTTGTTGGATCTGGAACCGAAACGAGATTGTACGAGGGCGTGCTGGAAAGTAATACTCCGAATACCTCTGCCGCTAGAGAACTCCTATATGTAGCTTGTAACATGGCCTTGTGTAACGTAACTATGCCAGTGCGTGAGAAACAGCATGCTGTCATCGCGTTTCGAATTCGAAACATCGGGCACCCTCTCCCTCGACATGGCAGTTCCAGACCACACACGACACCTGGAACAATCCGACCTTCGGCTTCACTGCCATCGATCAACCTCCATGCACTCCCGACTTGGCCCCATCCGATTTTCATTTGTTTCCAAAACGTAAAGGCTTCACTTTGACAGAGATGCAGCGGTACAAGCAGAGGTGACGTTCTGGCTCCGTCAAGAAAGTCAAACATTGCACAGTACTGGTCTCTCGTTGGGAGAGATGTGATCGTCACCATGGTGACTGTGTTGAGAAATAAACAAGTAAGCACGAAGAATAAAGATGTATAATGTTAATAACGTTTGTTTCATTTATGATGCTGTAAGTGGTTTCAGATCAAGAATTGGGGGAATTACTTTTCAACACGCCCTTATACACTCTGCTCTTTGTAGTAACCATATACTCTGAGTACGACTGTAAATTATTCAGTCACGAAATCACTTTTAATACTGGAATGAAAAGTAACTGAAACGTAGGAATTCTATTATATGCAAGAGAAATAGCACTCAACAGTAAAACAAAATTGTTCAATGCGCGAAGTGAACACGACTTACAGAAGAATTAATGTTAAAACTATCGGGAAGTCTATGTACCCACCCACGTTTTATGGATATATATCAATCCACAGAATTCTAATCTGTTTACACTAACATAAAGAAGCAGCATGTCAATAAGCCCATTCGTCCATTCGATTCAGTTTCACTGCGCTGTCCCTGGGTCATATTGCGTCATCCCGAATGTTAGTGGAATGCCATCAAGCAGGAACCATAGAAAAATGTGAATTCTGCATGCTGTTAACTTCATTTTCTGCCAGTGATTTTAGGGAAATATAGAAGGAATCTAGTTTCCCCTTCTAAGATGTGTTTGGGATCCACAAGTGTGTTAAGGAAGCAATGCTAAATGAGACTCTAGTGTGCAACGTCTGGCAGAATTGTTATTGTGAGAGAGAACCAAAGAACACATGGGGGATACTAAAAATTCTAATGGACCATTTCATTGCACAGTTAAGGAAGGAGAAAAAATTCTAGGAAACAGAAGGTAGCCCCCCCCCCCCCCCCTGCGCGCAAGTGTATCAGTCAGAATGGAAAAAGACGTAGAACTGCGTAGAAATTTCACCTTCGAAATTACGTCAACCCATTTAACAAAAAACCCTGAAAATAAAAGAATATGGCTATCAACCCAGGCAAATAAAGGTAAATCCCAAATAGATCATAATGCAGTCTCGTATCCGCATGGAATAGAAGCTTTTACTTGTTTAAGAACGCTAAGGAGTAAATATTGAAAGAGACGAAATCGTAATCCGAATAAAACTAAATTTATAGCCGCACTAATTCAACATAGGTTTCTGGTAATCCATGAATGAAAGTGGGACTGCAGCCGAATAATGCTGTATTTGAATCTACCGTCGTTTCTTCTTTTTAATACATGCTACCAGATTCGACACCTCATAGTCTCGAATCTGTTAGCATGTATTAAAGAGAATAAACCATGCGATGTGGAAGCTGGTAGCATGTATTAAAAAGAATAAACGACAGTAGATCTGAATACAACAGCTGGTTTTGTTATCATTATTCCAATTTCACATAAGGGTTTCAATAATTCCTAAATTTGAAACTGATAATATTTATTCACTGGTATTAGCCATCAAACTAGGCCAACTCCTTCGCAAAAGAGAAATAACACTGTTGGTGGAATGAAGATACGATCAACCAGTAAAATCTCGACACAGGGCATTCAAAACATGGAATAGTAAGAAATCAGTTAGTGCACATGACAAGTTCTTGGCAACTCAAACAGAAGCTTCAATATGTCAGACAGACAAATTAGACAAGATGAAAAACGTTAACATCGTGAAAGTGAGGAAGACACAAAAAACCACAGCAGGAATTTTATAAAACTTTTAAAACAAAGCTAAACTGATACGTGCCTCAAAATATCTACTTCAAGAAGGAAAACAGACAACTGGTACACAACAACCAAAACACTAACGTAGACAGGGTCCTTTCCAAACCTTGTGCAATCCGAGTGTCCCGAAATCAAAATTAAAAAATTGTGTTAATAATAATTATTTGCAGAACTAGCTATATTAGAATGGTGTTTAAAGAAATATTTTGTTAATGACCTAGTAAATGAATAGGGAGGGTCTAACGAAGTCGAAAGATAACGTTAGTATTGATATAGTAATGAAGTTTATTATTTCGAGACAGATTTAAAGGCATTTAAATGAGCAGTAAATAAGATGAAAAGAGTAGTAACTTATATACTGGAAATCTTGAATGAATAATAAATTCAGTAATCATTTTTTTTTAATACAGCGATCATAACAGTTTCAGGGTCCCCCCCCCCCCCCTTATTCATTTGAATTCTGAAGTGTTCTAAATTGGTTTGAGCAGCAAAATTTAAAGTCAATATAAAAGTCAAAATTTATCAGTGTTTTATCTTTATCAAAATTGACATTTTGTGTGTGGCACGAAAGTACAATTTCTAGGGTAACCTATGCCCGATTTTAATCAGATTAATAGACAATATAAAGTCTTGTAGTAAACATTACAGTGTAGTGTTATGTATTCTTGATATTCCATATCAATACAGAACGTGAAACTATCAGTTCAATAGATTTTCTGGTTCTAAAATTCTACTATATTATGCAGTGTTACAACTTGTTGTTTTGCAAGAATATATACCAACTTGTACAAGGAAGAAATTCAGTTAATGCCGAATCAGGATGGCGACCGTATTATTGTTACATAGGTAGCTTCTTCTGGTTTGCTTTTGATACATCCTGACGTGTGATTGCATTTCGAACTTACTTGACGTATCATTGTTATTACAGAGTGGACGTAAGTCTGATTTGCCAACATTCAGGTACACACGGGTGATATCTATGCGAAAATCCTTTCTCATGAGGTGAATCCCGCTCACATACCATAGCACAGGCTTTAACGAGTACTGTGTCAGGGATTACAAGCTCTCGTCCGTTTTTGCTCGGGTCATCAAGTAGGAAAGTAGTATAGCCTTCAGCTGATAATAAGCAACCTCTAACAAGGCGCTTAGAAACGTATGGCCTAAGTGAGGCCTCAATATCTATCTGTTTATATTTATGTGTATGCAACCCATAAGAATCGTGACAAGAAGTTAAGTTATTTTTTACCAACGACTTCTAATTACTTTAGTCATTGCAGATCCAGACCATGCAGCCAGTACCTTATCAACATTACTGACAAACCTGCTGTGATTTTTATGTTTGTATTTAGCATTGGCCACCAGTCAACATTGGCGACAACTCGTTCGTAGTAATCATAACATGAATCCTATAAAACATGCCTGGGATAGATTGAAAACGGCTGTTTATGGACGACGTGACCCACCAACCACTCTGAGGGATCGACGCCGAATCGCCATTGAGGAGTGGCACAATCTGGACCAACAGTGCATTGATGAACTTGTGGATAGTGTTCCACGTCGAATACAGGTATACATCAATGCAAGAGGCCGTGCTACTGAGTTTTAGAGGTACTGGTGTGTCCGGCAGTCTGGACCACCACCTCTGAAGGTTTAGCTGTATGGTGGTATCACACGCTATGTGTGGTTTTCATTAGCAATAAAAAGGGCGGATATGATGTTTATGTTTGCTCCCTAGTCTAATTTTCTGTACAGGTACGATACTCTGGGAACCAAGGTGAAGGAAAACATTTTTGATGTGTGTAGTTGTTGATCGTTTGTAAACTGTTTTACAAACTTCTGGATTAATTTCATAGTTCTCTGACTAACATATGTAATGAATATATTATATTATAAAAGCAAATGTACGATGTGTGTGCCGCTAAAACTCAGAAACGAGTCCCGGTACGATCAAGGGGGCTATATGGTGTGGTAGTCCTCTATCCCCCAACCATAAAGAAAGTTACCGTTTTTACCAGAAGGGCATGTTTTGACTATGTAAGAGCTGGGAACTTTCACCCACTAGAAATTTCTAGAACATTCCAGAACATAGATTATTTGAGATCATTCCACAACATTCCGTAATGTTCAGGATTATTCCCCAATGATCCGGGATGTTCTGGAATGTTAGGAGTTGTCTGGAAGTTTTGAAAAGAGTTCAGAATGTTGAGGAACATCGCATAACATCCCAGATCACTGTGGAATATTCCAGAACACTCTGGAATATTGTGGAATGATCTGGAACAATGTGAACCATTCGAAGGCTTTTCCTTATATTCGCGGCTGGTGGGGCTACTCATTCGTAGGTGTGTATAAAGCAAGACCTGTAGTGGGTTCGAACGTCAGTTTATTATTAGTGACGAAGGGAGGAGCCGAAAAACTAGTGGAATGAGTGAATAAAAACTAATAGCGAAGTGTGAGTTGGCAGAGTGACACAGTGACTGAATATAAATTGAAAATAAAGTGTGTAAAATATGTAAAGTGTCACCGGTGTACTTTTAATAAAACGTTGATTTGATTTATATTTTACACAATGCCCAACCGTAGAAGAGGAGGAGATCTTACCGGTCGGAAGCAAAACACCGAGAATAAAAAGAACAGTGAAAATCGAAACAGATGAAGAGCGCGAAGGACTTTTAAGTTCCCAATGAGCGACAAAGAGCACTGTGAGAAGCAGAAAAACCGAATAACAACGAAATGAACGGATTTCAGAATCGAGAATTGCGACACAGTTTTATAATAAAAGAATGCGAACTCAAGCCAGCCATGAAAATATCACCCTATGAGAAGCGCGGACGAGCACAAGTAAAAATTACAACCTAACAAATGAAGCACTCCGCTTCGACCCGGCGAAAGAAAATAACAAACACTTCGTAATCGGAAAAATGGGTAACAGCTAGCAATTTTGCAATGCGAAAAACTTCGGTAGGGAAACAGCAGGATTCTGTTGCATGAACGGAAGAATTCGATTACCAACACTGGAAGCACTTGCACAGGAATGTTTACATTACACGACCGGGAAAACTCCAGAACCAAAAAATTTTTTCCAAATACCAAAGCGTACAACACCTGCTTCCAAATTAATTCTTTCGGTATCACTTCGATCAACACTAATACGGATGTAATCGATTATGTTTTTCCCATCAAAGAACAAAGCTACCACATCTTGTGATCATGACTACCACTATCCAACGAAGACCGTAAGTTTTTGAACATATATTTCATCGGAAATAAAGAAACAGATATTGATCAACGATGCACCAATATCAGTGGACTGCGACAAGAAGTAGTCCAAAACGAACAGACTATCTTACGCAAATACAATCAACTGATTCACATATTGAAAACAGCACTAGACCGTATGATTTTTGATGACTATAAGGTCACAATTTGAGCCGACAGAAGACTATCTTGAGAACGCGAACATCAATTTAATGTACATCAGATAGACGAAGTCACCATCGTAATTGTGGACAATGAAAGCACAAGCCGTGATATGCACTGAAAAGCCAAAGAAACTGATACACTTGCCTAATATTGTGTACGGCCCCCGCAGGCACGCAGAAGTGCAGCAACACGACGTGGCTAGGACTGGACTAAGGGAATTGGAGGGAATTGACACCATTAATCCCGCAGGGCTGTCCATTAATCCGTAAGAGTACGAGGGGATGGAGATCTCTTCTGAACAGCACGCTGAAAGGCATCCCAGATATGCTCAATAATGTTCATGTCTGAAGAGTTTGGTAGCTCTGAAGAGCACGTTGAAAGGCATCCATGATATGCTCAATAATGTTCATGTCTGGGGAGTTTGGTAGCCAGCGGAAGTGTTTAAACGCAGAAAAGTGTACCTGGAACAACTCTGTTGCAATTATGGACTTTTGGGTGTCGCATTTTCCTACTGGAATTGCCCAAGTCCGTCGGAATGCACAATGGACATGAATGGGTGCAGATGATCTGACAGGATGCTTACGTATGTGTAACCTGTCATAGTCGTATCTAGACGTATCACGGGTCCCATATCACTCCAATTTCACACGTCTCACACCATTTCAGAGCCTCCGCCAGCTTGAACGATCTCCTGCTGCCATGCAGGGTCCACGGATTCAGGAGATTGTCTCCATACACGTATACGTTCATCCACTCGATACAATTTGAAACGAGACTCGTCCGACCAGGCAACATGTTTCCAGTTATCAACAGCTCAATGTCGGTGTTGACGGACCCAGGCTAGGCGTAAAGCTTTGAGTCGTGCAGTCGTCAAGGCTACACGAGTGGGCATTCGGTTCCGAAAGCCCATATCCATGATGTTCCGTTGAATGGTTCGCACTCTGACACTTGTTGATGCCCCAGGATTGAAATCTGCAGCAATTTGCGGAAAGGGTGCACTTCTGCTACGCTGAACGGTTCTCTTCAGTCGTCGTTGGTCTCGTTCTGGCATGATGTTTTTCAGTCCGCAGCCATGTCGGAGATTTGATGTTTTAGCGCTTTCCTGATATTCACGGCACACTCGTGAAATGGTCGTACGGGAAAATCCTCCTCACTTCATCGCTAGCTCGGAGATGTTTTATCCCATCGCTCGTGTGCCGACTATAGCACCACTTTCAATGTCACTTAAATCTTGATAAGCTGCCATTGTAGCAGCAGTAACCGATCTAACAATTTCGTCAGACGCTTCTTGTCGTATATGGACACTTGTTGTCTTCTGCCTGTTTATACATCTCTGTACTTGAATACGAATGCCTATACCAGTTTCCTTTGCGATTTAGTGGAATTGTATTACGAGGAAGAGATGGACTGGACCGTATTGCCAGAGAGATACACTGCTCATGTAATGGCTTTCAATATCCATTAATATTTCTGCAAGGAGAGGACGGATATTATTTAAAAGAGAAACATATCCAACCTGAAAGAGACGTAGAAACAAACAAAAAGGGTCACTTCCAATGAGTTCTAAGCATATCGCATACTGACCAGAGACATTGAAACATACAGTCGCATTCCAAACACTCGCCATTTATTCCTGCAGTTGCTGGTAGATATGTAGGTAAAAATAAAAGCGAAACGGATGCTTTATATAAGACTGAATCAGGATAAACTATGCACAGAATAATACGTCCATCTTCGAGACGCAATCATAAATGATGGAAACATTCAGGGCTTTGGAATAGTGGTAGCATGGCCCTCATCATACATAGGAAGTCCGAGACACATGCACGAACACGCTCAAGATGCCATGAGCTACATAAGAAAATATGGACGACCTGACCTCTTCATAACATTCGGATTGCAACTCGTCGTGGCCAGAAATCAAAGAACAACTAAGACACAGTGAAGCCCCAATGCTTCGATACGACATAATACCCCGAGATTTACGTCAAAAACAAATGAGGTTTATTGAAGTCACCACAATATACCACGTCTTTCGTATCGTTAGATACTGGATGTACAATCGAATAGCAAAAACGAGAACTCGCTCACTCACACAATATCATATGGCTACACGACAGAATTCATTCAACTGATATCGACGGAATCAGCAAAGCTGAGTTTCCCAATCTACAGAAAGATCAGGAACTATACGACATAGTAGTGAAAAACATGGTTCAATGACCACGCGGGCCATTAAACCCCAATTAGCCATGTTTGAGTGATAGATAACGCACAAAAACTACCTAAAACCATACTTAGGCGACACACAAACCAGAGTTGATAGCTACCCCTAATACAGAAGACGATTACTCAAAAACGGTGGCTTCGCAGCAAAAATACGAGAACTAGGCAGCTAAGAACTGGAAATATGTAATCAGTGGGTAGTACCATAGAACACAGTACTTTCCAAAATATATCTTACATTTAAATTTTCCTCGAGACCTGGGTTCGAGTCCCGGCCGTGGCACAAATTTTAATTTATTTCTTCAGCTTCCATCATTATCGTACTTTCCAAAATGTTCCATGCACACATAAACATTGAGCTCTTCAATTTAATGAAATCCATGCGATATGTCTGTAACTATTTGAACAAAGGCAGTGTCATGGCAGTATTTCAAATAGCCAAAGACAGCGAGCAACAAAACAGAAACGACGATATCCTCATGTACCAAATGGGAAGATACATCAACAGCAATGAAGGAGCGTGGCGGATATTCTGCTTTCCTGTACACGAACGTTAACCATCTGTGTAAAATCGAGTCGTACATTTGGAGAATGCACAGAGAATTTACTTCACAAAAGACACCGCCATAAAAATTGCAAGCGAACCACTTCAGCTAACATCATTGACAGCTTTTTACCGACTGTGCTAAACGGATCCATCCACCACTGCCTGTTACGCGTGGAACACAAAAATAAATCTACCAACTACGAAAACTAGGAGTTCCAGTAGCAGATCATCCAGGAATACTGAAAACTGACGCACTAATCCGAGTACACACAGTACATCGTAACACCGCCGAATGTTTCTAACTCCCGATGTTGCTAGACGAAATACAAGGACCAACAACTTTCACAGCTCTCGGGGCAGTTCAAAATGGCTCTGGGCACTATGAGACTCAACATCTGAGGTCATCAGTCTCCTAGAACTTAGAACTACTTAAACCTAACTAACCTAACGACATCACATACATCCATGCCCGAGGCAGGATTCGAACCTGCGACCGTAGCGTTCGTGCGGTTCCAGACTGAAGCGCCTAGAACCGCTCGGCCACTTTGGCCGGCTCGGGACTGTTGACGATTACCTATGTCAGACGTACAGAAAAGCATGCCAACGCTTAGGACTACGACATCCACTAGGAATTAACACTACAAGGAGCTTCAATCACGGCCGCCCCAGGACAAAGGGACTGCCGGCCGCTGTGGCCGAGCGGTTCTAGGCGTTTCAGTCCGGAACCACGTGGCTGCCAAGGTCGCAGGTTCGAATCCTGCCTCGGGCATGGATATGTGTGATGTCCTTAGGATGGTTAGTTTTAAGTAGTTTTAAGTCTAGGGGACTGATAACCTCAGATGTTAAGTCCCATAGTACTTAGAGCCGTTTGAACAATTTGAACAAAGAGATTAATTCGCCGTAATTCTAAAAAATGTTACCCATAGAATCCCAAAAAGCTATGGGACTCCTTCAAAGAGAGTATGAGTGACGACGAACTGTATCAGATCCGACAAGCTCATCCTGAAATGACCACTGAATTTGACGACGACATCTTCAATGAAACACTCTTTCGCCAAGAAGATACATGTTTAGCTATAAGCAACCAGATCTCAGTACAACTTGAGATGCAGGCACCTTGTAAAGACAGTATCAGTGCGCTAAGTTTTAAAATTACAAAGGGAAAAAAGCTATAACATTATCGAATTGCTTCAGTACATTGCTCAAAACAAACCACATCTCATTGACAATCGAAAGGAAATTTACAGTGTTATCATAGGCCGTATTGGCAACAACACTGGCGGAATTGTTTACTTGGACGCACCATGCGGCACCGGGAAAACATTTCTAACAAATCTACTCCTGGCGAAAATACGTGCTATACAACGCACTGCACTTGGACCATACGACATTGCACCCACAGTTATGGAGAAGGATGAACCGCCCATTCCGCCCTACAACTACCACTGAAAATAGTCGAAGAACAATTCCCGGTACTTGAAATCTCAAGAGCATCTAGACGAGATGAACTTCTAAAGCAAGATAAAGTTATTTTCTGAGACGAAGGGACAATTGCACATAAAAAAATCACTCGAAGCCATGGACAGATTTGTGAGGGAACTCTGAAGTGACAGGAGGAGCGCTACTCATATTCTCAGCTGATTTTCGAAAAACACTTCCAGTTATCCCCAAGTCAACACCAGCAGACAGGATCAATGAATGCTTAAAAAACACAACTCTGGTCACACACGCAAGTACTGCCACTAACAAAAAATATGAGAGCTATCGACAGGCGAAACAACGGCAAATTTTGCTCAGCAACTTTCATAAATAGGCGAAGGCCCATACTCTACTGACCAGACGATCGGACTTATTAAACTCAACAGGGATATCTTCAACATAGCCACTGCTGAAAAGAAACTCATAGATCAAATTTATCCAAACGTTGGCTACAACTATATCAATACGGACTGGCTACTTACATGGGAACTTTCGGCAACTAAGGATAATATTGTCGACGATATCACCTTTAATTTTCAAAAGAAAACTCTCGGCGAAGAGAGGATATACAAATCGAACGATACGATGATAAACGTTGATGGAAGTGTGAACCACTCAACAGAATTTCTAAATTCTTCGCAAGTACCTGCAATGCTATTACACTGCCTTCGACTTAAAACTGGATCTCCGATCCTATTTCTCAGAAATCTCAACTCACCAAAACTGCGTAATGTAACAAGGATAATCCTCAAACAGCTGTCGAATAACATCATCGAAGCCGAATTTGTGAATGGAAAGTACAAAGGGCACACACTATTCGTTCAAAATGGTTCAAATGGCTCTAAGCACTGTGGGACTCTACATCTGAGGCCATCAGTCCCGTAGACTTAGAACTACTTAAACCCAACTAACCTAAGGACATCACACACATCCATGCCCGAGGCAGGATTCGAACCTGCGACCGTGGGAGCAGCTCGTTTCCGGACTCAAGCGCCTAGATCTGCTCGGCTACAGCGGCTGCCAATACACTATTTGTCCTCAGGATACCACTGATCTACAGACGTTAAAGTAACATCTGGCGTGCCACAGGGGAGTGTTATGGGACCATTCCTTTTCACAATATACATAAATGACCTAGTAGATAGTGTCGGATATTCCATGCGGCTTTTCGCGGATGATGCTGTAGTATACAGAGAAGTTGCAGCATTAGAAAATTGTAGCGAAATGCAGGAAGATCTGCAGCGGATAGGCACTTGGTGCAGGGAGTGGCAACTGACCCTTAACATAGACAAATGTAATGTATTGCGAATACATAGAAAGAAGGATACTTTATTGTATGATTATATGATAGCGGAACAAACACTGGTAGCAGTTACTTCTGTAAAATATCTGGGAGTATGCGTGCGGAACGATTTGAAGTGGAATGATCACATAAAATTAATTGTTGGTAAGGCGGGTACCAGGTTGAGATTCATTGGGAGAGTCCTTAGAAAATGTGGTCCATCAACAAAGGAGGTGGCTTACAAAACACTCGTTCGACCTATACTTGAGTATGGCATATCAGTGTGGGATCCGAACCAGATCGGGTTGACGGAGGAGATAGAGAAGATCCAAAGAAGAGCGGCGCGTTTCGTCACAGGGTTATTTGGTAACCGTGATAGCGTTACGGAGATGTTTAGCAAACTCAAGTGGCAGACTCTGCATGAGAGGCGCTCTGCATCGCGGTGTAGCTTACTCGCCAGGATTCGAGAGAGTGCGTTTCTGGATGAGGTATCGAATATATTGCTTCCCCCTACTTATACCTCCCGAGGAGATCACGAATGTAAAATTAGAGAGATTCGAGCGAGCACGGAGGCTTTCAGACAGTCGTTCTTCCCACGAACCATACGCGACATTGAACAGAAAAGGGAGGTAATGACAGTGGCACGTAAAGTGCCCTCCGCCACACACCGTTGGGTGGCTTGCGGAGTATAAATGTAGATGTAGATGTAGATGTACTTAACTGCCATTCCAATTTAAAACACTGCAATTTCCATTCAAATGACCCTACAGTTTTACAATTAAAAAATCGCAAGGAAAAACTTTTAAATATTGCAGCAATAACTTGGGAGCTATACTTAGTCCAATGTATATTAGCTTGTCACATGCGGCAATACTACAAAATTTTTCTCTCTTCCTTGGCTCTTCCAGATACCGTCCGGTTTTCAAGATCTCGACCTCCACAAGATTTTGTGACAGAGTGACTAACTGGAACCAGTACAGGATGGGTTGGATTGTTTGGGGGACGAGACCAAACAGCGAGGTCATCGGTCTCATAGGATTAGGGAAGGATGGGGAAGGAAGTCGGCCGGGCCCTTACAGAGGAACCATCCCGGCATTTGCCTGAAGCGATTTAGGGAAATCACGGAAAACCTAAATCAATTTGGTCGGACACGGGATTGATCCGTCGTCCTCCTGTACAGAAACATTAATTTTATTACTCACTTCTACTGCGCTCGCAGACACATGTTTCCTTATTGCTTGCACATTCAAGATGTCAGACATTTCCCAGGATTATGAGAAGATGAATTTTGAAAGTTCTTTCTTCTACTTCCTTGTCAGAAGCTTGGCTATTAAGCAGCGTAATCATTATAGTTCTGTTACGTACCGCAGACTTTCCCTGTCCGGGTGCACTTCCTGGTCTGTCTTGCGCATGAGCTCCCGACAGTTTGTTGATGCCGATTATTCGGAAATTTACGGTTTTAATGACCAAATTTTCCATAATGGGCACAAACTGCTCTGTCACATTTACGTAACTTGGCAATATGTACTAAATCACAGCATTTGCTTCAACTTGACTCAATAACGTCGTCTTTGAAAGAGAGACCAACGTACTGAATGTTCAACCGTTATGTCCTTAGAAATAACTTTTGTAGTTCAGCACCTCCTTCAAGAACGTATCCTTACCTGGAGAGCGTGTTAAAGCTATGTCGAATCTCAGTAAAAATTTGCTTGCTGTCAGACTGTAAGCATTATCCGTTTGCGAGTGCAACAGGCTGTGCTGGGAGAGACGGCGAGGAGGCGATGCGGACGGCGGCCGGCGGACTATGGGCAGGGTGCCAGTTCTCCAGAGACAGCGCGGCTATTAAGCCCCTCCCGTCCGCGGCCAACTCAATACCAGGCACAGGCGCTCCATCTGCCGGCCGCGCCGCGCCGCAGACTTCCACAAATTACCGCCCCCTCCGTCCCACATCGCACTTTGGAGATGAATCACTAGTGTGATCATAATCCTTCAACCCCACACTGCCGCCCTCCGCTGGCTGGAACAGCTCTCCAGAATGAGAAAGCAGTTGCCCAAAGTGACACAGACTCCGCTAACTTTTCTGGGCTGTCGCTGTACACATTCAGTGCTGCCATCTCCACTTACTGAAACTCAAATTGCATTTAGTCTCAGCTATGTTTAGAGCTCTAACACTACACAGTTTACTAATATAATATTTCAGACTCTGCGCTATGTTAGGATAGTCTGTTAAAATGTCCGTTTTCTAACGTACTTCACCAGCATCTTTTTGACGTGAAAGCGTCATTTAATCGATTAATAGGCGTCGTGATTCAATTGATGCTATATATTATTTTATTAAGATTCATTACTTACCAATTATGACCATCTTGAACGAAACAGACATCTCATGTGTACATATGATGATGTAAGATCGTGCTTGAAATGGAAAATAAAGAGGAAATCATGAGGTATGACCCAAATACGCCGTCGAGCAAACTATATATATCCAGAATGAGATTTTCACTCTGCAGCGGAGTGTGCGCTGATATGAAACTTCCGGAAGATTAAAACTGTGTGCCCGACCGAGACTCGAACTCGAGACCGTTGCCTTTTCGCGGGCAAGTGCTCTACCATCTGAGCTACCAAAGCACGACTCACTCCCGGTACTCTCAGCTTTACTTCTGCCAGTATCTCGTCTCCTACCTTCCAAACTTTACAGAAGCTCTCCTGCGAACCTTGCAGAACTAGCACTCCTGAAAGAAAGGATATAGCGGAGACATGGCTTAGCCACAGCCTGGGGGATGTTTCCAGAATGAGATTTTTACTCTGCAGCGGAGTGTGCGCTGATATGAAACTTCCTGGAAGATTAAAACTGTGTGCCCGACCGAGACTCGAACTCGGGACCTTTGCCATTTCGCGGGCAAGTGCTCTACCATCTGAGCTACCAAAGCACGACTCACTTCCGGTACTCACAGCTTTACTTCTGCCAGTATCTCGTCTCCTACCTTCCAAACTTTACAGAAGCTCTCCAGCGAACCTTGCAGAACTAGCACTCCTGGAATGAAGGATATAGCGGAGACATGGCTTAGCCACAGCCTGGGGGATGTTTCCAGAATGAGATTTTCACTCTGCAGCGGAGTGTGCGCTGATATGAAACTTCCTGGCAGATTAAAACTGTGTGCCCGACCGAGACTCGAACTCGGGACCTTTGCCTTTTCGCGGACAAGTGCTCTACCATCTGAGCTACCAAAGCACGACTCACTCCCGGTACTCACAGCTTCACTTCTGCCAGTATCTCGTCTCCTACCTTCCAAACTTTACAGATGCTCTCCTGCGATCCTTGCAGAACAAGCACTCCTGAAAGAAAGGATATAGCGGAGACATGGCTTAGCCACACCCTGGGGGATGTTTCCAGAATGAGATTTTCACTCTGCAGCGGAGTGTGCGCTGATATGAAACTTCCTGGATTTGGTAGCTCAGATGGTAGAGCACTGGCCCGCGAAAAGGCAAAGGTCTCGAGTTCGAGTCTCGGTCGGGAACACAGTTTTAATCTGCCAGGAAGTTTCAAACTAAATATACACTTAGGTGACGAAAATCATGGGATAGCGATATTCACGTACACTCAAGGAGTTAGTACCGCGTACACAAGGTATAAAAAGGTAGTGTATTGGCCGATCTGTGGTTTATACTAGATGATTCTTGTGAAAAGGTGTCCGACGTGATTATGACCGCACGACTTGAATTAACAGACTTCGACGCAGAACAGTAGTTGGAGCTCGACGCATGAGACATTCCATTTCGGAAATCATTAGGGGATTCACTAATCGAACATCCACAGTGTCAAGAGTGAGCCGAGAATACTAAATTTCAGGTGTTGCCTCTCACCACGGACAACGCAGTGGCCGACGTCCTTCCCTTAACGACTGAGAGCAGCGGCTTTTGCGTAGAATGCTGCAAGTGGCTCTGAGCACTATGTGACTTAACATCTGAGGTCATCAGTCCCCTAGAACTTAGAACTACCTGAACTTATCTAAGCTAAGGACATCACACACATCCGTGCCCGAGGCAGGATTCGAACCTGCGACCGTAACGGAAGCGCGGTTCCAGACTGTAGCGCCTAGAACCGCTCGGCCACCTCTACCGGCTTTAGTGTAGAGTTGTCAGTGTTAACATATAAGGAAAACTGCGTGAAATAATAGAAGGAATCAATGTGGGACGTACTGCGAACTTATACTTTAGAACAGTGCGGTGAAATTTGGCCTTAAAGGGCTAAGGCAGCAGACGACCGACGAGAGTGTCTTTTCTAACAGCTCGACATTGCTTATTGCATCTCTCCTGTTCCCGTGACCATATCGATTGGACCCTAAGGGACTGGAAAACTGTGGCCTGGTCAGGTGAGCTTCGACATTTAGTTGACAAGAGCTGATAGTAGGGTTCGAATGTAGCACTGATCCCACGAAGCAGTGGACCAAAGTAGTCAACGGGTCACTGTGCAAGCTAATAGTGGCTACATAATGGTGTAGGCTGTGTGTAGATGGAATTGACTGGGTCCTCTGATACAACTGAACACATCATTACCTAGAAATAGTTACGATTGGCTACTTGGAGACCATTTGCAGCCATGCATGGACATATAATTCCTATACAACTATGGAACATTTATGGATGACACTACGTCATGTCACCATACCATATGTGTTCGCGACTGATTTGAAGAACATTCTGGACAATTTGAATGAATGATACGTTCACCCAGACGGCCCTACACGACTCCCATCGAACATTTGTGGTACATAACCGAGTGGTCGATTAGGGCACAACATCGTGCAACTGCAACACTATCGGTATGATGGATGGCAGCAGGCGTAGCATGGCTCAATGTTTTAACGACTTGTTGAGTACCTGCGACGCCGAGTTACTGCACTAAATTGGCGAAAGGAGGCTGGACACGATATTAGGAGGTTTGTCACCTCGGTATAGATCACATTGTTTTGTTGTATTCCTGTGCATAGGAAAAAGTATGAACTCGCCATTGTCGGTCTTCATGCGCGCGACTGCAGAATGCCGTATTTGTTCTGAATACGTAATTTGGCAACAGCTGTGAGCATAGTTACCTGATACTATGTTTATGATGTCATTTGTATTTAGTTGGAACGACTTTGAGTTAGGAATAAGGCTTTGTTTGAAATTAACCAATAGTGGTGGCTAATGTATATAATTAAAGTAGTAGCCTTACTAGATCAACGTTCGCTCGTAATCATTTGATTACCATGGACTGAACCAAAGGTTTGAAATATCAGTAAAATCGATTCTCATTGTGGAAAGACAAGGGAAACGAATTGTATTTAGTTTCTGTGTTATTTCAAAATTAAACATCTCGGCTAAATGTAGACGTTGCCCGCCATTGATCTCTCGTTTGAAAGAGGAATGATGAAAGTACGCCTTCGATATTCATGGCGGACGAACTTCACGCTCACCACAGGAGTATATTGGATCCGACGACTTCTCACTTTGTGGGAGCTCTAAGGTTTATGCCACCTCAGACAATAATTATCCGATAAGATGGAATACTGGATAGGAATGCGTAGTGTGATTAAGTTATTACATCAGGTATTTCCCAAACCATTTGAAGTATTTTAATTGCGTCCTCACCAAGTGACTTCTGAAAAAGTCTTCACTAAATTTCCTATAATCTGCTTTAATACACATATTACTTAAAGAGATCTTCGCATCAGCTTCCTTTTACAATCAGAATTATAGTATTTTCTGTTTCTGGTGTCGTAGTTCCGGAAAAGACGAGTTCAGAGGAGTTTTACTCATCAAAATCTGATTCATAGTTCCGGAGAAATCACAATGTTTAGAACTTGGGTTTGTCTGTTTTGAACATGCAACGGATTGCTGTCATACGCGGAACTTAATTTTGTTTTACGGATCAGTTGCGCCACGTTGATCAGGCGCCCCTGGTCGAAGCAGCTTACAAAAGCGGTGTAAAATAGGCAAGATTAAAACCGATACCAATCAGACTTGGACCGATACATCACATGGAAGGTAAAGCACGTGACATCTGAGTATGATTCCCTATAGAACTACAGTAGCAGCTCTTCTCTTGTTTCTACCTGACCCTTGTAACGAAAGCGCAAGTCAAATAACGAACGGATCTGTAAAACAGGGGCTTGAAGAATAAGCACTGTTTAATAACAATTTCATATCCAGCTTTTAATGTTATAACACGCAAAATTACATCATCAACAACAACACAAAAAAATAAAAATAATTAGGTCATAAAAACTTCTTTAAAACTCTGTGTATGGCAACAAGCGTACGAAATGATCATCTTCTAAAATAGACATTTATGCTCGCTGGTAGATGGACTTCGGCACTGAAGTGATTCCTTCGATATCATTGTATATGCTGCTACAATATCATACTTTAAATCCTTCTCGGTCATCGGAACTCACCTTGAGTTTACCCAGGGAAACGTCCAGTGGAACAACTTTGCCGTACGTTCAACCTGTCTCGGCCAGTGTGGGTTCTCAGCAGCCATTAGCTTATCGCCTACATCCTGTTTTACACGAAATGTAAAGGAAACTTTATCGGTGAAGAGAATTCTTACAAGAAAGGACATATGGTCCATATGTCGCCTCAAAACCGAGGGACAGAATTGCATGCGTGTTCTGTAGTCGTGCTGCTTAATCTGCTGGTGAAATGACGCGTGATACACGCAGAAACTGGGCGCAGAATACGACCAATGCTGGTCTGACTTATTCCAGGGGCACTCTCTGTTTCACTGGAGCTAACATGCTGGTTCTGAGCAAAGCTGATACATCTTTTCTGTTCGCTCCTTTCGTTGCCGGCTTAATCCTTACTCCCAGCGTATTGTTTCTGTGACCCTTCAATAACAATTTTTCTCACATTCGATGACTTGTCATTCTTGCTGGACACCGTCTGTCAGGATACTATAGTTCGTACTACTTAACTATGCGTTCCGCCTTCGTGCGGCATTATCCTTAGAGAAGTAGTTTGTAGAGGACTTTTATTTTTTCAGACGAAGCAGCACTCGACACACTGATGCACAGAAGTGATGAATGCTGGTCACAGGGAGGTATTTGCTGTTAAATACGCCATACTGCGTATTAATTGTCGCTCACTGTGCACAATATCTGCCATACTATGTATCTTCGATACGTACTCAAATGCTGTAATATAACAACTGGTCTATACGCCCAGAGATACGTTTTTTCGACGATGAAATATCACAGATAGTCAGATATATCGTTACATTTCATCATGCACTTGAGAATGGCTATGAAGCTGAAATAATGTTTTTGTGAAATAAATAAATAATTTACAATAAAACGGCAGAAATTTCTTCGTAAAAATTTTATGTGACTAGTCCACCATGAAGGAAATATTTCACAGACATATTCAAATATACCATTGATTTTGCTTACAAAAATATATCACTCTATGGTGCATTGTTCAGGATATATGACACCATAAACACTGAATTGCTTCAAAACGCAACCACAGGGCAAAATTTGCTAGCGTTACAGGTACATATGTTTACATATATATACTTTCTCCCAGTGTCATTAGAGCTCCTTCTGTGAAATTCCCAACTGCAATGCTATCTCGTGGCGAGTTAGGTCTTACGATCCTCGAGGTCTGCAAACCAGTTGTGCAGAAAGTCTAACGACTCTAGCTACTAGTATTTCTGCATCAAGTATCCTGGTCGCGAATACAACACAAAGTGTCTAACACTTGCTGGAAAATTATAGTGTCGTGAGGAGGCCATATCAAGTGTTTTGAGTCATTCAGCGGTTATGGGGGAGAATTCGTCGAATTCGACCCGAATACCGAAACCCAAGTTCCTGCTTGCTCCTCCATGACGTCACCGCAGCCCACAAACAAAAGATTGTGCACGGCTGTTTGACCAGTAAATACATCACAGTCCTTGATTACCCAGCGTGGTCGCCGCATTTGCCCATAGCCTATCTCTAGTATTTCCCCAAATAGAAGTAGGCAAAGAAAGGAAGGACTTCCATGAAAATTGTACTGCAGTAATAAAAGCAACTCCAAAAAAGGACTAATCTAACTATACAAAAACGCTTTTAAAAAGATTTCAGCTGTGTTTTGGTTCAGCGTCAGGCTATTTTAAATAAATAAAATGAATATTTGAACACACCCTGTGACTCTTATTTTTCATAGCTAAAATTCTAAGGGAACTGGGAAACACTGTGTATGTGTTAGACACGTTAATCTGCGTGAAATATTTTCAGTGGGCCGGCCGCTGGTGGCCGAGCGGTTCTGGCGCTACAGTCTGGAACCGCGCGACCGCTACGGTCGCAGGTTCGAATCCTGCCTCTGGCATGGATGTGTGTGTTGTCCTTAGGTTAGTTCGGTTTAAGTAGTTCCAAGTTCTAGGGGACTTATGACCTCAGCAGTTGACTCCCATAGTGCTCAGAGCCATTTGAACCATTTTTATTTTCAGTGGATATAAATAAACTTTCACTACCTGAGTCAGCATAGAAGGAAAACTATTAACCGTATGGATACCCAACAATACAGGAATGATGTTCAGACTGTGACATGCAGGATTTGCGTTGATACTAGCGGTAGTACTGTGATTTTCTGTTTGACGCCGGTATAGGTACGGCGACGTTAGGTTGAAACACAAGCTTCAGTGTGCATTACAGCTGCAGATAGTCAGCATGGGCCTGGACAAGGTGTACACGCATTTACTCGTTTAAGTTTTTTTCAAAACAACAGAAACAGTGCTGCTGTTCTCGTAAATAGACGTCCTCTTTCGCCTGGGATGAAGACCATGATTCGGAAGTTCGAACGAACTGGCGATCTGAGAATTGCCCCTGGTAATGGCCGACGGCCAACTGCGCCCTAAATGTTGAAGTTACCCCGGCATGGCGTAGAATGCTGGATGAAATGTGCAGTATTCAAGCAGAGCCCGAGCAGTGTCACGACAGTTGAACATTCCATAGTCCACCGTTGCAAAAGTGCTGTGAACAATTGTGAAATGGTATCGGTACAAAGATCCAAGCTATCGTGGCTGCAGATGGTCGTCAAACCGGGGAACGTTTTTAATCTGGAACGTGAACATGGCATGCAATAACAACAAGTGTTACCCTCTCATGTGGAAATTTAAACATACATCTTTCAAAGATTTATTCGTTAGTTCTCTTCAGCATGTCCTTATAGATGTTTCCACGAAGTTTCGTTGTCCTACGATCACTCATGGGGGGTCTTCTCAAGCAGTGCTAGTTTAATTTATAACGAACCCTTATGTGTCTTGTGCATATGCGGGCAAAACCATGGGTAAAAAGTTCATCCTGAACCGTAGGTTCGATTTCAACGAAACTTAGCACACATACTACTTGCCATGTGGGAAGATATGCTGTGCAGGAAAACCCAGCAATCACTTATTGGGATTGGGTGATAACGAGGGGGAGAAGATGAGGAGGAGATGGAAAGACGGAAAGGGGGGAAGGAGAAGATGGACACAGATAAAGGGAGAAGCAGATGGACCGAGAGAAGGGAGGGGAAAGTTGACAGAATGGGAGTAGGAGCAGATGGACAGAAGGACAGAGGATGAAGAGATGGGTAGAGAGAGAAAGGGGAGAATCTGATGGGCAGAGGAGGGGAAGAAAACAAGGTGGACTGAGAAATGGAAAGGAGGAGCTGGATTTCGAGCGAGTGATGAGAATATAGTTGTGGAGGAGGAGAAGATGGACTTAGAGGGGATAGAGGAGATGAACAGAGGGGAGGGAGAGGATGGAAAGAGTTGGGAGGAGCAGATTGACAGTGAAAGGAAAGAGTAGATGCTAGACAAAAACAGGGAAGGAAGACATTGACGGAGAGTGGAAGGAAGAGAAGGCGGAGAGAGATAAGGAGAGTCGGAAGTTGTCAGAGATACGGAACGTAAGGTGATGTACAGAGAAAGAGGAGAGGAGGAGACAGATAGAGAAATGGATGAGAATAAGATGGACAGAGGGAGAAGGGAGGAGGAGAGAGACAGAGAGAGTGAAAAGACAAGATGGACAGAGAGGTGGAAGAGGTGGAGACAGACAGACAGAGGGACAATAAGACGAAAAAAGGGAGGAAATAAATGTACTTAGAGGGGTGAGAAAGAGATGGGCAGAGATTGGTGGTGTGGGGGTGGATTAGCAGATGGACAGAGAGAGGGAAAGAGCACATAGAGGGAGAGAGGCGCAGGGGGAGTTGGACAGAGAGTACAGTTTCGAAGGCAGAAATGATCCTTGCACCTCTCCTCTGCAGTTCTAATAGTTTTAATCTATAGGCACTGAAGCATGACGGAACACAACTGTAACAGGAAGCCACAACTAGAATACCAAAAATTAAATTCAGTCAAGGTTGTAACGACCATAGGAATCAAATTCAGTTTCAAATCCTAGTCCATTGACAACAACACTTCACAGTTTACTTGCAATTAGGCAGCAAGCCCGTCTTCAAAAATCTCTTGCTGTTCCTCACTGAAATACTGTTCCACAAAATTGGATCATTTCTCTCACAGGGTGAGTTTTCAATGTGTATGGAAATGTCACCTGCAGGTAATTTGGAGACGAAAACTATACTTCCGTTTTTGGCGTGGCCGATTTTTAATCAATTATTTATGTCAAAGACTTTTCTTTGTGAGAAATAGCTTTGGCAGATGATTGCGTTTGGAACAGGGAGCCTTGCGTAGCTGTTGGAATAAGAAGCTGTGTACAAGCTTCATGTTGTTCATGTTGACAATATGCGGCGGACACGTACAAAGAAATGTATGCCACATTTCCTGGAGAACTCACCCCAAGTAGTTTCTTTTTATTATATAAAAAGTGCTGCAAGTTAGATACAATATAAGGCATCTATTACAGTGAAATACTGTGATGTATCTGAAATCATATGGACAAGGCCCAATGCAATGGAATGTTGAAATGAAACACATCATAAATACTGTTCACTATATATATATATATATATATATATATATATATATATATATATATATATATATGTGTGTGTGTGTGTGTGTGTGTGTGTGTGTGTGGATAATTACTCAAAATATTTTTCGAATACAAAGCAGCTGAGAAGTACTGGAAATCCTGATTCAGCAAGAAGACAAGACTCTGTTCTGCAGCGTGTCCTTACGATAGAGCCTTCCTTCGTTATACCGAAACTTGAACACATGACTCTACATCCTGGCGGCAAGCTATAGTACAGAGAATCAGTCGCCAGATCGTAAGTAAAGTACATTTCTACTGTTTCATCATAGTTCATTTCGGTGCGCATTGCCTGGAGGTGCACTTTTATGAGGAAATGTGATAAAAGGTTTCTTTACGTGTACGTTCTGAATCAAGTATAAATTCTACAGAAATTAATGTCCTTTTTCGTCATCGTAGAATAATTAAAAACTTAAAGAGTAATGGAAGCAGAGTTGATAATACTCTGTAGATGTAATGGATCCTTGCTCTATAAGTTTCTCTGTCTCACTGAAGCTTTCTGCAAACTTGTCAGCAAACTATCCACCGCCATTGCGCATGATACTGTGAAAAGGTCTCAGAGTTTTATATCTTAGTATTATACTTTTGCTGTTTAAGCATATCTGGTCGTATGAGAGAGAATTCGTTAGTCTATTCAAGATACACTTCTACTAAGAAAGGTTCGAAGTTTAAAACTAATAGCATGCAGCTATACTTCATCACTGTTGGATCTGTGGATTGGATATTACTGTCGTCCACAAACTCCACGAGGGACTCTATACATAAATATGGCAGGGCTATAGTTCCAAGACGCACCAATAAGAATAATATTACTCATGAATGTGCGTGGATGTCCCAAAATATGATAGTATAACGCCAAATTTAGCAACGTAAACTGAATTTCGCGTAATGATGACACCAGATTTCCTCTCTGCTCAAAGTCCTTAAAGTGACACTGCCAAGAATGCATTTCATCTACCTATGGTCTTCAGATTTCACATTATTCTATTTTACTGATTATTTGTTCAATCTCTAATAACAAAATTTCGCTTTATGAGGGCTTCGGAGCTCAGAATTATAGCATGTTCCTATTAAAAGTAATGTTATTTATTATATACGGATCGTTGTAAAGAAACTAATTGTTTGCTGAATTCGAAATTGGAAATTTATGGTGAGGTCTTATAGGATCAAACTGCTGATGCCATCGGTCCCTAAGCTTACACACTACCTAATCTAACTTAAACTAACTTAAGCTAAGGACGACACACGCACCCATGCCCTTGGGAGGATTTGGACCTCCGACGGCGGAATTCGCGTGGACCGTGACAAGACGCCTTAAACCGCTCGGGTACCCCGCGCGGCGCTTGCTGGATATACACGGCATTTTAAAATCCTGTTGCAGGCTGCTAGCGGCTGTAGGGAGAACTAAATTGATAAAGGTCTTATGATGAATCCATATCCAGAATTGTACCATCCTGGTGTAAAATTAATTAGGAGATCAGATCACTTTCAAATCTCCCACTTCACAGAAAGCATATAGCGCAGACAATAAGCTCTGATCTGTGTGGACGACAGGATCTGCTGCCTTTAGTGACGCTGTTGTTCGTCGCACAAGGTGTATATGCGAAGCATGCTTTCATACTGACGGTCCACAAAGCCTAGTGCGCGTCCGTGGAGCACCATAGTCGACGCTCCTAAATTGCGAACGTACCAGATACTCACAGGCGTTGTTATAG
Organism: Schistocerca piceifrons; assembly: GCF_021461385.2. Classification (NCBI taxonomy): domain Eukaryota; kingdom Metazoa; phylum Arthropoda; class Insecta; order Orthoptera; family Acrididae; genus Schistocerca; species Schistocerca piceifrons. Next base: position 47,243,733 of record NC_060149.1, on the reverse strand, counting down.
TCAGTCAGGAGAGGAGTATGATGGGCTGAGGCTACCTGGAAAACGTTCTCGATTCGTGTGTTGTGAAGCTGTATCATTGCCTTCCGTACCGTGAGGAATAAGGTTTGAAAGTGATCTGATCTTGAAACTTACTTTATATCTAAACAGGACATTTACTTACCAACACTTTATTTATTAATTCCCTCTACAACACCTAGAAGCATATGACACAAATTGTGAAACATCCTGTAGAGATACAGGATGTACTGAGGCGAAACAGAAGTCCGTATTTCGCTCATAACTGGGACACATTGATAGAAGTTGATGTAGTGTCTACTGAAGACTTATAGCAACACCCCTGTTAGCGGTATAAATAACCGCATCAACAAATAACAGTCTTAGTTCTCTGAGATTGTTCTTGCAAAAGACAGCTGCATACAGTGAAAAGAGATAATTGTTACGAATTGCCAAAAGAATTCAAGCTAAATAACACTTAATGAACAGACTCGCAGTTGGCCCACAACACAAATTTAGGTGTAGTGAAGGCAGATCTCAGCTATATCTAAATGAATCCTCAGAAAATATAACTTATTTACACTGGGTTCACACACAAATATTCAACTCGACGAGTTCTTCAGTATTGACAAAGTATGTGCACATAACTACCAAATTTGCAGCATGTGTAAATGAATTTTATTTCTTCTATGATGAAAACGTGAAATATTGATACTGTGTCCCAAATGTACATTTATGAGCTCAGGGAACATAAACAGTGTAAGGCAAATGACAGCTCTATGAGTTGCAGAGAAATATCGAGGTTCTACAGAAAACTGTACCATAACCCTTTCTAATATCGGTATATTTTGAATAATTCGCTGCAAATTAAAACAGATTTTGCAAAAGAAAATAATTACTAGTGACTGCCATATGGCTGACTGAAAACTGAAGTGATCTGTCCATAATTAATCCCTATATTAATGATTTCTTAAATTCATTCTAATGACGGGTACAGACATGTGCTACACTGTGGCTTTTGTGCGTTTTTCACCTTTGAATGAATGGCTCCTTTTTTCCTACCTCTCATTTTTACAATTATGCTGATCTGCAGTGTACACACAAGATTCGCCAAAAATCAGCGATCTTACGTTTTGTATTTGTAACAACTACCGTTATCCATCCAATATACCCCAGCTTTACCTTTGGCTAACGCCTTAAAGTTTCCGACTTTTCGTTCGAAGATAATCGTTATTTACATGTTGCAAAAAACGGTTCCAATGGCTCTGAGCACTATGGGACTCAACTGCTGAGGTCATTAGTCCCCTATAACTTAGAACTAGTTAAACCTAACTAACCTAAGGACATCACAAACATCCATGCCCGAGGCAGGATTCGAACCTGCGACCGTAGCGGTCTTGCGGTTCCAGACTGCAGCGCCTTTAACCGCACGGCCACTTCGGCCGGCACATGTTGCAGTATCACTCACTATCCTTACTGGATTTGCAGTCTGTACCGTGAAGTGCTTCAATGGTACCTAAGAATACGTGAACCCTATTTAGAAGTTCGTCTAATGGTTTAACAACTACTTCGTACATGACATAATCGTCACGCGTTTTCTGTTGATGGCTACAGTTGGCATATATTGTGTGTATTTTTATCGTTATTGTAAGGTTTTCCAACACATAAACTGCAAGAATAATGTAAGGTTTATGATGCAAAAGGGCCAGTTTTTGCATAAATTGCGTTTTCTCCTTCCTTAGGTGGTATGTGAGCAAGGATTTTACCTACTAAAGGGGTTCTCCTCAATAATGGCTGATGTAGGTGCTACGAAGGCCAGTAGATGGCATAATCATGCTGAATGGGGTAAGTGTGAAATGTGTTACAGAGGTAGGCTGTACTGAACACAGAGATTATACACATCCTGCCGTTTTGTAGCCTCTCTCTTGCTTGTAATCATTGGCGGGACAATGGGTTCTAAAACAATATGAAAAACTCATCAAATGGAAGCAACAGAAAAAATGGTAACTCTAGAAGAAACAGTGAGAAAAACAGAGGAAGCATGTTATTCCTAGTGATTTAATGAATATCATAGCAACAACTCTCAATTATCAACCATTTAATGTTGTTCAGATGAAAGGCATTTAATGGACTTCGAGCAAGGACTGATTGCTGTACCTAGAGTAAAAATGGTTCAAATGGCTCTGAGCACTATGGGACTCAACTGCTGAGGTCATTAGTCCCCTAGAACTTAGAACTAGTTAAACCTAACTAACCTAAGGACATCACAAACATCCATGCCCGAGGCAGGATTCGAACCTGCGACCGTAGCGGTCTTGCGGTTCCAGACTGCAGCGCCTTTAACCGCACGGCCACTTCGGCCGGCTGTACCTAGAGTATTCGTCTCCTAATCGCAGTTGCCAAGTCGTAACAAACCGGTTTTAGCGTTTGTCAGGTGACAGTGTATGTCGCCAGCTGAAATTCGGTTCGCGTATTAGAAGTTACGTAAGCTGCAATAACAGGAAAAGAAATTAAAAACAATAAAGAAAAAGGTAATGAAAACTAATTGGTGTGTATATATATCATTAAGAGTGAGTAACTTGCGATAATAGTCATAATAAGAATAACATTATATGTCAGTTTTTTCAACATATGTACTATCTTTAAACGTCGCGTTAGAGAACATATTTTGAAAAATCTGTGAAATATTTCAGATGAATTGAACAACTGAGTTGTTCACATGACCAGACCAGATACCCTGGTGTAGTCACACATACATATATACCGAATCTGGACTGAATCTGTGCACCAGATAAATGGTGATGAGTCAGTAATAGCAGGTGCCCCGCAAAAAATTTCGTGCGGTTTTCCTGACTTTTCTACATAAACGACTTACTAGTTCGCCACCTCTGCCTCAGAAACATCATGCCAAATGAATGAAGTTAACACTGTGGACAGATAGATGGTGCTCTACATGCTTTTGGGTTGCTGCTTTATGCAACGATAGTTATAGTACGCTGACATAGAATTAAAATAAAAATAACTGCTAAAGTGCATCTCGGAGATTGTCCGTTACAGGCAGAGCCTCCCACAAACCGGACTAACACTGAACAAAAAGACAAAATTTAGGGTATCGACACATTTTGCAACTACTTTACTAAGGTGAAGAGAAACGTAAAGTGATGGAGCTACGTTGCTGGTAAAACATGGTGGAGATTTTTAAAACCTCACTTCCGTTGCGCATACATTGGATAGTTTTTATTTAAATGTAAATATGCTAACTGTGGCATTCGTTGCGAATGATCGTTGTCTTCTAAAGTTAACAACCAATTCTGTTCTCAGGCAGCTCTATGTGCCCATAATTAAATGAAGCTACAGTCCCCTCTTTCTGCTGAGCCCGGTCGTCCTTGCTCCATATCTGGTACTATCAACTGCATTTGAAGCCTTTTATGCTGGCACCAAATGCGATCGTATTGGACATTTGGGATCCCGATGGCAGATACGAGGCAGTATCCCGTGAGCGGAGAGAGAGAGAGAGAGACAGAGAGAGAGAGAGAGGGAGAGAGGGAGAGAGGGAGAGAGAGCTACAATACATCTGCTGACAACCAGCGTGTCACTGCGAGAGTATGTACGCAGAATTAATGGTGACATGAGTGGAAATAATTTCATCGAGGGCTAAGCTGTTACCGGCTGCTGTAAATGTCGATCGCGCATTTCTCACTCCGAGTCACCTGAGACGAGGCAAATCATTTGTCATATTGCTGCCGTGCTTGCAGACAACTTCGTGCCGTATATTAGTCATTTTAGTGAAAGCCATTTTCAAACCGACCATGTCGTCGGTCACGCCAGCGTGAAAAACGCGTCCCCTTAAAAATATACCAACCAAACAACAGACTTTCCGTTATTACAGTCGTGAACTAAATTGCGAAAGCAGCGAGAAAAAAGCCCGCATACTCGTAACATTACAGATTGGCGTCAGAAACGGTCTGTTACTCACACGACGGCTTGCGAAAGGTGCACATAAATTCATTTACGCCATGAACAAAAAGTAAATTATTTGGCCAACTCGTAGCGACACAAAATTAGAAGGACTACACAGAAGAAATATGTTGTTTTTCTTATTACTTAGTCATATTTTTAGTACACAGAAGCAACGAGCATCGTTCAGTGATTAGGATTTCCATTTCATTTCTGTAAAGAGAGAAAAAGAGAGAGAGAGAGAGAGAGAGAGAGAGAGAGAGAGAGAGAGAGAGAGAGAGAGAGAGACGGAGATGGAGATGAGCTATTTAAATTTCAAAGCTATTTACAATATATGTGGGCTATAATAACTTATTGATGATCTTTCTAAACTTTCTACAGACATATATTCCGTTCAGTGCTTTTCATAGCCCCTGCGACATTCGTAATCACGAGTACTCATTATCTGCGATGCTTTTATTACTGATGTTCCTCGTACGTCGCTTTCTTGGAGACTGTGATTTGTGGCCGCTTTTCATCCTATGCTTAGGGGAAGTATAGACAACACCACTTCTCACGGTATTTTCGTTTACAATATGTCATTTATTTGATTTCGGATCATATGCAGCTACTAATATAATGGATATCACACAGTTCTTGATCTGTGATTGTAACTGTTTTCTTATTATAACGTAAAAGGGCCGATGAAAAATTTCGCTCTAAGGCCGTACAGCCCAGAACCGGTATGCCAACCAGGCTTAATCGCCGTGAACATTGAGGTAATGACCCCACCGACGCAGTTGGTTGAAGCTAACCGTTTGATAAAACACCGTGTCCTGCTGCGTGAAGAAGTCCGTAGCTGGCTGCTACACATTCTAGTCCGACAGAAATTGTCAACCTTTCAAGGCCTGTTTTTAGAGATCAAAGGCGTGATAATCGCATGGGGAGAAATCAGGACTATAGGGCAGGTGCTCGAATGTCTCCCCTCTGAATCGGCGTACCTTCTGCATTTTGACATTTCCGGTATATGACTGCGCGTTATCTCGACCAGGAAGGGATATGGTGCACCATTCCATAAGACTGGTTTTCGACAAACGAGATACCCCATACAAATTCTTCATTCTCCAATGTATGTCTCTTGGTGTTTGTCGTTCAGTAACCAAGAAAAGAATAACAGCATGCCGATCCTGTTTGGGCGTATTTGGTAATAACCTTGCCATAGTCCTGATTTCCGCATTTATTGCACGAGTATCGGAAAGACACGAATGACGCACTGATCCTTAGCCACAAAGGTCGGTGTTTCTATACCCTCAACGGAATCGCATTACTTATGTTTCATATAAATGTACCTACTTGAGATAACCAGCCATCTGCCACTGTTCCACTGAGAACATTAGCTGTTTCAAAAAATTTAAATCTAAAGTTGAGAGAGATATTAAAATTTGCCTCTACGTTATAAACTGCGGAGATATTTATGTTACTCAAAGTATATCTGCAACAGTGCTTACTAAATTACGTTTAAAATAAATTCGGTGCGCGATTTTTATTGCAGGCCAACTATCTATAAAGATGCCTCCGTTATGTTTACGAATGGAGTGTAGGAAGTACTGGACGTAAATCCCTACGCACCTGTTTCGGCAACATCAAATGCTGCATGCAGTATAAGAGTTCGTAAAAGGTACGCGTTAGTAACGCATTAGGGTTAAACAAAGATGGATAAACAGATGTGTTCAATTTTTGCCAGCACATATAGTTAAAAACGGTTTAGTATTATTTCTCTGCGAACAGGGAGCAATTCGTGATTCGAAACATTTTTCATTTTCTTTTTTTTTTTTTCTTTCTGAGATCCAGCTTTATTCGGAGGGAATACTCAATGTGTCACAGGCTGCATTGAATGCAGATTTCTTGGCGTTTTCCCCGAGATACCCCGAAGACTCTAGTAAGAAGTTGTTTCAGTTAAGATCTTTTTGTAAGTGTTGCCTTTACACCCGTCTCCGCGCTTTTGTGCGAAACGTTCCCGGCGGAGCGCACCTAAATAGCAACCAATAGCAGCCGCGCTGCCCCTAATGACCTCGGTATCGGCCAGCTATAATTTAGCGGCGTTGGCGTTGCTACTGCCGTACAATTGCTCGCAGTTTTTCCCTGCCGACCGCCGTTTCTCCAAGTGGAGGGCCCGCTGCCTTCCTTTCGTACAACAGCGCTTGTTGCGCCTCACGTATGTCGTTCTTTTTGTCGATGTTTAATGTTGCGCGAAAAGGGAAGCCATTAGCTGGAATTTGCTAAGGAAATAGGTAGGGACTAGTTTGTTTCATTCATATTTCAGCCTGCTTTCTCTTGCAAGATTAAGGAAAATGTGGGTAACTTCGAACTAAGGAAAAATTTGACTGATTGTAAATGTATCAGCTCTTGTCATCAAAAAGGTCCAGGAAGAAGTTACACTACATGTTATTAATTCTCAAAGATTTATTCCACATAATATTCTGACGGGTTAAATGCGGCCCGCCACGAATTCCTCACGTCTCCAAAATTTTCGTCTCAGAGAATAAATTGCAACCTAAGTCCTAAATTATTTGCTGGATATATTTCAGTATCTTTCTTCATTTACAGTTTTTACTCTCTACAGTTCCGTCTAGTATCATGGAAGTTAATTTCTGGTGTTTTAACAGATGTCTTATCATCCTTTCCCATGTTCTTCTGAGTGTTTCCAATACATTTATTTCTTCTTCTCCTCGTTCCATACCTTATCATTCCACGTAATTTTCAACATTCGTTTGTAGTACCACATCTCAAATTCTTCGGTTTTCTTCTGTTCCGGTTTTCCCACAGTTCTTATTTCGCTACAATACAATGCTGTGGTCCAAACGTACATTCTCAGGAATTTCTTCCTGAAATTAAGGCCAATGCATAGTACTAGTAGATATCCATGTCCAGGAATTCCATTTTTGCCAGCGCTGATCTGTGTTTTATATCCTCATTCCTCTGACAATCATGTGCTATTTTACTGTCTACGTAGCAGAATTTCTAAACTTCAACTAATTCGTGATCCGCAGTTCCAATGTTAAGTTTCTCTCTTATCTCATTTGTGCTATTCTCATTACTTTCGTCTTTCTTCGATTTACTCTCAATCCATGCTCCCTACTCACTAGTCTGTTCATCCCAGTCAACAGCTGTTGTAATTATTCTTCACTTCCACTGAGTATAGCAATCTCATCAGCGAATATTATCACTGGCATCCTTTCTCCTTCAGTTTTAATCCCACCCCTGAACCTTTCTTTTGTTTCCGCCATTCCTTCTTCGATGTATATATTGAAAAGTTGGGGCAAGAGACTATATCCTGTCTTATACCCCTTCTAATTCAAGCATTTCGTTCTTTGTTTTCCAGTATTATTGTTCCATCTTGGTTCTTGTGCATACTGGATATTAACCGCGTTTCCCTATAGCTAACCCTTATTTTTCTCAGAATTTCGAACATCTTGCACCATTGGCCGTTGTGGAACGTTTTTTTCAGATCGATAAACCCTATAATCGTGTCTTGACTTTTCGTCGGTCTTGCTTCTATTATCAACCGCGACTTCAGAACTGCATCTCTGGTACCTTTACCCTTCCTAAAGCCAAGCTGGTCGTCATCTAACAGATCATCAATTTTCTTTTCCATTCTTCTCTATATTGTTCAGAAGCTCAGATGCATTAGCTGTTAAGCTGATTCTGCAATAATTCTGGCATTTGTCGGCTCTTGCTATATTCTGAATGTGTGAGTGTTGTTTCTTCCGAAATTCTGATAGTATATCGCCAGTCTCGTACATTCTACACAGCTTTCCCTTACCTAATTACGGAGTGTAGAATAATGCTCTTAACGATTTCGATTCATGATTAATTATAAGCATCAGAAGACAGCTGTAGTAAGAATGTAGTAACTGAAAGAAATCTGAAATGTTTCATAACAACAACATTCATCTCAAATACATAAAGTAACCATTTATGTAGACTTTCCTTCACATCTTGCCGGGAATGTTACTCAACATTCGATGACATGCAGCTTCAATATTCTTCTTCAGATACTGATATATTACACAACTTTCTCCGTATCTGAACTACATATACATGCTAGCGACTGTATTTATAAACTAACTTTAACAGTTAGATCCTTCACGGCTACATCTAATGTACATCCACATCCGCAAGTTACCTTGCAGCGTATGGTTAAGTTTCTCGGCACTTGTTTGATTGTATGCTCTAGATATCTTCGATGTGCACAACGCATGAAGCAAATGACGCTAGTAGTACGGATGCTGAAAGTCCTTAAATAACTTTTTTGCTTAATTTTATGTCCCACATTTCGTCACTTTAATATGATGAACGGTCTTTGAACAACGTACGCTCTAATTGTCTTTAGAAAATATCTAAAAATCACATATCGACTTCTGATGTAGTGATTAGGAGCTGATTCTCAATATTAATGGGCATAAAAGATGAGAAGAACTGATTTCGTTTGTGTGTACGATGGGCGAGCGGTTGCAGGAATCCGTCGATACTGTGAAATGTTTAGGAGTTTCTATCTGGAGTGATTTAGTGTCCAACTACCGTATTAATCTAGCAGATTCCAGCATAAACTATATTACAGGAACACCAAGGAAATAAAACTCACGTACGGAAAAGTTCTTTCAGAGAATCGGTGTTTCTATAACTTAATTGAGTGTTGTCTGTAAGTCAGGACCCTTACCAGGCTGCGTTGTTGTTTTTGTGGTCTTTAGTCGAAAGACTGATTTATTGCATGTCTGAAAGGTAGGCTATACTGTAGAAGCAACTTATCTGTTCATAAGTATTTTAACCTATGTCTACATCTACATCTACATGGTTACTCTGCATTTTACACTTAAGTGCCTGGCAGAGGGGTCATCGAACCATTTTCATACCACTAATCTACCATACCACTCTCGAATGGCACGTGGGAAAAAGGAAAACCTAACTCTTTCAGTTCGAGCTCTGATTTCTCTTATTTTATTATGATGATCATTTCTCCCTACGTAGGTGGGTGTCAAAAAATATTGATGCATTCGGAAGAGAAAGTAGTGATTGAAATTTCGTAACTAGTTCTTGTGTCATAGAAAACCGCCTTTGTTTCAGTGACTGCCACCCCAATTTGCGTATCATATCAGTGACACACTCACCTCTATTGCGCTATAACACAAAACGAGCTGTCCTTCTTTGGACTTTTTCGATGTCCTCCGTGAATCCTACCCGGTAAGGACCCCACACCGCGCAGCAATATTCCAGCAGAGGACGGATAACTGTAATGTAGGTTGTCTCTTTAGTGGGTTTGTCTCATCTTCTAAGTGTACTGCCAACAAAGCGCAGTGTTTGTTTCTCCTTCTCCACAGTATTATCTGTGTGGTCTTTCCAATTTAAGTTGCTCGTAATTGTAATTCCGACCTATTTAGCTGAATTGACAGCCCTTAGATTTCTGTGATTTATCGTATACCCAAAATTTATCGGATTTCTTTTAGTACCCATGTAGATGACCTCGCACTTTTCTTTGTTCAGTGATAATTGCCATTTTTCGCATAATACAGATGTTATCGCTAAATCATTTTGTAACTGGAATTGATCGTCTGATGATTTTACTAGACGGTAAATTATAGCATCATCTGCTAACAATCTAAGGGGGCTGCTAAGATTATCACCTATATCATTTAAGTAAATCAGGAAAAGCAGAGGGCCTATGACACTACCTTGCGGAACGCCAGATATCACTTCTGTTCCGATAGATGATTTACCGTCTATCACTACGAACTGTGACCTCTCTGAGAGAAAATCACGAATCCAGTCACACAACTGAGACAATACTCCATGTGCACGCAATTTGATTAATAGTCGCTTGTGAGGAACGGTATCAAAAGCCTTCTGGATATCTAGGAATATGGAATCGATCTGAGATCCCTTGTCGACAGCACTCATTACTTCATTCTAATACAGAAGAAGTCGATATTTTCTGAATCCATGTTGGTTATGTGTCAATAAGTCATTTTCTTCAAGGTGATTCATAATGTTCGAGTACAGTATATGCTCCAAAATTCTACTGCAAATTGAGGTCAGTGACATGGGTCTGCAAATCAGTGGGTTACTCCTATTTCCTTTCTTGAATATTGGTGTGACCTGTGCTACTTTCCAGTCTTTAGAAACAGACCTTTCGTCGAGTGAGCCGTTGTATACGATTGCTAAGAAAGGTGCTATTGTGTCTGCATACTCTGAGAGGAACCTGATTGGTATACCATCTGGACCGGAAGACTTGCATTTCTTAAGTGATTTGAGTTGTTTCGCAACACCTAAGATATCTACTTTTATGTCACTCATGCTAACAGCTGTTCTGATTTCGAATTCTGGAATATTGACTTCATCTTCTTACTTGAAGGAACTACGGAAAACTGTATTTAGTAACTCCGCTTTAGTGACACCATCATCGGTAACATTTCCATCGCTGTTGCGCATCCATTTGAATTGTTTTAATGAATTGATCCCTATGAGCCCTTTTACAATGTCTGTTCCTCACATTTCTCTCTATTACCAAATGAGGCCTCAGAACGTATTCTGTCAACCGATCTCCTCTGTTGGTGAAGTTAAACCGTAAATTCCACTTTCCTCTCTCTACCCACCAAATATTCAGCATTCTTTCCTAGCACCACATTGCAAATGGTTTTGTTCTCTTACCGTTGGAACTGTTTATCGCCCACATTTCAAATTCCGTAAATGTTTGCAACATAACAAATACCTCCAGAAAAGACTTCCTAACGCCGAAATTTATGCTAGACGCTAAGAAGTTCCATTGCCCCAGGAAAGCTTTCCTTCCGATAGTCAGTCTGCGTTTTGTACACTCTGTACTTCGGTTATTACCTGATATTGTATTGCCCAAATAGCTAAAGCGATCTACTGCTGTCCGTGCCTCAATTTCTAATTTAATTCTCTCAGCGTCCCCACATTTAATTCGACTACATTCCATTAACCTTGTTTCACTTTTGTTAACATTAATCTAATAGCAACTTTTTAAGACGCTATCAATTCCTTTCAATTGAGCTTTTAAAGTCTTCCCCGACTCTGAAAGAGCTACAATGTCATCGACAAATCTCTAAGGTCTTATTTCTTGTCTCTGAACTAGAAATCCCTTTGGAAAATTCTCCCTTCGTTTCATTTGCTACGATTTGGATGTGCAGTCTGAACAACATAGGGGATAGGCAACAACCTCCTCTCACTTTGTTCTGAATTTCAACTTCCTTCTCATGTCCTTCGAGATATATAACTGCAGCTTGGTTACAAGTAGTAAATAGCATTTTTCTCGCTATGATTTACCCACGGTTCCTTCAGAAGTTCATTCCATTCAGAAACCGTCAAAAGCTTTCACCAGATTTACAAATTCTATAAACATTGATAAGGCTTCCTTCATTCTATTTTCTAAGAATGAGTGGGGTCAGTATGGTGTCACGTTTTTCTCTAGAAGCCAAACTGGTCTTCCTCTGGGTCAGCTTATGCCACTTTTTCAGTTTTTATGTATAAAATTCGTGTCAACATTTTTTAGGCCGGTTTACTAAACCAGTATAAAGGGGGATGAAAAAGTTTCCGTGCAAGGTAGCTTGCCTTCGATGTGGATCTATAAGCTCCAATATGTATGCAATGGATCAGTGAGGCATTCGTGTCTTTCGACGTGGGTGCGGTAAATACACTCCTGGAAATGGAAAAAAGAACACATTGACACCGGTGTGTCAGACCCACCATACTTGCTCCGGACACTGCGAGAGGGCTGTACAAGCAATGATCACACGCACGGCACAGCGGACACACCAGGAACCGCGGTGTTGGCCGTTGAATGGCGTTAGCTGCGCAGCATTTGTGCACCGCCGCCGTCAGTGTCAGCCAGTTTGCCGTGGCATACGGAGCTCCATCGCAGTCTTTAACACTGGTAGCATGCCGCGACAGCGTGGACGTGAACCGTATGTGCAGTTGACGGACTTTGAGCGAGGGCGTATAGTGGGCATGCGGGAGGCCGGGTGGACGTACCGCCGAATTGCTCAACACGTGGGGCGTGAGGTCTCCACAGTACATCGATGTTGTCGCCAGTGGTCGGCGGAAGGTGCACGTGCCCGTCGACTTGGGACCGGACCGCAGCGACGCACGGATGCACGCCAAGACCGTAGGATCCTACGCAGTGCCGTAGGGGACCGCACCGCCACTTCCCAGCAAATTAGGGACACTGTTGCTCCTGGGGTATCGGCGAGGACCATTCGCAACCGTCTCCATGAAGCTGGGCTACGGTCCCGCACACTGTTAGGCCGTCTTTCGCTCACGCCCCAACATCGTGCAGCCCGCCTCCAGTGGTGTCGCGACAGGCGTGAATGGAGGGACGAATGGAGACGTGTCGTCTTCAGCGATGAGAGTCGCTTCTGCCTTGGTGCCAATGATGGTCGTATGCGTGTTTGGCGCCGTGCAGGTGAGCGCCACAATCAGGACTGCATACGACCGAGGCACACAGGGCCAACACCCGGCATCATGGTGTGGGGAGCGATCTCCTACACTGGCCATACACCACTGGTGATCGTCGAGGGGACACTGAATAGTGCACGGTACATCCAAACCGTCATCGAACCCATCGTTCTACCATTCCTAGACCGGCAAGGGAACTTGCTGTTCCAACAGGACAATGCACGTCTGCATGTATCCCGTGCCACCCAACGTGCTCTAGAAGGTGTAAGTCAACTACCCTGGCCAGCAAGATCTCCGGATCTGTCCGCCATTGAGCATGTTTGGGACTGGATGAAGTGGCGTCTCACGCGGTCTGCACGTCCAGCACGAACGCTGGTCCAACTGAGGCGCCAGGTGGAAATGGCATGGCAAGCCGTTCCACAGGACTACATCCAGCATCTCTACGATCGTCTCCATGGGAGAATAGCAGCCTGCATTGCTGCGAAAGGTGGATATACACTGCACTAGTGCCGACATTGTGCATGCTCTGTTGCCTGTGTCTATGTGCCTGTGGTTCTGTCAGTGTGATCATGTGATGTATCTGACCCCAGGAATGTGTCAATAAAGTTTCCCCTTCCTGGGACAATGAATTCACGGTGTTCTTATTTCAATTTCCAGGAGTGTATGTAAACGTGAACCATGGCGACGTTGTTACCAAATGCGTCGAAACAGGACAAATGTTCATTTTTTGGCTACCGACGGATTAGCATCAGTAGACATCCATCGGAGAATGAAGAATGTGTATGGGGCAGCATGTCTGTAGAAAACTGTCATGGTTGAAACGTGCGCTATGTTCCTTGCTGGTCGCGATAACGCACGTCCCCATACCGGAAATGTCATAAGACAGAAGTTACGCCAACTTAGTGAAAGACATTCGAGCACCCTCCATACAATCCTGATGTCTCCCACAGCGATTTTCAAGCCTTCGGTACGTTAACGAAGGCCTTTAACGGTCAACGACTCCTGTCGGATGAGGATACGCAGCAGTCATTTACGGAACTCTTCACGTATGAGAATGTGATATTTTTTCTTCAACCTCGTACGTCGATGGGATGATTGCCTCAAGTATGACTGGCATTCCGATCCCGGATTGTACAGCTTTCGAGCGGAAACCTTTTGATCGCCTCTTCTACTTTGGTTCTACACCTGTCTGCACCTGGTGTCTTCGGGATTGGTGTTATTACAGTCTTCTTGAAGTATGAATGTTTTCCGCCTACCTTGTTTATCTAACATATTAAGTGGAATTTTCTTGACAGGACATCCATCACTATAGTATAGATTATTCGTAATTGATATCTTGCGCATACAGATATACAAAACTTGTTTTCCAGTAACAGAAGAGCGCAACCAAGTTTAAGGACAACAGTCTCATTTTCAACTGCAAGAAAAATCCATATTAGTCAAATAAAAGCGGGTAATGTAGTCATTCCCTTGGCAGGCCTTCCCAAGAATATCAGTAATTGTGAGGATATATCGTCAACACCATTGGTCTTAATTCGACTTAAGTCTTCCAATGATCTAACAACTTGTTCTCGTAATATCGTACTTCACGTATGATCTTCATATACTTCCTCCATCGGATTAACGGACAAAACGAGAAGATTCAAGGGAAAGGTCAACGCTTTCTCATGCAATCACTATATTTTGAAAGTTAAACGAGTAAAGGAACTTATGAATTCCTATGACATACATTTCGGGTAATTACCATAACTACACAATATGCGAAATTTTGGATTTACAGAGTGATGTCGGTAAATTTTCTTTCCACTTACCAATTGGAGAGCGAGTATTAAGAGCAATAATGAAACTTCTTTTAGTCCATGTACGCTCCGCTGTAGACAGTGTACAGATGTGAATATATATAAATTGTCGTATTTACACATAATGGCGGGAGTGTGTCCTCCACACCTGGCTCACGTGTCTTACATTTTCCACAAGTAACATAACATTTACATGTGTGTGTGCTGAGACAACATTGCTTCTTTAAGCACCGCAAGTAATACATAAAAATAGAATGACTGATAATTTCAGCATGATGTATTAAATTTCGTTTTATAATAAAAGGATAGTACAGCCAAGATTTTGGACAACAATTCCATCTTCAGGTGCGTGGGAAATGTATACGAGTCGACCTGTTACCAGAGAATCACTATATTACCCGCTTTTATTTGACTCGTATGGATTGTCCATGCACCTGAAAATGAGACTGTAGTCCTTAAACTTGATTGCGCTCTTCTGTTACTGGAAAACAAGATTTTTACAACTGTATGCTGAACTTATCAATTACGAATAATCTATGCTACAGTGATGGATTTCCTATCAAGAGAAAACATGAAAAATAGGATGCGCCTTCAGCGTATAAGCCGGCTTCTATGTCACCTGTGTAAAATGTCACAATGAACGTCAAAGTGAAAGCTGTAGTTCTCATTATGTTTCCTACTTGAAGAACATCGTCATTCTGAATTAAGATAATCCTGCAATTCAGCCACAACGAAAAATTCACCAAGTTTCTTAAATTTTATTACTTTGGCTACCTGTCCAGACATGACAGTTTCTATTAACAGTGTAGTATTCTGTGATCAGTTGATCGACTACACGTCACATGTGATAAAACGCTAGTCATGTCCGTGTATGTACTAAGAAGAGATTATCGAAAGTCTCCTGTTAACTTGATAAAATACAGAACAATACTTTCGCATTTTAGCATGATGAAATTCTAGAGGGCAACTCGCCCGAGATACTTTTCTGGGTTGGGTGTTATTACAACACACCCATGCCTTTTTAAATACTTCACGGTATACAAAGGCGTCAGAAAAGCAGATCTGAAATACACTCCTGGAAATGGAAAAAAGAACACATTGACACCGGTGTGTCAGACCCACCATACTTGCTCCGGACACTGCGAGAGGGCTGTACAAGCAATGATCACACGCACGGCACAGCGGACACACCAGGAACCACGGTGTTGGCCGTCGAATGGCGCTAGCTGTGCAGCATTTGTGCACCGCCGCCGTCAGTGTCAGCCAGTTTGCCGTGGCATACGGAGCTCCATCGCAGTCTTTAACACTGGTAGCATGCCGCGACAGCGTGGACGTGAACCGTATGTGCAGTTGACGGACTTTGAGCGAGGGCGTATAGTGGGCATGCGGGAGGCCGGGTGGACGTACCGCCGAATTGCTCAACACGTGGGGCGTGAGGTCTCCACAGTACATCGATGTTGTCGCCAGTGGTCGACGGAAGGTGCACGTGCCCGTCGACCTGGGACCGGACCGCAGCGACGCACGGATGCACGCCAAGACCGTAGGATCCTACGCAGTGCCGTAGGGGACCGCACCGCCACTTCCCAGCAAATTAGGGACACTGTTGCTCCTGGGGTATCGGCGAGGACCATTCGCAACCGTCTCCATGAAGCTGGGCTACGGTCCCGCACACCGTTAGGCCGTCTTCCGCTCACGCCCCAACATCGTGCAGCCCGCCTCCAGTGGTATCGCGACAGGCGTGAATGGAGGGACGAATGGAGACGTGTCGTCTTCAGCGATGAGAGTCGCTTCTGCCTTGGTGCCAATGATGGTCGTATGCGTGTTTGGCGCCGTGCAGGTGAGCGCCACAATCAGGACTGCATACGACCGAGGCACACAGGGCCAACACCCGGCATCATGGTGTGGGGAGCGATCTCCTACACTGGCCGTACACCACTGGTGATCGTCGAGGGGACACTGAATAGTGCACGGTACATCCAAACCGTCATCGAACCCATCGTTCTACCATTCCTAGACCGGCAAGGGAACTTGCTGTTCCAACAGGACAATACACGTCCGCATGTATCCTGTGCCACCCAACGTGCTCTAGAAGGTGTAAGTCAACTACCCTGGCCAGCAAGATCTCCGGATCTGTCCCCCATTGAGCATGTTTGGGACTGGATGAAGCGTCGTCTCACGCGGTCTGCACGTCCAGCACGAACGCTGGTCCAACTGAGGCGCCAGGTGGAAATGGCATGGCAAGCCGTTCCACAGGACTACATCCAGCATCTCTACGATCGTCTCCATGGGAGAATAGCAGCCTGCATTGCCGCGAAAGGTGGATATACACTGTACTAGTACCGACATTGTGCATGCTCTGTTGCCTGTGTCTATGTGCCTGTGGTTCTGTCAGTGTGATCATGTGATGTATCTGACCCCAGGAATGTGTCAATAAAGTTTCCCCTTCCTGGGACAATGAATTCACGGTGTTCTTATTTCAATTTCCAGGAGTGTATGTATAATGTCGCATACCAGAGCAAAACTAACACAAGTACGACAGACACCTAATCGGTTCCCGCTAACATCTGATTTGCCTACACAATTATCCACACCATCGGTATTTACTGCACCTTGAGGTTGCAAATTTCGTACGGAAGATCTTACCCTGCCCGATAATCGGGCTATTAAACCAAGATCTCCATTTGTTGAGACGTAAAGCACTCAACCATACATTTTCTGGTGGGTTCTGAAGTCTGGTCGGAGCTTACCGTTACCGAGGACTGGTGGCTCTCACCATTCCGCAGCTCAGGGTATCTGCGTCCGCCAAACCTGTATGTACGCCATTCTTCACAACCCTGAGGTTGATGTCCCAGACGTAGAAGGTAGTCTATTGCTCCACAATATGCGCTATTTCTTAGAAGTATGACACAGTTCTTCCTCTATATATATTATTTCATATTATAAAGAAATCACATTCCGTCCGAACAAATAGAACTGCAATGCCCCTCATAGGTAAGTCTTATGTATAAAATTTTTCGCAAGGCTAGATGGAAGAATATACACATTCAGGAAAGTCATATAGCACTCAATCAAATGGAATTTATCGTTAATGTCTCCTCTCCACTGACACGTAGTCTGGACACCCGATTTCAATCACAGTTGTAACAGTTTTAATCTGCGTAAACTCTGAAAGAGGTTACATATTTCTAGCTTAAAAAGTTTGGGGAGTTACCTTAACCTCACTTTAAATCGGACATGGATATGGCCTCCACACATAAGGTAATTATGGCAAAAGACCTAAAATAAATTGAATTTTTGAATTAGCTGAACCACTGGTAATGAGGATCGTATCGAACGAATCTACCCGAGTTTTAATAGGTTTCTGTGCGGTTACACTCATTCGCCAGCGGCAGTATCTCATGTAGCGCCGGACGTACATCACACTGGGCTGCTCAGTCACAGTTATCCTATATCGTTGCTCTTCATGTAATGGAACAGATACTCGACCATTAACTGCGATTAACGACGACATCTGGATATCAACTTGTTACTGGTATAAACAAAAGGTGGAGCCCGTTGGTACGCTGATTTCTGCTGATCTCTGGAGTAATTCTGTGGTTATTTAGATGCAAAACAAACTATATCCAAGATTATGCTTTCAGTTCAATTTTGTACAATATTTTAGCCAATACGGAAACTGTGGCGTAATATATACGGATGGGTCAAAAGACAAGGACTCCATCATCATCGTCGTCGTCGTACTTCCCAAATTTATTCTTAAAACTTTCTTTCTAAATGAACTCACATTTTAGAAGAAGGGTTTTGTGTGATATCGACACGTATTCACATTATTAAATGTAATCTGACTCTTAAGGTACAGTATCTTGAGTTAGTGGGACGAAGAGTTGCAACAAGTAAAGGTTAACAAACCGCGCTCGTTTAAGAAGTTTCCTCTTTAGGTCAGTGAGGTAAAACGATGTACTCTTAACTTTTCTTCAGATACGGAAATATTCTGTGATACCTGTGTTCCCTATTCTGGGGAGGAGATATACACGTGTCTCTGCGTAAAATTTTACTGAAAGTGTTCTCTTTCAAGAAAAGAGCGCTAAAACTAGTTTACCAACTGATCAGTTGAGATTAGCTATTAATAGAGCAAAAAATTCTGTTATTTGTGATAATCTTCTCCTCTATATATATTCACAATATACATAAATGACCTTGTGGATGACATCGGAAGTTCACTGAGGCTTTTTGCAGATGATGCTGTGGTGTATCGAGAGGTTGTAACAATGGAAAATTGTACTGAAATGCAGGAGGATCTGCAGCGAATTGCCGCATGGTGCAGAGAATGGCAATTGAATCTCAATCTGGACAAGTGTAATGTGCTGCGAATACATGGAACGATAGATTCCTTATCATTTAGCTACAAAATAGCAGGTCAGCAACTAGAAGCAGTTAATTTCATAAATTATCTGGGAGTACGCATTAGGAGTGATATAAAATGGAATGATCATATAAAGTTGATCGTCAGTAAAGCAGATGCCAGACTGAGATTCATTGGAAGAATCCTAAGGAAATGCAGTCCGAAAACAAAGGAAGTAGATTACAGTACGCTTGTTCGCCCACTGCTTGAATACTGCTCAGCAGTGTGGGATCCGTACCAGATAGGGTTGATAGAAGAGATAGAGAAGATCCAACGGAGAGCAGTGCACTTCGTTACAGGATCATTTAGTAATCGCGAAAGCGTTACGGAGATGATAGATAAACTCCAGTGGAAGACTCTGCAGGAGAGACGCTCAGTAGCTCGGTACGGGCTTTTGTTAAATTTTCTAGAACATACCTTCACCGAAGATTCAAGCAGTATATTGCTCCCTCCTACGTGTACCTCGCGAAGAGACCATGAGGATAAAATCAGAGGGATTAGAGCCCACACAGAAGCATACCGACAATCCTTCTTTCCACGAACAATACGAGACTGGAATAGAAGGGAGAACCGATAGAGGTACTCAAGGTACCCTCCGCCACACACCGTCAGTTGGCTTGTGGAGTATGGATGTAGATGTAGATGTACATAGATACACACTTATGATGAGTGGGAAGCAAGCTCTGTTCATGTATCGGGCTAGCACTAGTATGTGAAGAGTAACACGTTATGCAAAAATTATCTTCAATTTCTCGTTGGCATCTCCTTTCCCAGAGGAATGTTCTCCAAATCATTTAAATCTCTATTATACTGTTGTTTCGACTCTAGACTGACTCTAGCGGCAAAGACATTCTCTCCATTAATCGAAGAAAGTAGAGAACTTCGGTTTTTGATATGGTCTTTCTTCATGACATTGTTCTTTAAGGAGTACATAAAGGAAAGCAAGGAACTGAGAATTGAGTGGGATTGGGTTGTAGTCCGTCCCAGATGCTATTCAGTCTGTACAATGAGGTATCAGAAGAAATTTCGGAAGGGAAATGCAGTTCACTGACAAGAGTAACAAACTTCAGGTTATGACGATGACACGGTAATTCTCTCAGAGACGGTAAAAGAGTTGGATGACTAGTTGAATGGAATCGATAGTTTCATGGAAGGGATTATAAGATGAACATCAAAGAAAAGAAAACAAGAATAATGTAGTGTAGTCGAATTACAGCAGGTAATGTTAAGGTAATTAATTATTTCGGCTCGAATGATGGAATAAGCAGACTGGCTGTACAGACGTTTCGAACATAAATTTAAATACAGGAATTCTTTTGTGAAGGTATTTGCCTTGAATGTAGCCTTATACGGAAGTGAAACGTGGATAATAGGCTGTAGGCACAAAAAGAGAAGAGATACGTTTTAATTACGGTGTTACAGAAGAGAGGTGACGATTTGAAGCGTAGTTCCAGTTATTAATCGGAAGCTATTGAATCAAAATCTGTAGAAGAGATTCAACGAAACTAATTGACTAAAAGAAGGTATTGGTAGACAGAACACACCCCGATGAATCATGGGATTGTCAGTTTGGTAATTGACGGAAGTGCAGAGAGATGCGCAGTAATAGTTTTAGAGGGAACCAAGGCTTGACTGTAGTAACAAGGTTCAAATGGATGTAGGTTCAAGTGGTTATGAAGAGCTGAGATTCTAATCTGTATTGCACGGGCGCCGCAATTTGGTGTGATCACTATGGTGACTGGCTAGTAACCACATAGTGCCAGAATCGAGTCCTGCTGTGAGCATGGATAATTTTATTCAAAAGAAATACGTCCGTCACTGTCTTCAAGCTGCGGGTAGTTGTGAAACTGACCACATAATTATAGCGATCCTGGGATGTTGTAGTTCGCTCAGAGCCTAGTACGGACTACAAAGTACACAGACTGCACGAAACTCTTCTGGAAAACGCACATAAATCAAATAAAAAGTAAAAAATAATCCTAAGAAACAAAATAACTTTAATTTTAAGTTAACGTTTGCGCGTGTGTCTGTGCGTGCACGAGCACGTGTGTGTGTGAGAGAGGAAAAGAATGAGGAAGGTGTATCAAATCCATCAAAAGGGTGAGATCATATGCTCAAGGCTTTCATGATCTGTGACATAACCCCTATGCTGTTTTGTCTGCAAAAGGAATAGAGCGTCACACATGCAAGGTAGGCCAGGCAGCCTCCCACGCATTGTTACTGATTGAAATCTCTTGCTCAAGGAAAGCTGTAGCTGTGCTGAATTACACCTATGGTTGTATATCACTCAACTAATATCTGTCTTCGTTTCAACTGAACTGCAATGGTTGTGTTGATGGCAGTTACTCGTACACGTAATTTTTTGCCATCGTTCATTTTGAGAAGCTATAATATTACTCCATTGCAACATATAAAAGTTGAAACTCTACTGTTTAAATATGTCAGTTCCGATTAATATTATCACACGATTTTCTGAAAACATGAAGTTAACACGCAGATTTTAGGACACGTGCGAAGAATATGGTAGAGGAAAGAATGAAATCGATAGCCGCGACACTTGGGGCATCAGCGGCGGCCAATTTACCTTGCGTCGCTGGAGATCATTGGCTTTAGTTGGCAACACGTGTTGAATTGCAAATGGTTCTCGACCTGGTTCATCAAGTATACCGCGCGGGCTCCGCTGACGGATCCGTGTTCACGAAATTTGCGTTACCCTTCAAGCCCGGGAATTCAGATTTCGATGCGGCCTGGAACAGGTTTAGCAGGATTTCTGCTGTACACACGTCTGACGTCATTTAATAACCTGTAGTGGTACTTGGCCTCAACGTACGTATTTTGCTATGAAACGGAGGGAAAAAACAAAGAGTACAATAAATACAGCACTTATTGTATTATATAAATACATGTTATAAGTCACTCATATGTCAAATTTTTGTCATTGTAAACTGGCATAAATCTTATTTTCTTCAAGGGGCCTTTTTTTTCGGGGGAGATTCTATGTAATTCAAGTGAAATTCTGTCAGTACGTAAGGGTGATGTCGGTATAATAGACATTACAATGGTTAATTGTACACTACAGTTCGATGTCTTGAAATTCCATCATTTTTAAACATCCCATATCAAAAACACTGAGAATTGCCACATATTGAAATATACGACGTTGTAAGTGCAGAATCTCTTCGGATGAGGCACTTTGGAACTTCAGTATCTTTTCTATTGATATGGCATACTATACCTGAAAGTAAGAAAGTATAGGGAAATTCACTTTATTTGCAGTTGTGAAAGTGTTTCTAGATGTGTATGCATGAAAGAGTCTGCGATGAACTGTTGCCAGTAACAAAAAGCAGGTCCTTTACAGCTGTTTTTTTATTTTAAGTTGATCTCAGAACTGAGTGCAAACAACTGATAAACAGCGTAAGGATATCTCATCATGGTCAGTAGGCGTGATAGTCAGTTGATAAATTTTTCCAAAGCTGTTTGCACAGATTTTGTTTATTTACAGTCGTTCCTTCACGTTTAGACGTAAAAAGCGGAATGTGTTAAGAGATTTCGGCGTAATATTAGTAAAACACGAGAACTGTGCATCCCAATATTCATACTGTTATTTCAGCGTAAAGTCGACTTCAGAGTTCTTTGAATTTAAAATTTTTTCGTGGCTACGTTTTACATCTTTGTGGAGGAAGTCTGGACGTCGTTTACAGGGATAAATTCCCTGGTGTGAGGTGTCAGGAAATACGCTCACGATGTGAAGCGGGATAAACGCGCTTCATCCAATTTTTGCAGAATAAACCTCGTCTGCACTCGTCCGTCAGCGCAACAAAGCGTAAAAAGTGAATACGTGAAGAACGTAACGAAACATGTCGCATTGTCCGTATCGAATACACTTTTTTCACTTGTCTGTTCCAGGTCTGTTCTCTCGAATCTGCAGGAAAGCAGGAAACGTAGCACAAGTATATGATAGTCTCGGGGTCGTTGCTAATTCAAAAATGAACGTATTCATTCATACTCCTGTCTTATAAAACTTCGGATTAGATTTTTAAAGTTTCCTGTTTCTGCAGTATAGAGTTTTTTTCAGTATTCAGTATTCTATCTCTCAGTACTTACTGCAGTCAGTATTTTTCTTAACATTGCACATGTAAACCTGTTTTGAACTTTCCGTTCTCCTATAACCATCCATTACGAACTGTAATTTAAGATTAATGTTCTAAGATATAACTTAATTACCGGTCACTTCACACATCTCCAATAACATTCCACTGATAGTGTTAAGGAGAAAACCTACATACTGATGAGTCAATACAGTATAACCACTGCTCCACATGATACTGAATGCTTCCTAGTGTCACGGCTGGCACGAGACGTGGTAAGAAAAGTATATAAGCGGAGCACAGACGAAATGGAGTCATTCTAGAGCCGAAACGAGCCAAAGGTGGGGAAATCGATTGATATAAGCGACTATGACAAAGGGTAGATGATTATGGCTCAGCACCTAGGAACGAACATCTCGAATACGGTGAAGCTGTTCGGCTGTTCGTGCGCTACTATCGTGAGCATGTATAGAACGAGGTTGAAGGACGGTTAAAATACGAGTAGGCAACATGGTGTTTGACATTCACAGATCATCAGAGAAGGTGGAGGTCTGTAGCCTGCCGCTCGATAAAGCAGTATGGGAGGCAATCAATGGCAGATCTGGAGACCGAGTACCTTGCTGGTAAAGCCGCAAGGGTTTCAAAATACACAGTTGAGTGTATATTGTTGGACATTGCACTCCTCAGCAGACGACAACTACAATTCCCCATATTGACCGGACGACACTGTTATTTACCTTTGTATTTGGCACTCGATCGCCGAGATTGGAGCATGGATCAATGGAAACTTGCCACCTTGTCGGATAAACCACGTTTCTTGCTACGACAGGTCGATGGTGGAGCTCGGATAAGCCGTCATCCAGGCGAATGGTTTGCTGGAAACATGCTCCACGCCAGTAAGAGTTGTATTATGCTATGGGAGACGATGTCGTCCCGACGGTTATGGCATCGTCCAGCAGGATAAAAGGACGTGTCACAATGCCACAGTGCTACAGTGGTTTAAGGAGCGTGGCTGTGAAGTCTCGTTGATGTTTATCAAAACTAGACATAATTGTCTCAATGGGAATTCCGCGATCGGTCATTAATGAAATATGGCGTTTCAGTCTTCGATCGCTATACTTTATTTTCAATTACCGGTTTCGGGCTAGCTGCCCATCTTCAGATCATATATTGTAGTTACAGAGTAACTTGTCCGTACAGAACACACGGTTCGCTGTCATAAGTAACAGATTGAAATTTACTTTACTTATGACAGCGAAGCGAGTGTTCTGTACGGACAAGTTACTCTGTAACTACAATATATGATCTGAAGATGGGCAGCTGTTACTTTACTTATGACAGCGAACCGTGTGTTCTGTACGGACAAGTTACTCTGTAACTACAATATATAATCTGAAGATGGGCAGCTAGCCCGAAACCGGTAATTGAAAATAAAGTATAGCGATTGGAGACTGAAACGCCATATTTTATCGTTGATGTTTGTCAACCAAATTCGATGATGTGAACCCGAAGGAACACGTCTGGAACACTACCGGATGTTCTACTCAAAAAGTGGCAGACCACAGACCTTAATGGCAGAAAATGTACTATCCAGCAAATTCAAATCATACAGTTATGGTTTATAAGTACAAAGCTAGTGATTTAGTCCAGTGGTGTGTAGTTTGTACTGCCACAGATCAAGAAAACAGCAACTGAGTCAGAGGTTCAAGGATTCAGTTGTTTCCCAGTCTTCGCTGCAGCGGAACGTTCACTAAAAGATGATACAGAAAGCGAGAATGAACCAATTATTAAATCTAAATCGATAATAAAATAAAAATCGTTAACTACATCGAATTATTATGCATCTTCTCTCTTATGTACATCTCTTTATGTTGTAGTTCTAAGCTTTCTTTGCAAAGTAATTGTGAAGAACATTGCAAAGAGTACATCAGGGTTTCTTTCTATGTTGTAATAGATCTCTAGATTCTTCACCTACTATAATTTCTCGAAACTTTGTAAGTACGTTTTTGTACAATAATTGAAACCTTCTTTTCAGTATTCCTGTTAGACGCACTTAAAAAGAGTATCACTCACTAGAGCAAAATTCGAAGCTGGGTCTCACGAGTGTTTCGTAAGCCATCCTCCTTATAGACTGCATTTTCCCAGTATCCTATCAATGAACCGAAGTCTACCTGCTATACCTACGATTGCGCCTAGGTGCTCATTCCGTTCCATAGGCCCACAAATCGCTAAACCTAGCCATTTATATGAGCTGACTGATTTCATTTGTGACTCACTGATATTGCAATTTTGGATTTCTACCTTTTGCGTTTGCGGAGTGAACAGTTTACCATTTTCGAGCATTTAAAGGAAGTGTACCACTTTGACATCTTACCAAAGGTTGACTAGATATGTGTGCAGGATCTTTCAGGTTGTACTTCAAGCTAGGTAACTGCATCTTATGGCTAATGCAAAAAATCTGAAGATACTACTGGTCCTGCTAGTCAGGTCATGAATATACTACACGAACAGCAAAGGTCCTACCATACCTTCATCCGGAAGGCCGGAAGTACTTTATGCCCACGGATGATACCCTGTGAAAGGTAAACTACTACGTACTCGCTATCATGAAATATTCAGCGGAGTCGAAATTTCTTTTTCATACCCCTACGATCGTTATTCCCGTTAATAAGGAATCGTATGGTATTGAGTTAAATGCTTTTCGGAGTATAAGAAATACTGCATCCATCTACGTGGCATTCAGGATGTATTGAAAGAACAGAGCGATTAAGTTTTCACATGAGAGACATTTTCGTAAATCGTGGTGCTTGGCATGGGGGAAGTCATTCCATTCGAGATACCTTATTACGTTTGTAGTCCGAATACGTTCTAAGTTTCTACGGCAGCTGGATTTCAGCGTTGATGGATAGCACTTCTGTGGATCATTTCTGCTACTCTTCTTGTTAGACAAATTTGCAGTGTCTGTGTTTTTCAGTGTCTGTATATTACTACGCAATATGCCTCAGACATGCATACATGCCTGAAGGTACAAACACTGCTGATAGCCTACAGCCGTACGATCTAGAAACATTCTTCTGTTCTTGTTGTATTTGAGAAAGCCTATAGTCGTCTTGGAGAATGAGTATGAGAGGTTCCGTTGGATATCTGCTCATGTGCAGGGAGCTGTGTAGGTAGATGTCAAGTATGTAATTCCCAATCTTGCTTTTACAATCGTGTTAAATATTGGTACATGGTATGAAAATAGTTCGTAGAGTTCAAGAAAAAATGTGACTTGCTGTCTAGAAGTTAATTATCATCGGTTTCGAAGTGACTCACTAGCAAGAAAACTGGTGCGGTGGATGATACACGGATCTGGCAATTGGAATGCATGGCCGTCAAATCCTGATATGTATCTCCCGGGCTCATATAAATGCTCTCACTTGAATGCCAGTATATTTCGTTCTTTCAACCTGTTTATGTATAATTTTTCCCCTTTTACTATTCAAGAAGAGTAAGTGATCAGTAATCAAAAACCACAACGACAACGAAGATTTATACTCCAACTTCTAGCTCCTCGCAACGGCTATTGGTGGACAAGTAAGGGCTGAACACTAATTGGAATTTGAATTCTTTCAAAAAACTTGAAGCATAGCCATTTTTATTATTTTCTTACGTTATTACTATGGCATTGTCTCGGCAGCATAGGATAGAGCGCTCAATACAGTATTCATGGTGCTATTGCTGCTGGCATCAGGAAAGTTCCGAACATCGGTACGACCTTACATTGCAGGCAATATGGTTTCGCGTCGCTGCTGCTTAAAAATGTAAAAGATAGCAAAATGTTCACAAAATCTCGGGAGGAAAACACTTCCGATGACAGGCTCTTGAGCCGTTCGATGGACAATTTCCGCCCGTGCGCCTCGCGAGAGAAGATAACCTTGTTCCCGGTTAACGAATTCTTTGAGAAAAAACGCTTTCACATAACTTTCCCTCTGAAACAGAGGTTTTACATAATAATAATTTACTAAGTTGTACGTTCGCTTCTTTGATGAAAATGTGACACAGAAAAACACCTGGCATTCACTCTACGAAAATATAACGACTTTAAATTACAGACTTTTCCTTTTATAAATTAACCATGTGGACTACCTCCTCAAAAGAGGACGAACGTCGCGGTTGACCGACCTACGCACAATGAGATCATTAGCAGTGCAGTATAGGTCCGTACTGGGGAAGCATGGGAAAGGAAACCGGCCGTGCTCTTTCTAACAAGCCAGCCGTCATTTGCCTTAAGCTGTTCACGGGAAGCACTGAAAATCTGAACCAGAATGGGTGGACGAACCGTCTTCCATCCGAATATGGGACAAGTGTCATAACAGTACGCTATTACCCATCCCCCTCCTCCCCCCAGCTATCTCTAAAAACTGGCACTGAATATCGTTTCAAGTTTTCTGATTTTTACAATCACGACCCTGTTTTCTTGGAGCACAAACAATAATATTGCACTTTTTTAACTTCGGTCTTTCATTTGGGACTGTGTTGCATGGTGGTAAGTAAAACAGTTAATATGTATCATCCAGCTAATAGAGGGTGTTAAATGAACAGTTCGCACGTCTCCGTTGTTGACTGTTGGTTCGATGAAACAGTTTCTCAAAATTCTAACCCTATTCACCTTTGACTTCATTTAATAAATTCTATCTACATCTACGTACATCCTGCTCCACAAGCCCCCTAACGGTGTGTGATGGAGAGTGCTTCCGGTACCACTAACTGATACGCCTTTCTGCTCCACTCGTGAACTGCACGTGGGAAGATAACCCTGTACATTAGCTGTAATTTCTCGAATTTTCCCGACGTAGTCATTCCCCGAGATGAATGTGGAAGGAAGCAATATTTTGTCCGACTCTTCCAGAAAGTTCTGTGTCAAAATTTGAACATTAAACCTCACTGTGATGCTTTAACGCATCTCTTGTAGCATCTGCCACTAGAATGCATTGAGCATCTGTCCAACGCTCTAACGTCCTCTATATGATACCTCGAGGAAAGAGCCACTTTTCGTTCGACCTTCTCTCTCTCTCTCTCTCTCTCTCTCTCTCTAGCTGTTTCATCTACCTGTCTTATCTGGCAAGGACCTTACATAGATGAACAGTATTCAAGAATCGGTCGAACAAGCGCCCTATAATCCACTTACTTCGTGGGTGAGTTACATTTCCATAAGATTCTTCCCACTAATCTCAGACACGCATCTGCTATCGTACTATTTGCTTTATGAGTTCATTCTACATGATGTCGCTCTGGATAATTACTCCTAGTAATTTTACGGTAGACACTGTTTCCAGCAAGTTGTCTTCAATAGTGTGGTTGTGCAGTAGTGGATTTATTTTCGTATATACGCAGAATATATTACATTTATTTACGTACAGGGTCACCCACGAGAGCCTGCACCATTCATCTATCCTCCGTAGATTATTCTGCAAATCTGTACTGTCCTCTGGCGTTGCTACTTTCTTATAGACAACTGTGTCACATGGGAGTAGTCTTAAAGGGCTTCCGACGCTTTATACTAGATCGTGCGTATGCATCGCAAACAGAAGCGGTCCTCTCGCACTTATTAGGGTATTCCGAAAATTACATTGACATCTATTTTGTTCCGTTAAGAGCGTCGTGCTCATTACCATCTCTAAGGAAGAACTCGGTAAGCTCGTACATTTTCACTGCGGTACGGTCTCAAATGGCTTCCTGAAGGCAGGATATACGTCATCAACCTATGGACCTCATGCAAGAACTGAGCGAGGTAAGTTTCGCAGGATCTCTGTTTGTGGAATCCCCGTTGATTTCTACAGAGGAGATTTTCGTACTCCAAGCCGTCAGCTTTCTTGAGTATGAAACGTGTTCCTTATTCTACAACCGATTGATGTCAACGATATAGACCATGTTACGATCTACCGCAGTGAAACAACTTCGGAAGGCCGAGATCAGAATTTCTGTCTTCGTTCTATTATCATCCTTTTTTGTGGCTGTATGATCACTGATTGAATCGACAGATGATTTAGAACAGCTGCCTGATTTTACGTAATCCTAAAATCACTTACTCATACAGGCTGACAAAATTTACTTTCAAAGTCATTGAATGTCTCTCTAACTGCTCTCCTTACGCTCAGTCAGATTTGGTTTTCAGCTACTTTTTGTCTCTGGAATCTGTGATGACTGTCTCTTTGTTTACGTAGCAGTTTTCTAATACAGCGATGGGTCATCCCCATCCCCTAAAACCTTGTTTGGAACACGCTAATCTGAGGTATATGACCGATACGTTACATTCTTTTTTTCTCTTTGTGCTCCACATCTTCTTCCTTAGCACTGAATATTTGAAGGTGGCTACTCAGGTACTCTGCAAATTGAATTCTTTCACTCTTGCTAAGCAAAAATATTTTTCTCCATTCTTAAGATTCCTTGCAAAAACCGTAGTCATTGTTGCTATCAGTGTTTTATAGCCACTGATACTTCCTCTACATTAACTAATTCCGTAAGTTCTTGTCTGTTTGTTGCTACGAGGTGTCAGATGTTACACTCACGAGTTGGTTCTCTATTTCGAAGTAATTTTCGGGCAACCTATTCAGACTAATGTCACCCCAGTCCTGTCTCAGGCACCATTTTTGATGGCATGATTCTTACAATCTATTCCTGGCAAGGTGAAGTCACCCCCTATTACAGTGATATGTTCAGAAATATTACTACCAATGTTCTGCAGCTTCTCTCTGAAGTGGTCTGCTACCACAGTTCCTGATCCAAGCCGTCTGTAGAACCATCTGATCATCATTCTGATGCTTAACTACACCCAGATTAATTCACCTTCGAAATACGTGATAACATCGGTAGATAATAGCGAATCCTTTCCTGCAATAAATACGCTGACATTACTGGCAACTAATATATCCTTACTATAAATATTCAGATCCGAAGTTACGATTTCACTGTTGTTCATTTACGATTTCAAACAACTTTTTGTTCCACTGATGTCCGGAGATTATAACCAGTAAGTGATAATAATTCATAGATCTTCCCTTGGGTGCTCCCGCAGTTTATAAACATCACAGTTACCTTTTCACTATCCGATTTGCGAGGACGCGTATCCTCTGTGAACATTGTGGCTGTTGTAACTTCGATTTTGGCAGACAATTCATCTTTGATTCCAATAGGGATCTTTCCAACCTAAAGTCCTCCATGCCCACACTACACGTACACCACCACCATTGTAGTCGCTTTGTGCGTGTGGTACACGCCTGATCTGTTAAGGGGGACTCCGCAATTCTGCACCCGGTAGCGGAAGTCTAGAAATTCGCATCTGATAAGGTTGCAGAGTCATCTGAGCGTCTGGTTTACACCTTCCACTCTGATTCAAACCAGAGCACCGCGATCGACAGTGGGCACGATTCTACAAATAGTCTGATTAGCCTGCACCCCACATGCGATGCTAGTTGTCTTCACAAAATCAGCCACCTGCCGGAAGGAGCTGAGGATGGCCTCAGAACAAAAGCGGCAGGCGTCATTCGTGGCGACAGCCGGTTGCACCCAGTGCGTTCGATAGGAGCCGGCAGGGCTGCTCCACGTCACGGACGAGACCCCCGGAAAACATGGCCAGTGCACACTGGCATTCTTTCCCATCATGCGTGTTGTTTCCATGAGGGTCTCCATTACCCACCAAACGTTGAAACTCCCAATGACTAGCTAATCGATCTTTGTACATGACCGGACTGGGTAGGAAAATCGGCCGCTGACCCAACAGGAGAGGCATCCCGTGCTGGCTCAGAAGTATTATCATCACTGCGTAGCACATCATACCTGTTGCTAAGGAGTAAGGAGTCATCCATGCTTCCAGTTGCCACTTTTGGCTCCCTCCCAGAGACACGCGAACTCACCACTGTCCGTCATACACTGGAGAGCGAAGACGAACGGGTCAGATGTGGTGTATTGGAAGATGCAGAGACAACCTGGTGACTAGGGAATTCCAACAGCATCAAGGGTGTCGAAGATGCCTCGAGCTGAAGACGGAAGCCTGCTGACCGCGGACAATGCAGCCTACAGCTGTTTACGGACAACACCCATCTCTCCTTGTGTCCGCTCACAACAGGCACAGTCCCTATCCATTTCATACCGTTTTTTTTTAAAGTAAAAAAAACGGAATAGGATCTCAAAAATATAACAAAGTTTTGAGTTCACTACTGCCCTCTTTCCACTTTTTGGTGCACGACGGTGAGTTAGAAGATGAATTTTGTGCACCACAAAATGGAAAAAAAATAATGCTTCAAAGGCCGTACTGACAGAGAGCTTTCTAATCAAACTGTGTCACATATGACACTTCGATCACGCCTATCAGACGTAATAGTAACTCACTGGACTCCTATTCCGGAGGACGGCAGTTCAAATCTCCGTCAGTCATTCAGAATTAGGTTATTGCTGATTTTCCTAATTCTGTTAAGGCAAATATCGGGACAAGAAGGCCTATGACATCATGGCAGTGTAGAACGAAATCACATAGGCACAAGAAGATCTTAAGTGAAAGTAACACAGAAGGAACAGTGCGCACTTGGACTAATTAAATTTTATGAGTAAACGCAATGAGATGTGAAATGAGCAGTATAGGTTCCTGTGCTACTCTCAGTAACTGAACGTCCGCTTAGAGTGAAACTGCTTGAAAACACAAGATACGATCTTTCATCGTTCTTCAGATGCATAGCATTATTCAACATGCCAGCTCCCCCTTTCTCCATATTATCTAATGACCCATCGCCAATTACTTTAACATCGATGACATGCTAGGTTATGACTGCGTTAGCTCGTTGTTGATGATCGGTTTCAGAATTAGGTTGATCACTGGCCACGAAGCTCCAAGTTCTGGGTTCGAGTCCCATCCGCGTACAAAGCGTCAGTTTATCAGGGCGTTTCAACAAGGAACGCTAATAATACACATAGAGTAAGGATTATAGTAAGAAGCAACCATAGGTAAAGAGATATATCTAAAAAATATTAGTGAGATGCCGATCAGCTAGAAAAGACAGGCAAGGGTGACACATTATAGGTCAGAATGTTGAGCAGTACAAAATCGTGGAAGTGAAAGCAAAGGAAACTTGTTTGCCACCTTTATTAAGCTTACAGGGAGAGGTGGCTGGAGAAAAACTTATGCATTCACATTTCAGACATATTGACAAGCCTTAAGAAGGTAAAGAACTAGATATTACAAGAATAAATTCTTCCAGAAGTTTTGTATGAAACGCCAGAATTTTCTTAAGAAACAACAACGTCATTTTCTAACTTCTGCAATGAGAAAGTAATATAGTTTGATAAACGAATGCCAAAATATGTATTGTATCACGAATATATTTCAAAGAAGTTGGCACAACGGCTGCAAGTTTAAAACCGTTAATAAGGGGCATCTCTTTTTGTAACAGTGACAGGTTTTATTTAAAAGATAATCGCAACATGAGGAATGGTCCAAGGCAATTATTTAGTCAGTTTTTATATTGTTTGAGTTGCATCGATTACAAACCGGAGAATTCCTTTCTCAAAAAGTGATGAATAAAGTAAACAGAGCCGTATTTCATTGCTAGAACTTCTCGTTCCTGTTGCTAAGGCTTCAACATACAGTAAAATTTAGGACTGCTGGTGTCATTTATTAGTCCTTCAAGCATAAGATTTAGTACTTAATGCGTAATAGTGGACACAGTGAAACCAGTTTCTCAGGCAATGTTTTCGCCCAGAGATTAATGAACAGGTTGTAACGCCACGATTGGAAGGAAAAAGGAAAGTAATAAAAACAATGCTTTTACTATATTTACGGATGGATATTCCACCAGATCACCAGAGCACCATGGAAATTTCATGCTTTTGTACTACTTTTTATAAATTGTACTCCTGCAAACCACAGAATACACGTTGCTAGACGACTGCATAAACTGATGAACATCAGTTACACGTTACAGTTCCATGAAACATTGAAAGTTTACAGCAGACAAAGCGGGAACTACAGCTTGCATCCGTGCAAATTTTGCTTCCCATTAAGGTAGCTCAAAGCCCATCCCAAGAGGCGACAGTAATACGGCACTCCAGTTGATAACGATCGGAAGCATCTTATAAATAATTCAGTACGCTCGAGAGTCCACAGGGAAATTCCTGTAACTTTGGATAAATTTCTTAAGAATTCTTGGTAGAAATAATCACGGCAACAAAATATCTGTGGAGGACTGTTCCCTTCCCTCTTTGTGTGCCGAACGCGAGGGTCTCATTCTGGATATTCATGAGGACTGTCTAAAACTCAGGCAAAGCTGTTCATCTTCGTTCGTCTTTATTATGCTGTTGTTTCTCTACTGTCAGGGTGGAGGGTTCAAGCATGATGAAACTTGTAGTTTTTTGACATGTTATGAATTATTCTTACTGTGGAAATAAATCTGTCTGAAGTAATAGACGAAACAACGTTAAAGCTCTGTCAGTTGTAAATAACACATTCCTAGAATGAAAGTTAGAAGTGGACAATATTCAAAATTAGGAGCATCCAGATGTAATGACAGGTTCTTTCATGAGTTTTAAGGTACGCCTGTAGCTTTCTTTTAAAAGCAAGCTTTCATTAAAATTTCTGATAAATTCTATCTTCTTGTATTCTAATGCTAATGAATAAGATTCCTCCCATCAACTAACTTTTCGTTTTTACCTGTTAGCACAATCGCGAGGAATTCCTTTTTCGTCCATTCTCACTCATACCCAAATACACCATGCAGTTTTGTGTCTTAAGCATTGCTTATGGTATCAGTGAACTACGAACAAAAGTTTTGGCCATTGAAACGTGTTACGCATTTCTGATAACCAAGTGATACCTATCTATATTTTAGAACTGACGTGTCTGATATAAGATATTTATGTCTTTATCACATAATTCCACCTTCCACATTCAAGGTTCCCCTGCGTTTAACGTTGTTCGAATTGTAGTTGTAAAGTTTCATTCCACAGATGTAAGGCACTTGTTGAAAAGATGAGATGAATTTTTAATTTAATAAAAAAACAGTTATGGTATTTATACCGGATATCTCTTCTATGTCTCACTCTTGTTGCCCTGCTAATTATGTTTTCCCTTTATTCTTTGAAATTTATTGGTAGAGCGAACATCAACCAATACTGCCAAATGTCAAAAGGAAATGGATCAATTCTCATTATAATAATCGTAACTTTAACATTGTACTTATGGGCGTCTAGTCGATGAAGCTGCTACATATTACTGCAATACGTTATTGAATGGAGGTATATTGTTCTGTGGTGACAGAAGTACATGATTCTCTAGCTGTGTCTCACTTATGAACGAAGCTTTAGTTAACTTCAGAGCACGATTCTTACTTCATGTAAGTGAGCATTTAATTCCAAACATATTACGCTAGGTTATCTGTGCATGCTATAAATCAGTTCAGCGAGATCCGGGCTGATTCCGCCCGTAACTGAGTTATTGGTCTGACTTTAGTGGTCTCTATGTTTACGCGACGTTCAGCTTAGTTACTTTTGCCCTCCCTGGCAGTACTCACGCAGCTGTTCAGTTGACTTGTAACCTCAGTGGATCATATCAGACTACTGGAACACAAAATGTGTGACCTCAGCTTTGTCATATGCTTTTTGCGATTCGTAGCGTAACTTTCACAAGTGGAAATACAAATGGAATTACTCTACACGGTGACTCACATTCCACGTTGAGTTGTATGTCCATCAACAACTGCAGGACGAACCATTTCTCAGTGTAGTAGGATCATAAATAGTAAATCATTGCCCATTATGGTTTGCTTGAGATATGAAGCAGTATGAATGAAGGGTTCTACTATCAGAAATGAAGCGGAAAACAGTAAGTACAATGGGTCAATCAACGCAACTAGGACTTTAAGACAAACGAGAGTTATTCATTTATTTTCGTTGCTGATCTCAGTGCAACCTAATTACGAAAATTACCAGTCTCCCATTGCGCCAACTGGTTACTGCGTTCGTAAACAGACGCTTTTAGGATTGTTGGTACTGAACAACATAGTCTGTATTCAGTGAATTACTCGTGAGAAGCTTCAAGCCGGTTTTTCCCAGGAGCAGAAATTTAGCACTATGTAGAATGTGACGCTTTCAGCGAAGTGCGTCGTCCCTTCGACCGTGACATACTAGGGAAGGTGATTTCCGACTGAGCGCAGTGCATAGTGCTCCAGCGCTGTACGTCAAGCGAGACAGACCAACTGGTTCAGCTTCTCGAGGGCGTGATGCTTTCTAGTGAAGTAACTGCTGCAAGTCAGGTAAGCACGTCCGGAAAACGGCTGCAAGACGTGCTAAAACGCTACAGTGGTTTCTGCAGCAACACTGACGATAACTCTCTAGCAATTAACCCATTGTGAACCACGTTCCTCTGAATTTCAGCAAATATCAGAAACACCTCTTTCAGCCCCATCAATTATTTACATGAAGATAAAGAAGACAGACGCCACTTAAAAACTGTGTAGAAGAGATGCCAAAACCACCAACACAAGAGGATGAAACAGTAATATTCTTCAAAATCATGGCTATAAGCGTGAAAAAATCTCGGCCTGGACTCATTACGCAACGCAAGATTAGAGCGTCCCAAATCGTCACAGTGCTGAATGGTTAAACCAACAGCGTCAATATGGTCCTAGTTCACCAGCTGTGGATTATAATGAATATTCTTCTTCTTCGCAACACTCGTCATGCTCGCTTCTCGGGTACATCTCTCATACACCTAAAATATCTCTTAGTGAAGTTTCTCAAAATCGGGATCTGAAACACTCAAGTCTTCTTCCACACAGTTGAAAAGCGATAGAAAGTGATGAGGAGTAAATCCGAAATATGTTTCACCGTCCACTAAGTCGTGGTTAACCAGTATGTTTTACAAACTCTCATTCTCTAGGTTCCACAACATACTTATGACGGTTTTTTTTTAACTTTTCGCGTAAGTCTGCTGCAAAATATCATTCTTAGTCGCCCATAGCTATGAGCAAATCCAAAAGTTTACTTCATTTCCTCCCAAACGATCCACCGATAATGTGCATTATATTAGCAGTTTGTTGAATGTAACACTTAGAGCACTTTTCAAAGACAGTACGTGGGAACTGAAGAGTTATTGCGCCTGCGGTTTACTTTTCTGGGAAAACACAGATGCGCAATGCATTTAAGTCTTGTATCCATGCAAAATACCCTATCCTGCTCCAAGGCAAACCCGGCTTTAAGAGGCACTTCCACGCATTCAGCTCTAAAGCTCGTCCTAGGATTTGCCTTGCCATAGGGCTTTAGGAGTAGTTCCATTCAAACTTCTGTAGGACACTGATGTAGAACTCCTTCAGCGATGTCCCGGTTAATCAGGGGAATGAGTGACATAGGCTTCTGTTGCGTGTGAAAATTAAGTTTCTTATAATGAACCACGCTACCCTGAAGAACTCCTTTAATGCTACTTTAGTCACTCCCAAGCAAAAATTGCTACAGAGGTGAAATTGCTCCTTATACCACCTTAAACGATTGAAGACTGAGGGATAAACGGAAGTAAACAAAGAAAGAAAAACGTAGGTAAGCACATATAATGCCTGGAAAAGAAATACACTTTTTTCCTTACTATCTTCAGTGGGTTCACATACCACTTTGAACCCGACTCATATTCCATCACCTGCACTAATTTGTCGTTTGTGTGCTGCCTCTCAATAACTGTAACGCTTTATTCATTGGTGTACTTGAACTGATGAGCCAAAACATTGCGACCGCCTGACTAATAGCTTGTGTGTCTGCCTTTGGAATGAAATCCATCACTGATTCTGCGTATCAGGGATCCGACAGTTTGTTGATAGGTTTGTGGAAGTATTTGGCATTACATGTCTACACACATGTCACATAATTCGCGTAAATAATGGGCGGCTACTTAGCGTACGCGTTGATGCAGCCCGATAGCGGCTGAGGTGGGATCTACAAGATTTACATCAGGCGTATTTGGTCGTTGAGACATCAAACTGAGTTCACTATTATGTTCCTCAAACCACTATAACACTGTTCTGGCTCAGAGACACGGACAATTGTACTGCTGGAAGATGACATCGCCGTCGCGGAAAACATCAAGCATGAGGGGATGCAAATGGTTCGCAGTCTTCGATTACCACCACAGGTCCCATGCAAACGCAGGAGAATGTCTCTCATAGCATTAATATGTGCGCTGCACGTTTTGAGCCACCATTCACCCCGGTGACGGCGTTTGTAGAGACGACCATCGTCCTAGTGTAGGTAAAATGTGATTCACCTTGTGGTCGAATCCCGATGGTCCCATACCCACTGCAGTCGTAACTGACGATGTCATTGAGTCAATATGTGTACACGTAGGAGTGGTTTGCTGCGGAGATCCATGTTCAACAACTCACAACGAACGGTGTGCTCCGAAAGACTTTTGCGTGCACTAGCTCTTTCGGTAGAGATGGCACAGACCACCATCTGTTCGACTTTACCGACCAGTCTAGTGTCCGAACCCTACGTTCTGTGAAGAATCGTGGACGTCCTACTACCTACTGGTAGTTTCACTGTCCTGCTAATTCTATACGTAGATGCTCACGACAGTAGCACGTTAACATTCGACCAGCCTCTCAGTTTTCGAGATGCTCGTTCACAGGGTCTGCGTAATGTTGACCTGCCCCTTGTCAAAGCCGCTTATCTCAATGGATTTCCGTATTTGCAGTCATATATTCGCTAGGGTGATGCCCCGACCATGTCTGCTCCGCTTAATGCCTTTTGTTACGCGTCACGTGCTCGCAACGCTACCAGGCGGCATCCAACGACGCGGTGGACAGTGGTCATAATGTTTTGGCTTATCTGTGTATTTAATTAAGGCTATGTGCTGTATTTCTTCAACTGTCTCTATCTGTCCAACTCTTTCTACTTTTTACGTTGTTGTGTCCACGACAAGCGACGTAGTTACTGTTTTATCAGATGTCATGGAAGGTGGATTGGAGTTAGAAGTTCTACGTGGAACACTTCACGTCACCAGGTGCTGTGAAAATAATAGCTTATGGCCTATGTGTAG
The DNA here is from genome assembly GCF_021461385.2 of Schistocerca piceifrons. Classification (NCBI taxonomy): domain Eukaryota; kingdom Metazoa; phylum Arthropoda; class Insecta; order Orthoptera; family Acrididae; genus Schistocerca; species Schistocerca piceifrons. The sequence continues at coordinate 47,205,993 of NC_060149.1, read as the reverse complement.
GAAACCGGGCTGACATTAAAAGGATTTAAAGAAATAACGGAAAAAAACTCAGTGTGGTCTTACGGGTATTCGCAATGACATAATCTTGAAAGAAAGCAGAAAAAAAGCCCTTCTGTGTCCTCATTACTGTCCTACATCGCTCTGTATGGGGAGCTATAATTTAACCAGTACAAATAATGCTGTAGCTGTTTTTGTTATCTTTTATATATAACAAGAACCAACCACAACGAAATATCATATGTTTGTAATTATTGTATACTCTAGAACATACGATGTTTGTACGGTCGCGTGCTGAAATGTAAAGCCTCCGAATTTTTTTTGTTAAAATTCTCACAACATTTAAATAAAACTAGCGTTATTAACAATGGACATCTTACTCCTTTATGCCTACATACTTGCAGCTCTCAGCCGCTAGAGGGATTCGAATTGTGGCAGGTAACATTGCGGTGTGTAACGTAACTAGGTCGGTGGGCAAGAAATAGCTTTCTCTAATCGAGTTTCGATTTCGTAGAGCTCACCTATACATAGAGTACTTTATCCTTCAATATGAGAATCCCAGACCGCACACGAGCTCTCCGTAACCTGCAAAAATCCGATGACTTTGGATTACTGTTATCGATCATCCACCATACAGTCGTGATTAGGTCCTACCCGATTTTCATCTGTTTCCAAACCTGAAAGAACTTGGAGGACTTTACTTTGATAGTGATGAAGAGGCGCAAGCAGATATGAGGTTGTGTCTACATCAACAAGTAAGACAGTTTGCAATGAGGCTCTTCGACTGCAGGGTGACTACGTTCATAAATAAAGACGTAGACATGAAAAACGAAAATGTAAATTGCTAATAGCATTGGTTTTATTTATAAAGACTTAATAATTTTTGCCTAAAAATCTCGGAGGCATTAGTGTCCAGCACGCCCTTGTATAAATACGTACACATTTCTGGAATATTTGATGTTTGAGGTCAGTCCTGTTATGCAGCACCTGCTTCTGGGCTGTTACATATGCCAGTGTGGTAAAACCCGAAATACGAAACAACTGGATGTAACTTTTAATGAAGTTGCAAGACTGGTTATTGGATGGATGAAGCCAACTGCTGGTGATTCTTTGTATTGCATGGAAGGCGATGTTCCTCCTGTCTTTGTCAGTTTTCATGTTGCCGTGATTCTTGCAACGAGGGGGAGTTATTCAAGGCACAGGGAATTTGCTGTAGCTGTTGCTCGCTTCTAGGAAAAGATTGTTTAATTTAAATTTTGTATATATATATATATATATATATATATATATATATATATATATATATATATATATAATTTCCTTACCGGAAACTGGGAATTCATAGAATATGTATGCATTCGGCTCGAGTAAATAAGACTTATCGCAGTATAATAAATTGTACTTGATTGGGACTCGAACCTGGGACCATTGCCTTCCAGCTGAACAATTTTGCCTCCTAACCTCTCCGTATAGCCCTCCTAGTGCTCTCCCATATTTCCACCTTTGGCGAACTTCTTAGTTATAAATTTGAAGAAATACAGAAATAAAGTAGCTCAGCTGCCCACAGGCTCTTTCGATCACTCTTGCTCGTAGTTGGTGAGCTAAAAAAAACGTAAATAAAGGTGGCGAAAGCAAACTTCATCTTGGAAAACGTCGTTTCACTGGATCAATTACTAAACAAAAACTATAATTTCTTATATCATCGAAAATAAAATTAACTTCTTCCTGTAGGTAGTGTCCTTCTTCTTGTACACTCACATTTTCTTTCCTTAGACTACATTTGACAGAACAGCCGAAAAAGTCCACTGTAGCAGATTGTTGCATCTCCTACGGGCATGCCATGTTTTCAGTAATCAAATTCCTGAAAGTAAAGTAAAGTTTTCTGTTTTAAAAAATCAACTGAATGGGAATAGAAGATTCGTGTCATCCATTTTCCTATATCACATTTTAAAATGTGAAAATATCCTTTCTCGGATATGCAGCCAAGTAACGTCGTCCAGAAGGCTATATCTTCAGATGTTCTATATGACTGAGTGATTTATGATGGGCAGAGTCTTTATATCTTACCCCTCCCCCACCCCCTCCCCATCCGCAGCCTACAGCCGCCTACTTTTTGGCGTGGACTTGGTGTGGTGGTGGCGTGGGAAGCGCAATGTCGGGGGCAGATCCAGTGTCCGCAGTGGCGCTGCAACCGGCATCGGAAGTGGGTCTCTGCCGGCGTGGCGACAATGCGTCCCCGTCGTCTTCAGTTGTTGTGACGAGAGCGGATTTCCACGTAGATTGCCTCTGTGCTTTGATCATGCTCTGGCCGTACGGACCACAACACCTGCAAGACTTTCGCAACACATGAATTTGCTGCACCAGAACATCAGATTCGTGATAGAGATTGAATGAAACTATCAACTTCCGTTTCTGGTTTTGCTCGTCAAGTGATGACAAGATGGCAGCCGTGCGGCGTAACCGCCTGGACTAAGGCAACTTGCAATGCTTCGCACGGCTGCCCCCGTCTGTGGTTCGAGTCCTTCCTCGGGCATGGGTGTGTGTGTTGTCCTTAGCGTAAGTTAGTTTAAGTTAGATTAACTAGAGTGTACGCCTAGGGACCGATGACCTCAGTAGTTTGGCCCCATAGGAACTTACCAGCAAACCGATTGGGAAACCAACAAGGTGGCACACTAGGACACAGCATCTACCGTAAAGCGACACGTACAGATTTGTCCTTACATGCCCCAGCTGTCATGCCCCTTCACAAATAGAGGATATCCTAAACACACTAGTGCACAGATTTCGCGAGATATCGAACCATAACAGTCCAGCAGCCGAACTGCGGCACTTACAGGCCGTCTTCCACACGGAAGGTAGCAGCAACCGCCAGATAATATGTACCTTAAAACTGAAGACGACGAGATCACATCCTGCTGAGGAGGAAGAGATGCCTGTTGAAATAGTGATTATCCCATACGTCGGGAACACTTGAGCATCAATCGGAATAATACTCCAGAAACACAATGGCAATTGGGTGTGCCGCCCACCAGCCAAGACGAAAGCCTCACTAGGATCAGTCATGGATTAACTAGAGCTGTGGAAACAAAGCGGATACCGCATGTCCGGCCAGTGTGGAAACAATGGGCAGACTAACCGTATAGTATAGGAAAGATGCTCTGAGCATAAAGCGACAATGCCAAAGAACAGCCGAAAAAGTCCACTGTAGCAGATTGTTGCATCTCCTACGGCCATGCCATAAATTGTGGCGGCACCAATTTGTTGCAACAATCCAGCATCTAATTGGATTGGATTTTAAAGAAATTGTAGAGCTCCGACTACATAATGGACTAATAAATAAAGACATGTTCTCAATTAAGCAGGATCTGTCACCTAGCCTTGAACATGATAAAGCACAGTGGCAATCGATGTTGTAATCCGTTCCTGTCATAAAATAAATGACGAGGACGAGGACGCTTTGTAGCCACGATAGCAGAGACCTGTGTCCGACACCTGGCCGACAGCGTTACTGAGCACTCCTGGATCGACCCCCGAGGCTGTGCTCTCACACCACTGCAGCAAGACCGCGCAAGGAGGCGGAGTTTGTAGGCTGTGCGTGGGAAAGGAGGGGGTAGTGAAGGTACAGTATAAAATCGGTGCTCAGCGTAAGTCAATCAGTCATCTAAAACGCGTCAGGATGGATATTCGAAATATCACTCCTTCATGACGATGCCACCTTACTAAATACCCGAAACAGAATCGAAATTTTACTGAGCCGGGAAAACGTAAAATCACACAGAAAAAATTATACGTTCTCTACCGCCATTGTGTTTGATGGTGCTCCTTCTTATGACACTGTTCTCATAGTTCTCCTTTACCTGACTGAAATACGAAACATGCATAGAAAAAATTAGACAAACGTGTATGACTCTAGAAGAGTTTCGTGGTAGGTCAATTTAGTACTTCTTTCAAATAATTAACTTCGAAGAAATATCATCATACAGAATCCAGCTCCGGTTTGTTGCGTCACACGTTAATTAGGAGTAAATAGGTCGTCGGTTCTAATCGGGTAGATACATATTTCGCTATGACGTTGTAATTGTGCCGAAGCATTTCACGAGATTCCTTGATAAACATATCTGTTGCTTGTGTCGTCATGTTCTTCATCACAAGCCTCCATCCACCCTGCTTAAGGTGGCCGTGTTGAAGGGAGGCTTAAAAATGTTACCTCGCCAGACGTACCAACACGGTAAACGGATAAACGATTGCTCTTGGTGTGGGTAAGACAGCTGATTTACTTTGATAATGACATATTTTAACACAAAAGTCCACTCTTTGAAATCTGACTAGTGTTTTTAGTGGTGGTCTATAACTGTAGCTCGGAGGACGTTCAACTCGTGTTTCCAGTTTTCAGATCTCATGGCTCTGGGCTCCGTAGATATTGCCAGTCCCAGTTACCTTCTGTTTGCTGTTGTAGCTAACCAGTACTGTGAGAAACTGTTAGCGACTCGACCTAGTTCTAGTAACTAATATGTTTGAAAATTAATCTTTCCTCCTGCTGCGTTGCTACGGTCGTCAGTAATGTGTTCAGCTGCCTGTATGTCCTCACTATCGTTAACTATCAAAGTAATGGCGTCCACATATGCCTGACACACCACCTCGGTGTTCAAAATTTGCATCCTTTGTAGTGTTACGTGTAACATCCAGAGTAGCAATTCCACACATACAGCGTATAATGTCGTTGAATGGGTGCAGCCTTGGGAGTTTGAGTTTTTGATTTGGTCCCATAAGATGTATGTTGATTTTGATTCTTGAAAAGGCTTCCGTTGAAGGTTTTTGAATAATTTTTGTGAAATGTTCGCTAAAACCCCCATTCGTCAAAATATTTAGTAGAAATTAGTGATTAAACCTATAGCAAGCTTTGTCAGACTTAAGCTAAACGAAGGCTAATATGGCCAGGCAAATTCACAAGTGCACAAGGTCTCAGTATTCCGACATCGGATTGGCCATACTTCGACCAGTAGCCACGCTGGGTTGATATGAACCTAAGAGTAAGTGCAAGTATCAACTTGCCGTTTAAGAGACGAGTAAATATTTTAAAATCGGTATTTAGTAAAAATATGGACATGTAATACTTTATTTTTTTAGCGAATGTCACCTTGTATACCTAGACCGCCAGCCATACAGTAAAACTGTCTAGGAAGCAAACTTCTGTAAGTATTTAACTGATCATTTCAGTGGTTTTGGCACCGAAAATTTCTCACATCAGAGCGCAGAATCCTAGGAGAAACCGGACTGTAGGTGCTACGCCTATTGTTAAACGAATTTCTTTGGAAATATAGCTTTTTAACAGGCACTCGTGGTCGGATACGTTTAACCCACTAAGTAAAGAAGATAAAATGGTGTTCCCCTGGTCAAAACACGTTGTCGGTACGGCATAAATTTAGGTAAAATTATCTGCCACATAATGCTTTATGATCGCCTGTGTATCGTAATGCCTACCGTGTTCGGCAGTTAGACGTTTAATTAACTTCTGTTTTGTGCTGTTTCTCCTTGTATTACATGGAACAGAGTTTTGTTCCGAATGAACATCGTTATTGCTTCGCGCTCGGATTCGTCTGCCAAGCAAGACACATCGAGACAGGGAAATAATTTTCGCTTTAATCTCTTTAATTTTGTCAGAATTTGTTTGCTGTTTGTCGTGATTCGGGTATAGCTCCCTGAGAAACAGAAAGTGATATTCGATAGCTGATTTATTTCGCTTTTTCGTTGTCATACTGTATAATATTCCCTTTGTTAGGAATTTTGCGTATTCAATCCAACAGTATACACGGCTCTGATAGCGTGTTTGTTTGATGGAACATTGGTTCCATAATTCTAAAACAGCCTGTTTCAGCCCTGGCTCATACAAAATGGAGGTGTTCAGAATCCCCTTACTACGTCCTTTAGAAGTTATTTGGCGAGGAAGCTTAAATATGGGAAGCACAACGACGGGGAAACATGTCGGCCACGCCGGTTACGCTAGACATCAGAGGCGTCGGTAGTATATTATGTCTAATCTACTTGTAGGGTAAGCGGTAACGTTTGGGCACAATGCTATCCAAGTGTCCATCAACTCTAATTCATTCGTTAATTTTCGCAGTGCTTCACAATATTTAAGGTGGGGGACCTGCTCCTGCTTACGTATTATACATTTGAAATCTCTGTCTATACGTTTACCGTGTGGTCCGACCTGCTAAGAACTTTACTATGCCGTCGGTAGAAATTGGCTTCTGCGTTCTCTATTATTTGTTCCCGAGGCCGTGCGGGATTAGCCGAGCGGTCTAGAGCGCTACAGTCATGGACTGTGGGGCTGGTCCCGACGGAGGTTCGAGTCCTCCCTCGGGCATGGGTGTGTGTGTTTGTCCTTAGGATAATTTAGGTTAAGTAGTGTGTCAGCTTAGGAACTGATGACCTTAGCAGTTAAGTCCCACAAGATTTCAAACACGTTATTTGTTCCCGATTGCACGTAAACACTGACAAGTAATGGTTCCAGCATTTGGACAGCTGTGCCTCTTCTGTTGACCAAAACCGCCTTTATCATGTACTGAATACCTTCTTAGCATATATTCCAGCACCATGTAAACCGTCAATATTAATAAGTGTCTCAAAACCATGTTTTTGGTTTATTTTACAGTTCTTTATTTTATAGTTCTTAGAGTAAAATAATACCGCTTTCTGCAGAGAAAAGATAATTATGTAATACCTCCATTTTGAGAGTCGATTGAATGCTGTTTACACTGAGAGTCACAGGTTTGTCATCTTGCAAAGATTTTGTTTTCGTAAGAGGCAATCAAACTTAGCTGTCACATCACAGAAGCCTGTCGAAAGGATCCTGTACCTAAGCAGTACCCATGAATTTAACGGTTCCTCTCTGCAGTGTCATAACTACGTCAGTATCTTCCGCTTCGTATTTACCGCCTTTCCCTGCAGAAGCTGCTTTTGATACATTTACCCTCTGTTTTAGTGTTTTCCTGGTTGGAATGAGTTTCTTCTTAAATCTCGGCTCTATTGTAACGTTTGTTTCCTAACCGTTTTCTTAGGTCTATCGGTCTGTCCATGAGGGTTTGTGCACTATCCGTAGCTTTCAGTGTAGTTCGTGTAGCTCTGTTAAAGTGTGAATCTTCGTAGTTTTCGTGTCTTTCTCTCTCTCTCTCCCCCTCTCTCTCCTTCCCACTCTCTCTCATTTACGACTGCCCTCTGCCGGCTCCGCTTTGTGTGTGGCTTTCTTACTGTCGTCGGTTCCGAGCTCCCTGTGTGTAGCCATAGGAGTACCCTGCGTCATGGGAGTACTACAGGATGGCTCGCGTGGGCTCAGTGGGAGTGGCTTCTTACAGTGTATCGTCCTGTCTGGTAAGTCGTCTTGATTGTCATTTTGGTCTGGTCTGAAGCCAAGATCCTGCGACGCCTCGTTCCTATGTGCCCGGTCTCCATCTTGTGTTAGAGTTAATTTCCTCTATGTTCCGGTAATCGACTCGCTAGATCACTGTCTGGTACAGCTGGCCGTTTGGACTGGCGTTCGGTCATTGCCTGCTCGCAAGTGAGGGAAGCCTGACTGTTTGTCGGCTGTGCAACCTTCACTATCTGATCGCGTTTCTTTTGAATAAACCAAGGACCCACAATTTCCTGCTACGCAGTTGGCCACTGTAAACCACCAACGTCTGAAAACCCTCTTATCATAACAGAGCTAAGTAGTGTAGAGGTTAGCGCAGCGGAATCGCATTCGGGAGAGAAAGTTGATAACTCCAGAACAATACACAACCCCTGATTCATGCTACAAATGTAGGTGTGGGTATCTTCATGGAGAATATCTCTTCTCACTGTTGAATGAGAATCCATGAAGCATCGAAATATAAGGGCAGTCAAATGAAAACCGGACGCCCGCCACAGTGGGACCATGTAGTCATTCCTTCAATAGTAATCCCCACACTCGCTAAGACATTTATCCCACTGGGAGACGAGACTATCAGTTCCTGTCTCGTAGAATGTGGTCGATCGCTGACGGATCCACAGTCTTCCCTATTCTTGCACTTTCGCATTTGACGGAAACCAACGTCGATGCATGTCTTTCTTAAGGCCGCCAAAGATTTGAAAATATGCGATGAAACATCAGTGCTGTACAGAGGTGGTTGCGATGTTTCCCAACCAAATCGCTGAAGTGTAGCCTTTGTCCGATTGGCGGTCCGCACTTCCAGTCAGACGAAGCATATACTTCAGCGATTTGTTGGGGAAGCATTCCACCGTCCCACATACAGTCCGGTTTTTTTCACGGCGTGATTTCACGTCTTTGGCACCTGATCGTGGGCTTCGGTTTCAGTCGGATGAAGCACTGCATGAGCGAGTGCGGTTGTGGATGCGTCAGAGGCCAACTGCGTTCTACGAATCAGGATTTTCTCGTCTCCTCTTCCAGCGGGATAAATGTCTTAACGCGTATGATGAATAGTTTTGAATGGAAAAATTCCATGGTCCCATTATCGCGGATGTTCGGTTTTCATTTGACTGACCCTCGTGATAGTCAGGCAAGTAATGGTGTCGATTGGTCCTCAGGGATAGTTTACACAATCCCAGCCATATGTGCTCGGACATTGTCTGCTGACTTATGTATTGAGGGACCACCTGCAGCAGGTTACGTCAAGATTGCAAGCTGTATCCACAAATCGACCAACAGTGCCTCTGAACGTAGCGGGTTGCAAGATTGGACGCTCTGTAGAACAGTTTGTGGCAGGACTCGCTAGATGTTAGCTCCGTAGACCGCTATCGACTTTGTTCACTACAGTCTGATTTCTGGAGTCCAGATGGATGCTATCAGTTTGGAAAGCAACAAACAGCTCCCAGTTAGTCGTCGAAGACAGGTCACCATCGAGTTCATTGCTACAGGGTAGGGCAACACTGCTGGGATAGCAGTAATTTCTGTTGCATATAACATTTCCGTTAAAATGAGGGGCACTCCTTCGTCTACGTGTATGCTCTCACTCTAGAGTCGTCTTGCTTCTACATTGTTCGATTCGCATTAGAAGTTTTTATTCACTCCGAGCATTCATTCTCGATTTTGTGTTTATTTACTATTATTCGTTTGACAGCGACAGACTTCGAATATTTAGATAAAACTGAAAGAGTGATAAATGTCATGAAGTCGTCATTTCGCTTCGTTAAGCCATTCAGACCTACAGTGAGGTGACTGAAGTCATCGGATAGCGATATGCACATATACAGATTGCTGTAGTATCGCGTACACAAGTTATAAAAGGGCAATGCACTGGCGTATTTGTCATTAGTGCTCAGGCGATTCACGCGAAAAGCTTTCCAACATGATTAAGACTTTGAAAGCCGCAAATGGAGCTAGACGCATGGGACATTCCATTTCGGAAATCGTTAGGCAATTCAATGTTCCGAGATCCACAGTGCCAAGAGTGTGCCAAGAGTACCTAATTCCAGGCAATACTTCTCACCATGGACAACACAGTGGCCGACGGCCTTCGCTTAGCGACCGAAAGCAGCGGCGTTTGCGTAGAGTTGTCAGTGCTGACAGACAAGCAACACTGCGTGAAATTATCGTAGAAATCAATGTCGGACGTCGAATGAACGTATCTGTTAGGACAGTGCGGCGAAATGTGGCGTTAATGGACTACGTCAGCATACGACCGACGCGAGTGCCTTTGCTAACATCACGACATCGCCTACAGTGCCTCTCCTGGGCTCGTGAACATATCTGCTGGACGACTGGAAAACTGTAGCCGGGTCAGATGAAACCTGATTTCAGTTGGTATGAGCTGATGGTAGGGTTCGAGAGTGGCACAGACCCCATGAAGCCACGGACCCGAGAAGTCAACAAGGCCAGTGCAATCTAATGGTGGCTGCATAATGGGATGTTTACATGGAATGAACTTGGTGCTCTGGTCAAACTGAACCGATCATTGCCTGAAATGGTTATATTCGGTTATTGGGGACCATTTGCAGCCATTTATGGAGTTCATGTTCCCAAGCAACGAGGTAGGTTTTAAGGAAAAATATGCTATAGGTTGCACCATTTCGGAGTTAATTACAACTAAGATTACCGAATCAGGCTGTTGCACGCTCATATTCACGTGGCCCTCCATAAAAAAATTTGTCAAAATGGTTCTAATGGCTTTGAGCACTATGCGACTTAACTTCTGAGATCATCAGACCCCTAGAACTTAGAACTAATTAAACCTAACTAACCTAAGGACATCACACACACCCATGCCCGAGGCAGGATTCGAACCTGCGACCGTAGCGGTCGCTCGGTTCCAGACTGTAGCGCCTAGAACCGCACGGCCACTCCGGCCGGCCAAATTTGTGTCAGCTGTCCTCATAGGGTAGATAAAAGTGCAGGAGAATCCCCAGTCTCTGGATCGGGCTCGATCTTCACTACCGTTCCACGTCCAATTTTTGTATTGCTCACTTATTCTGATTTAGGAAACCATAAGAAGGGCACGTTTGACGACACCGTCTAGGTGGGCCGTTTGAATTTGAGCGAGCTACGGCCCGCCTGGCTAACTTCAGTACTAATTAACTCGAAAACTGAGCAGCATATTGAATTTCGCTCTTGGCAATTATTTCTCGGCCCAATCAACCCTACAAAACCCTTACAAGCTTTACAGACTATTTCTCACTACCCTGCATAAAGCGTCGTGTAGGGAGAGGCGTATGGGAGGGGGTACGGAATACTGTGTAGCCGTTGTCGTAAGGTGGAAACAAAGCGATTTCTCTGGCGTCCAATTTCAGAAATGTAAACTGCTCGCATATTGCCGTGGTGAAAGTATACCATGCATGGCAAAACGGCGCCGAGGGAATTATGGTGTACCACGGGCCATAGTTACCAGGGGTGAACGACAGCTGCGGAGATATGTACGGGCGTATAGACGAGCAACCTTTGAGCAACTGACCGCCCAGACGAACCAATGGGCTATCTTAAGTGTCACTTCAATGAGCGTTCAGTTGTTTATGAGCCCCCGCGTTAGGCACCTGGTTCGTGTACCCATGTTGACTGATGTACACCGACGACGAAAGCTCGAATTTCACACCATTACCGCAACTATACGCGCATTGAGGGACGTCAGGTGGCCCTTGCAGATGAATCACCTTTTACGCTCCATCAGACAGATGGCCGTTGACTGTACGACGTGAAACTTCTGAAAGCAAACACCCTGCAACATTCGTCGGAAGGCTCCAGGTCGGAGGAGGAAGCGTTATGGTTTCGGGAATATTTTCGTGGCACTCCATGGATGATCTCTTCGTTCTGAGAGGCTTAATGGATCAATGTAGCTATCCTTCGGGACCATGTAGACTCCTAGATGCAGTTTTCTTTTCCTCGACACGATGGCACCTACCAGACGGGCAATGTAGCGTTCCACAAAGTTCGCTGTGTACGTGCGTCGTTTGAAGAGTACCAGGATGAGTTTACCGTACTCCCAGGGCCACCAAACTCCCCGGAGTTAAGTCCAATCGAGTATCTGTGGTACAATCTGGATCAGGCTGTTCGCGCCAAGGATCCTCAACCGAGAACGTTAGCGCGGCCACGGCAATGAAGTCAGCATGGCTTTATATTCCTTTCCGTACCTCGCATAACCTCACGGACTTTCTTCCGGTAGGTGTCGCAGCGGCCTTCACGGTCGTAATAATGAAATAGTTACAACTACAGAAGAGATTAAAAAAGGATGTAAATTATGTTTTAAGACTCGTGAAGAATCAGATGAAATCATCGATGACGACATTCCAACATCCAGTAACCTACAAATTAATGAAATATCTTACCGTTGTATAAAAGTATACAGTTAATGTAAACAGCATATTGGTAACGGAATAGATAATACAGTCCACCTACAAGAAACTGCTCTATGATGACTATGTAAAAGCCGAATTTACCGAAATAACAGTCGAATATTATACAAAGGATATGTCATATTTACTCGTGTCTAAATATATTTCCAACTTGATGATACATCCTTTAAGCCACCAGATCAAATTAATGCCGCACCCACGTTCACCGCCTGCTGTATAAAGAGTACGTAGAGATTACTTAGTAATATGACACGTTTAGGAACATAATTACTGATAAATACATGACGATTTTAGTTTTGAAAATACACTCCTGGAAATTGAAATAAGAACACCGTGAATTCATTGTCCCAGGAAGGGGAAACTTTATTGACACATTCCTGGGGTCAGATACATTACATGATCACACTGACAGAACCACAGGCACATAGACACAGGCAACAGAGCATGCACAATGTCGGCACTAGTACAGTGTATATCCACCTTTCGCAGCAATGCAGGCTGCTATTCTCCCATGGAGACGATCGTAGAGATGCTGGATGTAGTCCTGTGGAACGGCTTGCCATGCCATTTCCACCTGGCGCCTCAGTTGGACCAGCGTTCGTGCTGGACGTGCAGACCGTGTGAGACGACGCTTCATCCAGTCCCAAACATGCTGAATGGGGGACAGATCCGGAGATCTTGCTGGCCAGGGTAGTTGACTTACACCTTCTAGAGCAAGTTGGGTGGCACGGGATACATGCGGACGTGCATTGTCCTGTTGGAAGAGCAAGTTCCCTTGCCGGTCTAGGAATGGTAGAACGATGGGTTCGATGACGGTTTGGATGTACCGTGCACTATTCAGTGTCCCCTCGACGATCACCAGTGGTGTACGGCCAGTGTAGGAGATCGCTCCCCACACCATGATGCCGGGTGTTGGCCCTGTGTGCCTCGGTCGTATGCAGTCCTGATTGTGGCGGCCACCTGCACGGCGCCAAACACGCATACGACCATCATTGGCACCAAGGCAGAAGCGACTCTCATCGCTGAAGACGACACGTCTCCATTCGTCCCTCCATTCACGCCTGTCGCGACACCACTGGAGGCGGGCTGCACGATGTTGGGGCGTGAGCGGAAGACGGCCCAACGGTGTGCGGGACCGTAGCCCAGCTTCATGGAGACGGTTGCGAATGGTCCTCGCCGATACCCCAGGAACAACAGTGTCCCTAATTTGCTGGGAAGTGGCGGTGCGGTCCCCTACGGCACTGCATAGGTTCCTACGGTCTTGGCGTGCATCCGTGCGTCGCTGCGGTCCGGTCCCAGGTCGACGGGCACGTGCACCTTCCGCCGACCACTGGCGACAACATCGATGTACTGTGGAGACCTCACGAACCACGTGTTGAGCAATTCGGCGGTACCTCCACCCGGCCTCCCGCATGCCCACTATACGCCCTCGCTCAAAGTCCGTCAACTGCACATACGGTTCACGTCCACACTGTCGCGGCATGCTACCAGTATTAAAGACTGCGATGGAGCTCCGTATGCCACGGTAAACTGGCTGACACTGACGGCGGCGGTGCACAAATGCTGCGCAGCTAGCGCCATTCGACGGCCAACACCGCGGTTCCTGGTGTGTCCGCTGTGCCGTGCGTGTGATCATTGCTTGTACAGCCCTCTCGCAGTGTCCGGAGCAAGTATGGTGGGTCTGACACACCGGTGTCAATGTGTTCTTTTTTCCATTTCCAGGAGTGTAGAAGGCATGCGGATTTCAATAGAACATATCTCTATCACCTGAATCGTGTTTTCGGTTAAATGTAACCTGACATAACTTCTGGTCTTCCGACTACATTTAGACTGCCTTATTAGTGTATGGAGGATTATGTACTTATTCTATCAACATAAACCATTTATATCACTCATTAATTCTAGCTCTCGTCGTAATAACTGGCCTTTCCTGTTAAATCTATTAATTACAGCAGAAAATTTATGATGGCCGATAAACACACATGTAACGAATGTGCTGTGGTAACAGAAGTTTTAGTTTTCTTTAAAGCATTGAAACGTATCTCTTTTAATAAGTGTGACGCGTTTTAGGTAACATCCACTTCAAATAGTATAGTGAATTCTCAAGAGTGTCACAGAGGAAATTACTTCCGCAGGGAGCGGATTACTTGTTCAATATCCTTGAAGATGTGCAGCCTAAAGCCTTGTACTTATAGACAGATCTTCAGGAAATGGGAATGTCGTCTCTCGAGCAGTCTCTCTGTAGCTCGGCAAAGCCTCCTTTATTTCTCTCGCTACAGTTCTTTCACATTTTTGTCCTGCCTCTAACGGAATTGTTAATAACCTCTTCTAAATCGGATATGTACAGATAGCGCTTTATATCTGTCTTCTGTTTAGTGTCTATCTCGCACAAGGACGCGCTGTATTTCAGTACCTAGAATAGACTTGTTAACGAAACTATGCTGACTGACTGAAATATATGCTTAAACCGAGAAACTAGTTACAGATGAAACTCATGTCCTGAAAGAATCAAAAATACTGTAAACATACTTTTATTATTTAGCAGCTACCAACCGAAAACGTGTGACTTGGAATTCGTACATAAAAAATACAGTACTATTTGCAAAACGGTACAGAATGGTGAGGTTCAGACAGTGCGAGAATAGAAGCTTTTGGAAAGTGATTTTACAGAAGAATAGTATGGGTAGATAGGGCTACTAATAAACTTTTTTTATCATGAACTGCATGCATTTCGTATAATACTTAAATGCTTTTAGCAGTTACCCTCAAAAATGTTTAATCAATACTTACTGAACCGAATCGGGTAAAAATAAAATTTATGGGACAATGTGACTAAAAGAAGTTATCAGTAGATGGTAATGTTTTGATGTACCACGTGGTAGTTAATTTGGTAATGAAGGGATGTGTGGGGCATAAATCTTGTAGAGGTAGGGCAAGGTTTGACGACAGTAAGCAGTTCTGTAGGTATGAAAAGAAATGCAGGAAAACGACAAACTTGGAGAGCTGCATGAATCCAAAATTGTTCACAAAGTAGTTGGTAGACTAGAAATCATGTTGTGTCACATTTAAGCGAAAATATGATTGAGGTGTTATATCAGTTCTGGTGAGACCTGGACAGATTCTACTGAAATCCGCAGGTCCTCTAATTTCAAAACTACAGTCGCAGAAATAAGAGCCACAAGATACTGTTTTTTAATTACTACTATAATTTGCATATTTTCGGCATCACGCTTGCAAGCCAATCCCGAACAATGAAAACGTACTGCAGCAGTGTAGTTCTTCACGATGCAGACACTAACTGTGTCACATCTGCACATGCACGATACACTGTACCAATTGCTTCAAAGTCTTTGCATAAAACGTATTGAGATGATGGGTCGCATCATGGAGAATAACTTCCGTTAAAGACGGAATATTCGCTGGCGCTTCCCTGTAATGGTAGGCGCCCCTTAGCATTCGCTGGCCATACAACGACGAGACTGGACCAAAGTGTCAAGGCCTACTAACCATCTGTGCTGCTAACTACCTATCCCAACAAACTGATCAGTGATTTTCTACAAAAGAAAAAAAAAGGTGCTATGTATAAGTGTCCTTAAGCGGGGAATGAAGTTTCAGAAGCAAATCAGAAGCTTTAATTTTTCTGTCCCAACTCCTGTTACACTAGACAGATGACAGAAATTTAAGTAACATATGCACGGCACACAGTACATACGCCCTGCCACTTCTCAGGGACGTAACCAATACAAAAGGACGCCTTACGTTGCTAGGAAGTGTCAGCGAACCTCTTGTCTCTAATACATGTTGTTCGCAACAACGTGATCCTTCACACCTAGAGGAATGATGGGAAAAAGCTTTTAAACACCCTGTATAACAGAGTAACAATAATTAGATTGCATAATTAATACATGCACCGAATAAAATTGAAAAATTTAATTATCTTAGTCAGTCTAATTTAAATGCATACATAAATGATTTAAGGTAGACAAGTATTGATGCTTGTTTCGTGGAGTAAATTCTTTTGTTTTTACTAATCTTTGGAACGATATTGTTCTATTCAATATATGCGTCATTGACATTTTGCTCAAACTCATCATCAGGTGATAATGTGAGTATTTTAGCGACAAGTTGTTATCTCATAGACTGAAAGTTGCACTTTCATTATCCCAAGCGAGGGGAAATTTGTTGTGACTTGGCAAGACAGCCAAGCAACTATGAGATAGCCGAAAGGCACGCGTTTAAGCTCACGCAGGCTGGCGTGAGGTCTGGAACAGTTAAAGGAGTTGAGTCTAGTAAAAAAAGTACGTAGCTTCTGGAATACTTTACTTTAATCCATAAGATAAATAGCAAATGATAATGGCGCCTTGCTAGGTCGTAGCAAATGACGTAGCTGAAGGCTATGCTAACTATCGTCTCGGCAAATGAGAGCGTAATTTGTCAGTGAACCATCGCTATCAAAGTCGGCTGTACAACTGGGGCGAGTGCTAGGAAGTCTCTCTAGACTTGCCGTGTGGCGGCGCTCGGTCTGCAATCACTGATAGTGGCGACACGCGGGTCCGACGTATACTAACGGACCGCGGCCGATTTAAAGGCTACCACCTAGCAAGTGTGGTGTCTGGCAGTGACACCACAAAATTTATATCGAAAGTATGTGTTCCATAAACACAAGAGGAAATTATTAATTCCCCTAAAAAAAAGTAGTTTTTCAGTCTCACACTAATACGAAGCTCGGTCACCTGGAAATGGTCATTTGTTAAAACCATTTAATTTTGGTCTGCTTTTTTCCTGCTACGTATATAGGTCCATATGAATGGCCCGTTAACTTCAGTGTCAGGTATTCTTTTAGTAATGCATTAAAACAAGATATCTCACAAAGTGTTGTATTAGTGTGAGTATACCAGTGGCAATCTTGCTATTTGGAGCTCCCATTACATGATGTGCAGATTAAAATTATAGCCGTTTCCGTAACTTCTATCACTACTTGTTGAATAATAATTTTATACTCGTAATCCACAATTACATTTTAGAAACCAAAGTGCACGTTTTCCAGGTGTGCGTACTATGGTATACAGTAACACTTTTATAGTGAACCTATCAGTTTGCGCTCGTCAAAAGTAAACATCACATTTTAGGTTTCAATTGTAAACTTCATGAAATCCTGTACTGCTGAACGAATATCTATTTTAAAATTATGTTTGAGACCATGAACGTAATTTTTGGCAAGTAACGCCAGAGAAATGTTGCTAGAGGTTTCTCAATTCTGCCGCAAACTGAAGCCGTTATGAGCTTGCAGGTTTTCTCCCCTTATTTTCCTGCATAATCAGATTATTCTTGATGAACTCGACCGGCTTAATTATGGAGATGCTTTCAAGTGCTGAGAGGTGTAGGCACAACTCGTCTTGTGAATATTTACACCTCTGGCGATGTCACAGGGCTACTGGCCATCTTCATCATACCCTTTCCTGCAGCACGTACATGTACAATAAAATTGTTCACAACGATCACCGAGCACTGCCAGTGCTGTTGAATATTTCAACCTGTTATTGGGGATGGCAGCTCGTGCAGTTGACAGAACAGAGGGTTTCCTGCTGTTGCCAGCACAGTGAGTGATTTAAAGAGGCGCGTGGGACATTTCGATTCCGTATTAGCTGTTCTGAAGCTCGCGTATCAACATTTTACATAACTTTCCTGTTCCTACTACCTTAACGTGTGCTACGGTACACATTTGTCTAATTCTGTTTTCAATGTAAAAGAATAAATACTTTCTAAATACGAGTAAACATCGTGTTTTATGAAATGATACAGATATCCACTTCCTACTGACTCCAAACAATAGTTCGATAATGTTAACACAGGAACATTTTACAAGACCCCACAAGTACTGAAAATTAGTGAGAAATTAAGATTATTAGTTGCATTTACTCAGAAGGACGTAAAGACAAAATTAAAGATAAATGACAATAGAGCAAGAGATTTAACTTGATAATTGGTGTGATACATCTGTAGTTCTGTTTAACTTACAGTGGTGTACCCTCAATAAATATAAACTGGGAGAGACTTAATTATGATGAAAGATTCAGATAGGTGTTACATGCCGAAATATATTGTAACTGTGCAATAAATACACACACATTGAAATAAATATGGGTGGAAGGCACATCATTTGGGCTCACTGTAATAAAAGATAAGACAAACCATTTGATAAAAGAAAGGTCTAGGACCTTAAGAACATACAAGATACAAGCAGGAAATAAATCCCAACTGGGAAATTTACTGGTATTGAAAAACTCTCTAATTACTAGAACTACGACCCAGTATCAAATATGAATCAGAAATGTGCAGGATGGCAAAACTGAACATAAAAAAGACTATGAGCATTTGAGTGAAAACGCCTGTGATATATATATATATATATGATTGTGAGAGAAACAGAGAGCTGGAGAATAAGCTATATTAACCGTTGATTGCAGCTAACTTCATCAGATCACTGAGAATACGTTGATTGCACCGTACGGAGAGGTAGCAGATGACAGTATGCCTAAGAGATCGAAGAAAGAAACATTATATTCCACCAGGAGAAAGAGCTAACCAAGAAGAAGGTAGAGGAACACAGCAATAGCTGATCTTACTAAGATGGATGGAGAAGGAGGAACTATTCATGACTGAAATAAAAAGTGGTACGCACAATGACGTCGATACTACATGGAAATCCAACTCCATCTGTCAGACCGTACCGGCAACGATGCTCGTATTTCGTCTCTTACCCAACTACAACATGGCTGCCACAAAATAGCAGAACACAAAAATAAAATTCTGTTCCAACATCAGCCTATTACATAGCACGTTGACATAAGGTCCGAAATCAGATACAAGTAAATGATTCTGTACCACGTACAGCCCGATGGAATTATGTTTGTTTGGCTGCCACATCGCATATGACGGAAATCAGCAGACAAGATGGAGTTCATGTATAGGTGGTATAGAGATCACTGTGCACACAGTCCAAGTGTTTGTATCTGTATTAACATTACTGTTATAATGTTCTGAAACCTATTGTACAGAGTGAAGTCATATCTCTCCTGACCTAAGCTACACAATCAAAACTTCACACATTAGTAGCGAACAGAACGCCTGTTTCGCCACTGTAGCTGTACATTACTGAAACTCTAATAGACTTATTATTTAAGAAGAATATTAGTATACCTAAATCAATGACATGAACCAAATGTTCATTTCTATGAATAATAACTCTCTTCACCGAGGTATCTACGAGTGCAACATATAAACAATTGAGTGACAATATTACAGATCTCTGTTTCATTAACAGGAGACTTATACTACGCACGCGTATCTATCAATGCAATGTTGCATATAATTTTTGCTTTTGCTGTGAGAAAGTGCGACTGTCAGGAAATCAGAACAATTTACAATAAGTGAATTATGACGTCCTCTACGCGGAAGAAGTCAGTGCTGAAAAGAAGTTACGAACAAAGAAGTTGACGTCTCCACTTTCACACAGTTAATAATAAAAGGGCTCTGTTACCAGTAATTTGTTATATATGCATTTTACTTCCGACAATGCAATTTTAATATTGTAATTAATAATACATGTTAGCACGATGAAGATAACAGACATCAGGAACGATGGAAAAAGCGTAAATTTATCAATTTGAGTTAAAATCCTAGGTCTGGAAGCAACGCAGCCGAAAGCAACAAGGCCACACGTTTTGTAGGACACCTCTTCCACAGAAATAAGAATTATTGTTTATATTAAGTAAGAAATTGATTTATTAGACACTTAATTGCAATATGGAACATCTCTTCCCCTTTGCTGATCCTAGTAAACAAATACACCCTTCAGACTTATATGGGATGGAGAGAACCAGTTGGATCTACTGATCAGTCTTCCAGTGCGGTCATGTGAAATGTCTTGAGTAAGAGGCATCGGCCGGGGCATCAGACACAAGCAATCTCGCAGCCTTGGACACACTGTAGCTGTTGTCCATCTTCGAGGGACAATGTCCAACTTTCATAGAAATTATATAAAGACGGTATCCGCCCGAAAGAACAGATACCATTGGTGATCTTGCAACTCTCGAAGAATGAAATTACAATGAAGTGCAGATATTTAGCTGCTTACGGGAGTTGATAAATATCAATGGGGAGAGTTGAATTTGTGTGCTCCGATCGGGACTCGAACCCGGGATCTCCTGCTTACATGGCAGACGCTCTATCCGTCTGAGCCACCGAGAACACAGAAGATAGTGCGACTGCAGGGCTTTACCTCTGGCACGCTCCCCGTGAGACCCACATTCCCAACTTACAGTCCATTCACTACATTTTTAGTGTCCCACTATACTCATTACTCGCGGCAGACAAAGTACCGATTCCCGTAATAGTTCGGGCAATGTGAGTGGGCAGGGTGAGTATAGTGGGCAGGGGAACTACAAATGTAGTGTGTCGACAGTAAGTTGGGAATGTGTGCCTCACGGGGAGCGTGGCACAGATACGTCCCTGCAGTCGCAATATCCTCTAAGTCTTCGGTGGCTTAGACTGTTAGAATGTCTTCCATGCAAGCAGGAGACCCCCGGGTTCGAATCCCGGTCGGGGCACTCATTTTCAACTGTCCCCGTTGGTATTTATCAACGCCTGTAAGCATCTAAACGTCTGGATTTCATTGTAATTTCAATCTACGACAGCTGCAAGATCATCGTTGGTATCTGGGCTGTCGGACAGGTTCTGGAACTTTCGGAACGGAGGTGTTGCAAAACTTATTTCGATGTGTGTATTTGGATTGTCCCATCGTCATTGAAAGCTTGTATTATTATCGACGAAATACGCTGTATAAGCACCCTTGTAAAGAATAAACCGTTTACGTTATTCTGAAATGAGTAATTTCGAATGTAACTTGGTTTCTTTAGAGGTATCACACAGTTATTTGCGTTACTGAAATAAACTGCCTAGTGTACACCGTAAATCCAATTAACACTCACTTCGTCCTAGACACCACGACTTAAGTGTCGCTTCTGAATTTGATAAAATGTTCCGTAACCACAGCTCTTCTGTTAACACAGGTAGGAAAAGGTTTTACTTTACTGCAATTATATAGAACTTACTTACATTAGTTGACGGGGATCCGAACCGTCATCCTCCAGAATGTGAATCCTATGAGATAATCACTGTGCCACCTTGCTTGATTCAATGGTCACGTGACCACTGTAATAATATTTGACCATATCTTTTGGTCAATATGGGAATAAATAGGTGTCTTCTGGTGGGAAGCGCTATGTTCAACAACGTGTGCTGGCTGACCTGTGTGCTCCTAAATACTTGTTACTCCACCAGCGTTATTCTCTGTCGTCATATCTGCAACAGCCGGCCGAAGTGGCCGTGCGGTTAAAGGCGCTGCAGTCTGGAACCGCAAGACCGCTACGGTCGCAGGTTCGAATCCTGCCTCGGGCATGGATGTTTGTGATGTCCTTAGGTTAGTTAGGTTTAACTAGTTCTAAGTTCTATGGGACTAATGACCTCAGCAGTTGAGTCGCATAGTGCTCAGAGCCATTTGAACCATATCTGCAACAGATAGCCACCTATCCTGGTTTAGAGAGCGGGCAATTCTCCAACATCCAAGATCTGCGATGGGAGGTGGACGTCCAGCACCTTGTCATCTACTCGAAGCTTCACCATCCTTCAGTCATTTGCTATAGATGCTTACGGCACTAGCACTCGAACAGCCTTCTTCGCCCTTTGCGAAATACCTGTTCCCAGGCACCGAGTCTTAACCATTTGCCCTCTGTCAAAGTCACTTATGTCAATGCATTTTTCCAACTTACGGCCATGCTGTGGCAACAATGATTCCCATTCGTTTCTATTGTTTATTCTTTGAGTTATGATTCTCTTGCCTTTGGACTAGGTAGCCTTCAAACAACGATTGTACACAAGTGCAGAGTTTTAACAGGTATGTGACCTTCATGGATGCTAGAACACAACGAGCACAATGATTTAATATCAGTTTTATCAACCGTTTCAAAAGTAAGCAGCAATTTTTTTATTTAATGCGTTGGAATGTGTTATTACGCTGATTTGATCGGTGTTGGTCATATGGCGTAAGCAAACAGTTCAAGGTCGAAAAACAGTCTCACACTACTATGCCACGACATAAAATTAGTGATTTCAGTCAATGTAGCAGGCCGTGACGAATTTAGTGGGACTAGAAGCAGCAGGCAATCTTACGTGTGTACGCACAGCAGGAACATTTACGTGAAGTACCATCTCTACGATATTAAACAAATCTTACTCAGAAAGATAACTGTCGTTGGTTCTGCAAATCCGAAGCTTACGACGCTTAAAGTGTTGTGACTGTTTACAAGCTCTTGGTCGCTTTGTGCCTAACCTACGCGTTTCGCGTCCGTACAGAACACTTACGTATACCTCCTTTCCTTCAATAGTTATCACGCAACATCATGAGAGCATTTTTGAATTTTCTCCAGCATAAGTAGTGTCAGAGGAAGTTTCGGAATTGCAGCCGTATAACGTCGATTCGTGCCACTACATTTCAGCTGACAGCCATTCATCCATCTTGAGGTGAGTATTTTGCACTGGGGACTGCAGTTATTTTTGTGGTAGATTGAGGTACAGAGTCACCGGTGGATCTCGGTCTTATTGCCTTGGTGTAAGTTTACATCGCTATCTTTATACAAAATATTGGCGAGCAGACGCATGCTCAAAGACAGCCGCTACATGAGTGGACTCTGTCGATTATCGCGTTGGCTTCTTATTTAGCTCCGTCTAAGGCGCAGGAACACACGTAATGAGATACTACATGCGCACACTCTGTCTGAATGCGCACTCGCGGAGTTAAAATTCAGATGCCAAAACGAATACAATTATGTGTCTCTAGATGTGTTATTGGTCATAAAATGGTTTCTTTCTGAAGAAATTAAGGATACTACCTGTACCCAAGTCTTATCTAGTTGAAAACCGATATCATGATTAATAAGAGCTTGCGCTAAACGTATTTCCATCGATTAGTAACTGAATCCCAGAAGGACCTCGTCGAGCCCAAGATCTCCATGGCAGAGTAATTCACGTAGTGTCCTGAGCAGATACAATACAGATATGGCTGACTTACCGGGCTGCGAAAGGCGAGACGGCGATCATGTTCAATACATCTTCCACACGCTATGCGCCTTGTTTGACCAATGTAGGCTCTGCTGTGCTGGAAAAGTATTGTGTAGATTCCAGCCTTCCACAATCCCAGATCGTTCTGTGCCAAACCGAGAAGAGCACACGTCTTCGTAGGTGGACGGAAGATACTTTGACTTGATAGTTCCTTAAGATTCTGTCTAATTTCGAAGAAATACTGTCGATGTACGGGAGGAACGCCCTGGACTTGAGCCGCTCCTTCTCTTGTTTGCATGCATGGTTAAATTTCATCTTCCTTAAAAATGTGATAATCTGATGCGGAGAATATCCTTTATCTTTGAAAGGGTTCCAGTTCCTTTTCTAGGCTGTCTCTATCAGACACAACACGTGCCCCTTTGCGGGACCGCCCGCATTGCCACTCGCGCCGCCCCCGCCATTCAGCCGCCCGCTGTGGCCGAGCGGTTCTAGATACTTCAGTCCGGAACTGCGTTGCTGCTACGGTCGCAGGTTCGAATGCTGCCTCGCCCATGTATGTTTGCGATGTCCTTAGTTTCGTTAGGTTTAGGTAGTTCTGAGTCTAGGGGACTGATGACCTCAAATGTTAAGTCCCATAGTGCTTAGAGCCATTTGAACCACCAGTCAGACCGCACGCTATTCGTTCGTTCTTTTGCTGGTTCGTTCGTTCGAACCACAATTCTAACTTTTTATATAAGATGGCATTGTCTTGTATATGTGTGTAATGAGTTTAAATACACTTTCCTAAACTTTGCATGTGACTTGAATATTATTTATTATGGTAAAAGTAAAGGTACCTCAAGACATCTTTAGCACCCCCTCCTCGCGGTTTTTCTGTATCCACCATTGCTGCCCGGTGCGCCAACGTTCGAAAGACGCCTATGGTTTGTGATGAGTGGTGACAGCTAGACGCCTGCCAATACAGGTCTGCCCATGCGTTTTCAAACCAATTTCTTCTATAAAGGTAGCGATGTGAACTGGCTATCTCCAATGCAAAATACTCACTTTAAGATGGCCGAATGGTTGTCAGTCACAATTTCATTGCAAGAAGTCGACTTTATCCAGCTGCTGTCCCGAAAGTTCATTTAATATCATGAGAGGAGAAACTCACGAAAATGTTGAGGGCTGGTTTAACGAGGCCGGCCGATGTGGCCGTGCGTTTCTAGGCGCCTCAGTCTGGAACCGAGTGACCGCTAGGGTCGCAGGTTCGAATCCTGCCTCGGTCATGGATGAGTGTGATGTCCTTAGGTTAGCTAGGTTTAAGTAGGTCTAAGTTCTATGGGACTGATGACCTTAGAACTTAAGTCCCATAGTGCTCAGAGCCATTTGAATCATTCTTCTTGGTTTAGCGAAGGAAAAGCAGAAAACTGCACAAAAATTACAATGTGATATTTATATACGTCATACTGTAGTAGATGCCAACTGACATTAATTCATCTTCATTTGAAAATATAAGACGTTGTCGGGCAGTGTGGTGGTTGACAGTCAGATTGCCTTCCCATCGTGCGTCCACAGGTACGTCTTCGGCATAGAATCTCATTGGTTGAGGTAGAACTGTCTTCAGCTATGAGTCCCGCTTCGAATTTACCTACGATGACGAATGAAGATGTGTTTGTAGTCGCCGTCCAGGTATTGGCGAACTTATACGAATTAACAAAATGGTTCAAATGGCTCTAAGCACTATGGGTCATCAGTCCCCTAGACTCCGAACTACTTAAATCTAACTAACCTATGGACATCACACACATCAATGCCCGAGGCAGGATTCGAACCAGCGACCGTAGCAGCCACGTGGTTCCAGACTGAAGCGCCTAGAACCCCTCAGCCCCAGCGGCAGGCACGAAATAACAATGCATCTCAATAAACATGCCCTACCTGGACGGGAATACTCCTAACGTACGAGTGCAGGTTGTGACACATGGACGACGAATTATGCATGTTTCTAACTGTCCGTGATTCGTGCTCCAGTGACTGAAGTGGCTCAGGCGACTGCACGCGCAAAGCGGGAAATCGAGATTCGAATTCCGGTCTGGCACAAATTTTTACGGTCGTCATTGCAATATACAGCCGAAAATGGCTCATATTTGCCACTGCGCATACATTTCCTACAAGGTTTGACGGCTGTAGTCGCTGCAGTGCCTGTTCCTTCAAATATGCACGCATATTCAAAAGAAAATTGCATAGTCCTTCTTAATAACACAGGCACCGGTGTTTCATAAAATAATTTTCCTGAGCTCTACAATATCACACCGTTAGAACTCAATGATATGATGAATTATACCATTCCATAGCGACTAGGTATACAGGTTTCAACTTTCTCATTTCCTCTTCATTAAAAGACTGTACACAGAATGATCTTGATTTAACACCGAATTTTCCCTCTACACAATATAAGGCGCCACTGGATCATGTAAATGGCACCTCGCTTAATTGGAAATGAAATGAGCGTATGGCATTGTTGGCGGGAGGCCCCAACCGGGCCAGCCTGAGTGGCCGAGGGGTTCTAGGCGCTTCAGTCTGGAACCGCGCGATCGCTACGGTCGCAAAATGGTTCAAATGGCTCTGAGCACTATGGGACTTAACATCTGTGGTCACCAGTCCCCTAGAACTTAGAACTACTTAAACCTAACTAACCTAAGGACATCACACACATCCATGCCCAAGGCAGGATTCGAACCTGCGACCGTAGCGGCCACGCGGTTCCAGACTGAAGCGCCTAGATCCGCACGGCCACACCGGCCGGCCTACGGTCGTAGGTTCGAATCCTGCCTCGGACATGGATGTGTGTGATGTCCTTAGGTTAGTTAGGTTGTTACTGTTGTTTGGGGGAAGAGACCAAACACCGAGGTCATCGGTCTCATCGGATTAGGGAAGGACGGAGAAGGAAGTCGGCCGCGCCCTTTCAAAGGAACCATCCCGGCATTGGCCGGGAGCGATTTAGGGAAATCACGGAAAACCTCAATCAGGATGGCCGGACGCGGGATTGAACCGTCGTCCTCCCGAAGATTAGTTATGTTTAAGTAGTTCTAAGTTCTAAGGGACTGATGACCTCAGATGTTAAGCCCCATAGTGCTCAGAGCCATTTCAACCATTTTTTTATGCCCCGTCCGGGAATGTTCGGCCGCCTAGAGCTAGTCTTATTCCAGTAGACGCCACATTGGGCGACTTGCGTGCCAGTGATGAGGATAAAATGATGATGAGAACCCAGCCCACGAGCGGAAAAAATCCTCAGCCTGATTGGGAATCGAACCCGGGGCCGCTGAATGGGAGGCAAGCACGTAACCTCCCAGCTAAGCAGGCGGACACCTCGCAGAATAAGAAGTCTTTAGTAACGGAATTTGGTAAAAATGTTTTCGGGCATCGTATCACGTTAAATTAAAATAAAATTCCAAGTTGTCGATGACAGCCGGCATAACCGCTGCCAGGGGCTACGTCTGAGTACCGTGAAAATAGCAAGGCTGTCACGTTTATACGCAGAGGGCGGAACCTGGTGAGGACGTATGCCTGCGGCATCACCACTCATATTAGGCGGTGGTCTGTGTCAAGTATTCCTCTGCAAAGTTTCTACCACAGATGTCCGATTTCATGCATTAGCAAGTGCATAACGGGTGTCTGTTTGCGTCGATGTCACACGGCCTCGTTTCAGTAGCTTCCCTAATCAGAGAGTTGTTGTTGTTTGAAGAGCGGGCCAGAATGATCGTCCGTTCTAATATAACATTTTATTTATACACGAGTCTGGACTCACGCAACACCCATTTTTGGAGATTTCTGAGTTTGTGGTGGCGATAGTTTTCAGCACAGTGTTCGGCGATAGTCCTCATGTAACCATTGACAAATTCTGGTAGCATGTTGTAATTCCCCAGCTGTCTCAGACCAAGGTTATTCTTTTCACTTAAAAATTTTTCTTTAAATTATTTACAGTTTCTGGGAGATTCGTTTAAGATTCTGTCAGGCTTAATCGTTGTTGCACAGTAGAATGAAAACTGTCGTGTATGTTGGTCCTCAAGGCTTGACGAAATAACATCGCTTATATCTTCCCTAGATAGCGTTTACTTCATAGCAGCCCAGTTTCCCTGCAATCATATTGTTGCTACTCAAGGTTATATATTCTCCCAATTTCACTTCATTAGTGCTACAGATTCTTATTTAAAAATTTTAAATAATGCTAATGTATAGATGGTGTCATGCTAGAGGTAACACCCCTTTTCTTTAGTGAACGGTTATAGATATCGGTTTCCTGCAAATGTCAGAGCATCGAGGGGCATATAATAAAGCTTTATTTTCTCTTGAACGAACTTAAGACCTAACAGGTTCATCTACGAATGCTGAATATGGAAATACGACATAGGCTAGAATTTAGATTATGACAAAGGGCTTAGGAAAACTATTTCACATTTGTGTATCCTCCCAGATTTACATGAGCTGAAATCAATTGTTCATCCTTCAAAAATAAAAAGGTCTTATACGCTGCAAGAAGGAAATACTGTATTAACTATCCAAATGTTAGAACGAAGATTTGACCTATCTTTTCGTGTAATTATTGAAACTAAAATACATGGTGTCGGACAACTGTCTCCACCTACAGTATTCCAAATTATATCACACGGGATATATTCCTTGAAGTAAACTTTTTTGTAAATACTTTGGTGACCACTTGTACACCGCAAAATAAATATTCTTCTTAACGAAGTGTCGTTTCGTGCTGAACGTAAAATCGTACTGACAGTGTTACCAGCAACTTACAATACAGCATTACACGCTGTCGACATATTTGACACTGCAATTTCGTACACATATAAATGAAGTAAACAATTTACTAATAATGATTTGGTACCCACCCAAATCGCATAGCATAAACTTTGTCCTCCACAAAAACTACTCTATCCTTAAGTTAAGCATGTGTTCAAACAGTTAACCATGGACTGAAAGGCATCTTTGCGATCGCCGTTCTGAGAACGATGAACACATGTAATTACAGGAGATGATATGGTAGAGCATGCACTGGCGATTCAACGACAACTATCGACTGGCGCAGTTGAGGATTCGTCATAGACTGCAAGAAATAAATCAAGAGGCGTACAATCGTACGACCTCTGAGACCATTTTATAACTTAATTTCGTCCTATCCAACGTTCGGGAAAGTCCCCATTCAGTATCTGCGTTGCAACACAGGACAAGTGAGCTCCACAATCGTCATGTTGCAGCCACACACTCTGTCGAGTATCCAGTAGTATCTTTTCTAGAAGCATCGGAAGAAGGTGCAAACGAATGTTCATTTAAAATGCCTGAGATGACGTAAGATCCCGCAACGAAATTTACTGTGATGCCACACCATACGCTGACGCTCCACTGCCGTTAATGTTGCGCCTGACGAATCCAGTGAGTATTTTCGACTGCCCAAATTTACATTAGCGTGGTCAGTAAACGTTGCTTCATCAGTAAATAGCGCACGCTGGAACAGCGTACGGTCTTCTCTCAGTTGCTGAAGGGCAAACCGACAAAATTCTGTGTGATGTTCGAAATTACGGTCGTCGAGTGCCTGATGTAGTAACAGCTGATATGGAGGGAAATTCTGAGGATGCAAGATACGAATGTCACTCGTCTGCCTGATTTCACATTCCTTGGCAATTTGTTTCGTACCACTGTTCTGATTCATCATTGTCGTAGCCAGAATAGCTTCTTCGTGATCTCTGTGAGTTGCAGTCTTCTTTCTTGTCCTGTTTTTGACGTTAAAGCAGCCTGTCCGAAGTGACGTCTTAATAATTCGTGCAGCTGCCTGGCGCGTCGGACACTGGCGATCCAGATAGATATCCCTGGACCGCTGCACTAATTTACGGCATTTCTTTTACATTCACCATATAAAAGTAAAGTATCCTACTTCTCCTCATTGGTGGATATGTCTGCATTCAACTAATGTTGAAGTAGATATGAGCGGCCTGCAGTGCAGACACGTATACAGGCAAATAAGTTGACATTCCGACAAAACATACGTGCCCCTCCACGCTCTAAAATTGGCTGAAAACCGCGTTTCGCTACGTATAGCCGTTAACGAAATAAAACGGGTGTTAATTCTTATGTGACTCACCCTGTAGTGGAAAAATACATCAAACTGAAGCTGAAACGCTGATTAGTTGAAGACAGAACTTTTTTCCACTCTATTGACACTTCATAATCTGTCGTACCAAAATGTGTAGCTCAACAGACCGTCAGAAAGATTTTCAGGTAGAGTTACAAGACTTCCCACGTTTTACTATGCTAACTGAGTATTCAGTCTCAATGTTCCTCGTCGTAAAATGTAGCTAAATACATTCACTGTTGTACACTGTTATGTGACTATACACTCGCCCTTCTTTTATTGACGATTACCCCAGCACGTCGCCGGCCGAAGTGGCCGTGCGGTTAAAGGCGCTGCAGTCTGGAACCGCAAGACCGCTACGGTCGCAGGTTCGAATCCTGCCTCGGGCATGGATGTTTGTGATGTCCTTAGGTTAGTTAAGTTTAACTAGTTCTAAGTTCTAGGGGACTAATGACCTCAGCAGTTGAGTCCCATAGTGCTCAGAGCCATTATGAACCCAGCACGTTATTTTTCCTTTGCACTTAGTAAATTCCCCCAGTCCAAGACTACACTCGTAATGCCATTAACCAGTAACAGCAGGCTTGAAAAATAATGGGGGCCTTGACAATAACGGCAGCTTTGTGTTTTAATCTTGACAATACCGGACGCGATACACTCCGAAGCCCTGAGATTGTGTTGAGAGATGCCACGACTACAATCCCCACAATGTCTTACAATACACTCATTTAATATTTTTCTTGGCAGTCACACAACACTAACATTTAAGGAAATATAAACGATAGGCGTCAACGTGCTCTGACTTTGAGCACTTATTAAAACCCCCGAAAATCAAATCTAATGAAATGGAATCAATCAAAACACCGGACAAGAATTCATACGTGCAACAGGACGTTTACTCATATCAAAGTCATAAGTAACTGAATGGAAATGGTATCTCAAGTCGCCATATTAAGGCACTGTTTTATTCGCTACTATCTGTGCATTTGAAAATTAACAAACGTAAGAAGCGATCATTTTGCTGCGTTCTACTCTGATACAAGAGAAGAGAGTACGTACTCAGCGTTGCACGAGCTGTTACTTGTTTTAATTTATGACCTTACTCCTTAGTTCCGTTCACTCGACACTTTATCACACGTGAGCTTTACTCCACTCTCAAACGAAGCAGTAGGGTTGGCCAGCGAAGTTTGATCTCCATTCTGCTTCCGCAAACGTATTCACGCACACTCACTGATGCTGGAATTTAATTCCACACTCTCGGCTCCCCGCGTTTTATGGCTGGCCTTAAACGTAACGTTTCTGTGGACTAAGAGGCTTTAATTATGAGTTGCCTGAAGGTAACACTGCGGCACTGCGGTGGCAGAAACACCGCGCAACTTCGAGTCGGAACGGATCACTCTCTTGTTTTATGTAGTCCAATATTGCTACACTAATTAGCAACCCGAAATAAGTCGCGAGATTCTCTTACACGAAATTATTAACTGTCTGATGGTTTTTCGTTAAAAGTTCTCGCAATTTGAGTACTTAAGTACTCTAATGATAAATAAACGTATTTTTCGCAGGCTACTTTTTCAGGCTTAGCTTCTCACTGTATTCATGAATCACTGTGTGTTTTGTACATATTAGTAACCGACAGAACAGTCACACGAGTCCGTGATACATAAATAATTTCTTATCTCGTATCTAATAAAAAGGTATCACGATATTCAAGACATATCTGCGTTAAATTTTTATGTCATGAGTTCCTACTTATCATTGTTTACAAAATAATGAAACAAAATAAAATGGTTCGGAAAATTAAGATAGTAAACTTTCTCGATTCACGGCTTTCCAACAACTGTCTTTGGTTCTTTTTATTCACAAAACAGCTAAATTGTTATTCTGGGAACGAGAATCTTTCCATACCGTGTAAAAAGTTTTTAACGTGCAATACTCTACGCGTGTAACTGCACTCTTCTGAGGCTTTCT
Source organism: Schistocerca piceifrons (assembly GCF_021461385.2). Taxonomy (NCBI): domain Eukaryota; kingdom Metazoa; phylum Arthropoda; class Insecta; order Orthoptera; family Acrididae; genus Schistocerca; species Schistocerca piceifrons. Next base: position 47,174,978 of record NC_060149.1, on the reverse strand, counting down.
TTTGGTGATATGGTAAATACCTGTAGTGTCAACTGGGACCGTGTCTCTCTTTCTGGCCGTTTCTATCTTTCTTTTGTGTATTTTAAAATAAAAACAGAATATTTATCACACTATTATTCTTCAGCAAACAGCGATTCCAGTGACAATTTTAAGTATAATGTTTCTGACCATTTAAAATTAGAGACACGTCAGTCATTCCGATCCATTAAAGTAATAACACAGTTTCAATTTAAATATATTTGGAAGAAAGTGTTACCATTGTAAATACGGAGATGTCAGAAAGTTTAAATCTGCCTTGATAGCTGATAGAAAACCAATGCTCAGGTTCTCGTACCGTAACCTCCGTATGTAACCACCAAACGGGTCATAGAGTGCACAATCAATTTATGTCTCAGTTAGTAACTGCGATGCAAGTTGTCAGTCCCTCTATACTTCTTTGTATAGCAAAGATGAAAGGAAAAAATTGTATAGCGGTCATGAACAGCATATAATCGTTGTTCTCCACAATGTATATGATATAACCGGAGCGTTGTAGAAGTCCCAGGGAGACCATCGGGATGTGAAATATTAAAATGTGTGAAATGGGTACAAAATCGGTAGTGGTAATGTTCCTCAGTAGAAAAAAACGCAAATATGAATATTACAGAATATTAGGGAACCTTACCGAGCTTTTCAGTGTTGGTTAATGAAATATTTTCGAAATTTGAGGAGCATATACGCTGGATTTATTTGAGGTGATATCGCTTATCTTTCACATGATCATATTGCGTTAAGTTAAATTTCGGTACATGCGGCCAACTTTCAATCTATAAATTCTAGATATGTTATAATTTGCTGTAATACGTACTAATAAATCGTTTGAAATCCCTTATGTTTGTTGAATAAGAGATACAAATTGTATTTAGAAAACTTCATTCTATATTTACGCAGTTGGACTTTTTCTTAGTTAAACGGTTAAATTCAGTTTCCTTAGAAGAAATTTCAGGTTCATTGCACCACGAAGAAAATGTCATTACAAAAAGTGCATGCATACAGTATGTAACTTAAAACTGCCAGTGACCGCGTACAAAAATTATTATTTTACGTTACATTCACACTAAGTTATTTCGATGCGTCAAACCATGGGAATCAGTCTGTTTACAAACTGAAGTCTTGACTGAAACTTTGGTAATGTTTGTGGGTCTCCATTGTGTTTAACACCGATTTTGACAATACTTAAGTCACATACCTTCATCATACTACGAAATATAGCCTTCACATTGAAAATACATACTGTTACAGCTGAAAGACCAAGCGCATCTGAGTGGTCGTATTAAGAGCCAGTGTTCTAACATCATAACAGAAAACATTACAGAAGACGAGGAATCTCAAAACCAAATAAATGCCTTCCTCCCCTTTACTCTACCTTCACTAAAATGTTATCTGATGATTTCTCACATTTGAAGCCAATGGATTAACTCTTGTGCACGAGCTGGTAACGAATTTGATTTTATTAAGTAAACCAGCATCTCAAAGTAACAAATGCGCTATTGCAACCATGGACTGAAATCAATGCAATGGTCAGCTTCACATGACGAACATGATTAACGTCCTGTAGCTAAACGGATTATGCTGCGACAGGATTTTCTCAAAGTAAACATAAACAAGAACACTCTCTTCAGAATTCGAAATTATTAAACTTTATTGCGATAACTGATATCGAGCAGTTGATATTAGTCGTATATCTCACATCATACTTAACTTTTAAGTCCGATATCAACCCTCGTAAGATGTTCAGGTCTATCTGACCAACAACGACTTTTCATGCTCTATAATTATGAAAATATTCTGTTTTAATAAATTTTCTTCATTGACGTTGTTTGCCTCTTAGTAAAGTATATTCAGACAGAAAAATATTATTCTGTGGCGTTAGTTTGGCATCCACAGAAATAGTACTTCTCAAGTTGTTCGGAGATTTTAGAACCTGCGTATTTTAACCTTTATTATTATAGCAAGTTCTGACAATATTGAAATTTCTATCAATGGAACGTGTATACATACAGTAAGTGAGTATAAAAAAGTAAAGTTATAGTGGTTTTGAGCAATGGAATGACTATTACTGTGGAAAGGAGGGAAGGGGAAGTGCGCGTCACTGTTTCTTCCTGTAACCAAATCAGTTTCTAAAATCATTCACTTTTACTCAGGTCACTACGTTTCTACTTTAACATTTAATATATTTCTTAACTTTTATTCTCAAGATAATGTCCTCTTTGTAAGACGATGAAACAGTAGACATATCGATGAACATGTCTGATAGTGGTAAAGTAGTAACAGAGGACGAAGATGTCGTACAGGAATGCAGCTCTCCATCTCACCTAGAAGGCGCAGACGACAACCCACAACAGCAGATGGTAAGCAGTCCGGTTTGTCATAGTATGAATGCTTTCACGACCGGATGACATAGCTTCTGGTAAACCTTCCGGGATGTAAGGCCGTGGTCCATGAAACTCTTCAGCTTCTAACGTTTCGTCCAGAGCTGCGCTGGACATCTTCAGAGGGGTGTTTCTCCTCCGGTGAGTCTTGCCGACTGACGGGTCGGACGTCTGAGACTGACTTATATATCGCAGAAAGTGGGTGTGACCAGAGTTACACGTGATATGCAGAGATAATCTTTGTCAGAGATAAAACTTAACTATCGACCTTAATCTCGTCACGGATAAAACTGTCTAGCAATTCCGTAGTGCTATTGTCCAAATATCACTAAGTTTCATGGTCTCTTCTTTCCGATTAAAATTATCCCTATGTTTATATATTTCAATTGCTTCTTTACAAAGCTGTGGGTAATAGTTCGTCGTCGTAGACAAAATTTTTGTTCCGGAGAACTTCACTTGATGATTTCCTGACTGAAAAGCGTGTTCAGCTACAGGCGATTTATCTCTTTTTCCTAATCGGCAAAGACTTCTGTGTTCTTTTAACCGTGTATTTACGCTTCTTTTTGTTGTTCCAGTATAAACTTTACCACATATACACGGAATTTTATATACGCCACTGGCTGATAGAGGAGCGCGTTAATCTTTTACAGACCGGACAACATGACAAATTTTCTTCGTTGGTCTAAAAACAGGTCTAATATCATGTTTACTTAAAATCTTTCCAATCTGATCCGTTACTTTCTTTATAAAAGGGAGAGAGACTGTATTCTTCCATCGTTTTTCGGGCTTGTCCTTAGGCTTTTTGTTGTTTGGGTGCAGAATTCTGCTTACTTCATTCTTTGAGTAGCCATTTTTCTCAAAAGCGTGCTTCAGATGTTTTAATTCGACGTCTAGATACTCCGGCGTGCAAATCCGTCTGGCTCTGTCAACGAGACTTTTAATAACACCTCTCTTTTGTTGTGGATGGTGGTTAGAGTTTTTATGTAAGTATCTGTCTGTGTGCGTTATTTTTCTAAAAATCTGTTGTTTTAATCTTCCATCTGTCTGTCTCATAACTCAAACATCCAAAAACGGTATTTTGTTATCATTTTCTCTCTCCATTGTAAACTGGATTCTTGGATTTATATTATTAAGGTAATCAAAAAATTCGTCTAAAGCTTCTCTACCATGTCGCCAAACCACAAATGTATCGTCTACATACCGATACCAGCGAGATGGTTTCTTATCTGCTTTTTCCAAGGCTGGCTGTTCGAATTTCTCCATGTAGAAATTAGCTACTGCAGGACCCAATGGGTTACCCATTGCTATGCCATTAAGTTGCTAATAAAATTCATTATTCCACTGGAACTGACTGGAAGTAAGACAATGTCTGAAAAGAGCAGTCAGATCTTCTGGAAAAATATCCGTTATAAAATCCATAACTTCGTTAACTGGAATCATAGTAAATAACGATACGACATCAAAACTTACTAAAATATCTTCACGAGTCAGAATTAAACCTTCAATTTTGTCTATAAAATGATATGAATCAGTTTTTCTAATATATGGTTTTAAACGAGTTGCTAGATATCTTGCTATTTCATACGTAGGAGAATTGATAGCACTAACAATCGGCCTACCCAAGGTACATAAGAGGGACCTTCCTCTGAGACCGATTAATCTCTCTGTGCGATTTCTGCCTTCCTGTTATTTTGTGATGATGATCATTTCTCTCTACGAGGAGAAAGCTGGTAATAGAAGTTTCATGAGAAGATCCAGCCTCAATTGAAAACGCCTTTGTTTTGACTGCCACCCAAACGTGGTTGTCTCTATCCGATTTAGCGATAATACAAAACGAGCTACCATTCTTTGGATTTCTTCGATTTCCTCCTTCAATTCTAGCTCATATGCCGGCCGCTTTAACCGAGCCGTTCTAGGCGCTTCTGTCCGGAACCGCGCTGCTGCTACGGTTGCAGGTTTGAATCCTGCCTCGGGCATTGGTATGTTGTGATGTATTTAGGTTAGTTAGGTTTAAGTAGTTCTACGTCTAGGGGACTGATGACCTCATATGTTAAGTCCCATAGTGCCTAGAGCCACTCGATTTTCTGGCTCATGTGGATCCCACATAGCCCTGCAATACTCCAGAAGAGGATGGACAAGCGTAGTGTAAGCAACCATCTTCAATTTCCTGAGAGTAGCACAATACATTTCAGAGTTGATTGTTGCACCATGAGCTCGGACATCAAAATGAATAGCTCCTTCAGGGTGCCAGAACACCGTCTCTACGACTTAATCGGCTGAGGGTGCTGCTTTCAACGTTTTCTTCGGAGCAGATGTGATCTGGTGTCACTCCATGGATTGCCGTTGTGTTTCGGGTTCGACGTGATGAAACCATGTTTCAACGATTATGATAATTTACCAAAAAAAATATTCACTATCAACCTCGTAATGAGCAAGGAATTCCACAGAGACGGTCCTTCGTTGCTCTTTTAGGTTATTCTGTTATGGCGACAGGGGAACCCAGCAGGCACACAACTTTTAATACCCCAACTGGTGGACGAGTGTTTCATTGTGATTCGTCTAACACCTCGAATTAGAGTTTCAAATGGCTCAAATGGCTCTGAGCACTATGGGACTTAACATCTGAGGTCATCGGTCCCCTAGAACTTACAACTTCTTAAACCTAACTAATCTTGGGACATCACACACAACCATGCCCGAGGCAGGATTCGAACCTGCGACCGTAGTGGTCGAGCGGTTCCAGACTGAAGCGCCTAGAACCGAATGAAAGTTTCCGCAAGTTCCAATATTGCAGGAGTCACAGCTATGTGCAGGATATGGTACGAGGGAGGTCGGACTGGTTTGCCCGACCTTATGATGACAGACGCCTCGCCCAACGTCACACCGTGATTTTGTTCACTGCCAGATCTCCGTAGACATTCAGCAAGCACCTATCAACACCTGCGATGCCCTGGCTCTCCGCCAAAATAAAGTCAATGACAGCTCTCTCCTTGGATTCCACCTCCGTTACATAGACCATTTTGAAGGCTACGTATACCTACCGGGATTTTATGAAGTTTTAAGGGCTGAAGTGGGAATATTCCGCAACATTACACAAGAAATTCCGCGTTCTTCAGCCGAAATTAGCACAGAAAAAAATGTGTTACATTACTTATTGATCGCCCCTTGTGTACCGATGTACACTTCAGCAGCTATAGTGTCGTGGCACACTTGTTTTTGAAGAATCCATCAAAATGGTTCAAATGGCTCTTAGCAGTATGAGACTTAACTTCTGAGGTCATCTGTCCCCTAGAACTTGGAACTACTTAAACATAACTAACCTAAGGACATCACACACATCCATGGCCGAGGCAGGATTCGAACCTGCGACCATAGCGGTCGAGCAGTTTCAGACTGTAGCGCCTAGAACCGCTCGGCCACACCGGCCGGCAAAAAGAATCCATCACAGCGTTCATCTTAGCGACTTTCCTTAGCCACATCCTTCAGTAACAGTAGTATGAAAACTGTGATTATCAGGGAGACATTATATCTGAAACAGAAGGGTAAGCATTAATATACTGACTGTCACAATTTCGCAGCCCTGACTTACCCCTCTGTGTCAAAGCGCAGACAGTATGCTACAGAAGAAGATTTGATGGTGAAAGACTATAGCAGCAGTGTAAATCATGCAGACAAATACCCCTGTTCAACATATGCTGAGACACAGACTGATACAGTGAAAAATAGCTCTATGCAATATTTTCTTTATCATTTGCTTGATTGTAGCATAGTCGACAGTTGTTCACCGAGCCTTACAAAATCATCAAAGAAAACGGTCGATGTGGAAAAGAAAAAAAACTGCTACACATGTCTACAATCTTCCAAGTACCCGACGAGAGGATGGTAGTTCATCGCTGTGAAAGGCGTGGTAGTAAGAAGAAAGAAGTGTGGACTCAGTGAATGTCTTCAGAATGCGAGATAATCCTCCACATGACCAAAAACAACAGGTGCTTTCAATGTTTTCACAAAACAGTGCAGCACAAAAGTAAATAAAGTTTTCACATTTATTAACTTCAATCACTGAAAGAAGGTTGATATATTTTATTCACCAATATGTAACAAATTGCGTGATTAATTTCAAGTTCCTTCCAAACGAGACCCTAACATACTGGGTTGTAAGTGTACACTTTTTGACCAAAAGTATACGGACCTCTAGTCGTGGACACCCTTCGCCATTATGAGGGCTTGAGCTCTGACTGTCTGTATGGGAACGGCAGCCCATTCCTGCACAAGAACCGAAACAATGGAAAGTGATGATGGACGCTGCTATCTGGAACGAAGTCGACGTTCTAACTCATCCGAAATGTGTTCCATTTGGTTCAGATCGTAAGTATGGGCAAGCCACTCCTTTTCAGGACGTTATTGTCCACAAATCATTCCCTCACAGAAGCTACTTTATAACAGGGTGCGTTGTCAGGCCCGTACAAACTGTTTTCATCCACGAACTGTTCGTCTACTGCACGCACTACACAATGCCGTAATCAGCATGGTTTCAGAAAACGTTCTTGTGCACGAAGTAATGGCCGCTATCGACAGGGGATCTCAAGTTGATTCCGTATTTCTAGATATCCGGAAAGCTTTTGACACCGTTCCTCAGAAGCGACTTCTAATCAAGCTGCGGGCCAATGGGGTATCGTCTCAGTTGTGCGACTGGATTCGTGATTTCCTGTCAGGAAGGCAGTAGTTCGTAGTAATAGACGGCAAATCATCGAGTAAAACTGAAGTGATATCAGGTGTTCCCCAGGGAAGCGTCCTGGGACCTCTGCTGTTCCTGATCTATATAAATGACCTGGGTGTCAATCTGAGCGGTTCTCTTAGGTTGTTTGCAGCTGATGCTGTAATTTACCGTCTAGTAAGGTCATCCGAAGACCAGTATCAGTTGCAAAACGATTTAGAAAAGATTGCGGTATGGTGTGGCAGGTGGCAGTTGACGCTAAATAACAGAAAGTGTGAGGTGATTCACATGAGTTCCAAAAGAAATCCGTTGGAATTCTGTTACTCGATAAATAGTACAATTCTCAAGGCTGTCAATTCAGCTAAGTACCTGGGTGTTAAAATTACGAACAACTTCAGCTGGAAAGACCACATAGACAATATTGTCGGGAAGGCGAGCGAAAGGTTGGGTTTCATTGGCAGGACACTTAGAAGATGCAACAAGTCCACTAAAGAGACAGCTTACGCTACACTCGTTTGTCCTGTGTTAGAATATTGCTGCGCAGTGTGGGATCCTTACCAGGTGGGATTGACGGTGGACATCGAAAGGGTGCAAAAAAGGGCAGCTCGTTTTGTATTATCACGTAATAGGGGAGAGAGTGTGGCAGATATGGTACGAGCGTTGGGATGGAAGTCATTAAAGCAAAGACGTTTTTCGTCGCGGCGAGATCTACTTACGAAATTTCTGTCACCAACTTTCTCTTCCGAATGCGAAAATATTTTGTTGAACCCAACCTACATAGGTAAGAATGATCATCAAAATAAAATAACAGAAATCAGAGCTCGAACAGAAAGGTTTAGGTGTTCCTTTTTACCGCGCGCTGTTCGGGAGTAGAGTGGTAGAGAGATAGTATGATTGTGGTTCGATGAATCCTCTGCCAACCACTTAAATGTGAAATGCAGAGTACTCATGTAGATGTAGATGCTCCAAAATGTTTTCAAGCACGCTCACACATTTGCCATTTTCTTTAGCACAATAAGTGGACCACACTCTAATCACGAGAAGCACCCCCACTGTACAGCACTGTCGGCACAAAACATAATGGCAGGTATAGTTCTCCTGGAATTCACCAGATCTAAACCTGCAGGGTACAGCGGGATTCGTCACTCCTAATCACTTGTTTACAGTCATCCGCTGTCCAGTAGCGTCGGTCTTAACACCACCTCAAGAGTCGCGTAGCATTGGCTGGAGAAATGTATGACTAATTGGAAGCTGCTTGACCACTTTATGCGCTATTTTTAACTCACTACGCACAGATGATGTGCTGCCTGGACTGCTGGTAGCACTCTGTAACTCATGAATCATTCCTTCCGCTGACTTCAAGCGATTTTTACAACGATCCTCCGCAAAGCTCGGCGGTGATGGACCGTCACTGCATGAGGTACATTGCCTTGGTTTAGCAGTCGATGTTTCTTGGTGTCTCCACTTCACAGTCACATCATCAAAAGTCGACTTGGCAGCTTTATAAGGGTTGAAATGGCCCCCGTGGATCTGTTAATCAGTGTCCAGACCTACAGCTCTCCTGCCCGCTGTTACAGCTTCTCTGCCGACAGTTCAGTACTTCCCACCTCCTCTAATACAGGATGCTCAGCGTCGTTTGACAAACAGCAATTCCGCATTACATATGGGTGTCTGGATATTTACAATCAGGTAGTGTATATGTAATTAATTTGTGTGTTCTTAGCAAATGCGTGCAACAAAATCCACTACTGGCCAATAAAATTGCTACACCAAGAAGGAATGCAGATGATAAACGGGTATTCATTGGACAAATATACCCCTTATACTAAAACGGACATGTGTTAACATTTTCACGCAATTTGGGTGCATAGATCCTGAAAAATCAGTACCCAGAACAACCACCTCTGGCCGTAATAACGGCCTTGACACGCCTTGGCATTGAGTCAAACAGAGCTTGGATGGCGTGTACACGTACATCTGCCCATGCAGCTTCAACACGATACCACAGTTGATCAAGAGTAGTGACTGGCGTATCGTGATGAGTTAGTAGCTCGGCCACCATTGACCAGACGTTTTCAGTTGGTGAGAGATCTGGAGAATGTGCTGGCCAGGGAAGCAGTCGAACATTTTCTATATTCAGAAAGCTCCGTACAGGGCCTACAACATGCAGTCGTGCATTATCCTGGTGAAATGTAGGGTTTCGCAGGGATCGAATGAAGGGTAGACCCACGGGTCACAACGCATCTGAAATGTAACGTCCACTGTTCAAAGTGCCGTCAATGCGAACAAGAGGTGACCGAGACGTGTAACCAATGGCACCATATACCATCACGCCGGGTGATACGCCAGTATGGCGATGACGAATACACGCTTCCAATGTGCGTTCACCGCGATGTCGCCAAACACGGGTTCGACCATCATGATGCTGTAAACAGAACCTGGATTCATCCGAAAAAATGACATTTGGCCATTCGTGCACCCAGGTACGTCGTTGAGTACACCGTCGCAGGCGCTCCTGTTTGTGATGCAGCGTCAAGTGTAACCGCAGCCATGGTCTCCGAGCTGATAGTCCATGCTGCTGCAAACGTCTTCGGACTGTTCATGCAGTTGATTGTTGTCTTGCAAACGTCCCCATCTGTTGACTCAGGGATGGAGACGTGGCTGCACGATCCGTTACAGCCATGCGGGTAAGGTGCCTGTCATCTCGACTGCTAGGGATACGAGGCCGTTGGGATCCAGCACGGCGTTCCGTATTACCCTCCTGAACCCACCGATTCCATATTCTGCTAACAGTCATTAGATCTCGACCAACGCGAGCAGCAATCTCGCGATATGATACACCGCAACCGCGATAGGCTACAGTCCGACCTTTATCAAAGTCGGAAACATTATGGTACGCATTTCTCCTTCATACACGAGGAATCACAACGTTTCACCAGGCAACGCCGGTCAACTGCTGTTTGTGTATGAGAAATCGGTTGGAAACGTTCCTCATGTCAGCACGTTGTAGGTGTCGCCACCTGCGCCAACCTTGTGTGAATGCTCTGAAAAGCTAATCATTTGCATATCACAGTATCTTCTTCCTGTCGGTTAAATTTCGCGTCTGTAGCACGTCATCTTCGTTGTGTAGCAATTTTAATGTCCAGTAATGTACATCGAGTCAAGACTTAAATGAGTTTTTACCATTCTCTAATCGTAAATAGTACAATATTTTCACGAAATACAGTAAATGCAAAATTTATGCTTGAAACAGTCGAGCGATTGAGGGAAACCACAAAAAATCTAAATCTGTGAACTGGAGTTTCTCTCCACCCCATGCTGTATGCAGCCTGCTTTCTCATTTATTCTGCGTACCAGACTTTCTGTAATTCTGTGTACAATGCGTTAGGTCGTTAACTTCATACCTATTTAGTAAAAAGCAACGTTTAAAAGATCTGAGAAGTCCATCATACTCACGCCTGTAGGATTTTATCTTTCAGCACGAAAAAAGATGTCATGATATTTTTAACAATGATCCTCCCTTCTGATCCAATAGTTCTTAGCTTTCGTTTTACAAATTCGCATACTCTATGATGTTTTCGTCGTGACTATATTGCACTGTACTCTTTTTCAGGAATGGAAGCCTACAGGAGAAAAACAACAAATTTCTCTCGTTCCTTTGGAGCCCAGTATCAGACAATTTAATCTCACCGTGCAATGATCCGGCTTTCTACCATGTTGTAATTAAATCTCCTTTGATGCTCTAACAGGCTTTGGAATTATCTTGTGAAGCGGTATATTGAGCATTAATCGCCTTTTTATAATAAGAAGGGAGTCGACATGAAAATGTATGCTAGCTTAATCTGAAGCCAGTGACATATGGAGGCTACACTAGCATCCATGAGCCAATATTTCAGATTATCAGCACAGATTATGAGATTTAACATTGTGAAAGCGTTTTACCTTTTATTTCTGTATTTATTTTGAATTCGTGTCCCGTATTTCAATATCGGAAACTGCGGGCTCCATTCTGCTGTTGTTTGTTTTATTTCTCTTTGTATTTTGTGCTTCCAGCGGATAGTGTTGGTAAATAAAAGCGAGTGGACGATATCAGAGTCGCATCGCGTCCCCTCGTTTTCCATGCATGAAGCGCGTTCGATCTGCCGCGGGGCCTGCACACAGACGACGCTCACTGTACAAGATTCGTCAGGCAAGGGAAGCTTCAGCCATGAAAGCTCACTGAACGACGGACGCTACACAACAACTGCATCATTAGCTTAAGCGTGTCGGAGAATCGGAGGCTGACCGTAAACCGTCATGTGTTGCGACGATGCTCTTGGTATTTTAACCTTTCGTATCAGTCTATTGTAGGTCTTGTAGATCTGAGACATACTAACGACTGAATGTGTGCTCTATAGCAGGCTACGTCAATTATTAACTATCATATTGCAGCATGTGGATGTTGTATTCCTCTACAAACGATACTCAGCTAAGATGCATCTTAAAGCAGTAGGTCTTCGAGAAGAAAGACAAAAGATTCGCGTTTAACGGTCGGTCTACGTCAGGGTCTTTAGAGACCGAACTTAGACTCAGTTGTTGAGAATGGAGACGGTATTGGCTTAAACATGTTTAAAGAAACCAAGCTGGTGTCCTGCTTAAACACGTCTGGAACTGGACGAAAAACTTAAATATGGACGTTGGTAATCCAGCTCTCCCGAATGTGATCATAGTGCCTTAACTGCCGCGCTAGTGTATCTTCAAACTGCACGCAGTGCGTGGTAGTGACACTTACTTACACGAGATTGCTTGTTATCACTGATGTGATGTATATACTCACATGCCTGCATACATACAACCCCAGAATCGTAGAGCCAGTATTACACACATGGCGGGGGATTCGAAACTCAGTACAACGACATGCTGAACTAATGTACAAAATTAATGTATAGCTTTTTACTGGTAGAAACAACTTAGGGCTCCATACAATTTGGCTCAACTGGATTTTAATGTTTAAGTTAGAGGTATAAATACTCCTTCCCACCTTATTCTTCGACGTGTTCATTACCCTGAAAGTTTGACGGGCGCTTGTAGATTAATCTTCTCCCGCACCATCTCCTCAAATTCAACTGTTGCAGCAAGTCTCGACAATCTTGGAATACAGTCTGTTTTTTGAACGACCCAGAGTCTCGTAGGTTTATATACTTGGTGATAAATTTATTCTAATCGGGCTGGTGCGTGTAGCAACACTTTCCTCTGTACATCTGTGTCGCTTTCCAGGCAGTGCATCGTAATGCATCCTACATTAAATGCATGTCGGTAAGTTTCAGTAACGTGTAATACCTCAACACAGAGAACAAAGCACGGTCTACAGGTAGCGGTAAGGTGCACTGTAAACACATCAGAGACGAAAGTGTTTTTTGTTAAATGATACCACCAGAGTTGGTGCTGCACCAGTTATTTGTTGTAAAGCGCTATCGTTTCATTATTTCACAAACCCTTGCCTGCTACGCATTCAGCTCAAGATATGTAGTTTAATTCATTCCACCATCTACACAGTTTTGTTCCGAAAGGTTTGGGAGATTTGGCAAGCACCTGAGCAGCAACCCATAAAACCTTAGGGCTTATCTTTCCAGGGATAAGAATATCCTTTGGGAATACACAAGTTATCGAGAATCATCCGTCTCCAGTAATGCTATTCTCGAGGGAGCACTAAAGAAACAATAAGCAAGTAAATGAGAAGTTAAGGGACTGTCTACTCGTACGTAGGCTAGTTGCAGGCCATGTTAGCTGGCCCCTGTGGCCTAACCGTTATGTTCTTTTACGGGAGAGGAATGGCGACACATATGAGACCTGGCGACCGATACAAGGGGGGAGGGACTGAGGAAGAGCGGAGATGTCCGGCGGGCCCGATAACAAATATTAATTTGGCGGCCGGCGAAGGTGGTGGCCAGGAAGACTTAGGGGGCCGTATTTCAGCGGCGTGAGTTACCGCGGCGGCGGCGCCGGCCGGCGCTTATCGGGCCGTGAGTAATGTTAACGAGGCGCGGCTACCTGCGCAGATGCCTCATCTCTCCGCTGCGCGGGCCCGCTGCATCACGCCTCGCAATTAAATTAGTCACTGTGTTTTCTTCAGCGGCAGCTCAAAAAGGGTGTCATAACAGCGACCCGAGTAACTCATTAAGTGAACTCCTCCCTTGACTTTCTCAGCTCTCTCTATCTCAGAGCTGTCTTTTCTTCTGAGTAAGAGCTTTCTTTTTTTTTTTTTTTAATTTACATTTCGAGGTACGTACCACCTCAGACACCGTAATCTTACTGATGTTGAGAACGTACAATGAAACTGTTCGTGTGGATAGTGATATGCAGCACATTTTGATTCATGACAGATTTGTAACAGAACAAAGTTGTTTACATTTTCTTTGAATAGTGGTGAGAGTTGTCATTGTGTTCGTCCTTGTGCACCACTCGCCGTCAGGTGCTTTGCACGCTGTCCGCTGCAGCTGCGCTGAAGAACGTTAACATGACAGACAGCAGCAACGTAATGGTAACGTCATGTGACAGAAAATACGAACAACGAGTGAGATAAATAAAATGAAATACTGACCAGAGGAAGAAAGTTCAAACGAACAGATTCTGCAGGTGTACTTTGAAGCACTCATCAAGTGAAGACCACTTGGTGCCTGCGAATTATGCTCCAGGAAAATCGGTAGAAATAACGCTGTAAAAGACTTTCGTGACACTGGTTTTCAATGATGAGTTTGAGAAATTTAGTAGACTCTAGGAAATGACTCACATTTGGTGGCAGTTGGCACTGATTTAAATCAATGGAGGAAAGTTGAAAATATATGGCGGATCGGGATTGGCAGATGCGCTGATACTACACCACCCCCACACACTGGTCATTGCACCTGCACGCACTACCCTAGCACGCCACCCATCACACACAAATTCTCAACCTGTCCACACACTACTAATGTAGGGTCCTTTGCCCACTATCCTCGTTGCTCGCTGAATTTCGCCCATTCCCGTAAGAGTTCGACCGCGGTGTGCATCTGCACTGAAGTAATCAATGTGGTTTCCGTTCTTCTGGACATGTTCGAAAAAACAGAAACCACACAGTAAATCGATTGTTTTGTGGTTGGCAATCACATATAATACAGCACAAATTTTTTTCTGTGCTTTAAAACGAACGAGATAGATTACATCCGTTTCAAAACTTGATGAATTTATACCTGTCTGTTTACAGGGTCAAATCTGTAATCCTTGTAATTTTAAAAGTAGATGAGGAGATATAAATCTAAAAGTTGAGTTAAAGCTGTACTGGGAATACCTCGATTTGACTTACAATGTGCAGACTTGGTACTTAACGAAGATTCAATGACCCAGAAGACGGAAGATATCAACTCTAAAGTGGACTACTGAGGATAAGGAAAGAGAACAAGTGGGATGAATTAGACATGGTGCTGTCTCGGAAGTTAAAACCTAAGCAATATTATGAAAATATGGAATGTGACCACCGACTCCAAATATTCATATAGACTTATTTGTCCAAGAATATGTCTATACTTCCTTGTTTACTATTGTGTTGCGGTAAACAAAGTGTTACATTGGTTTCCTATTGCTTTAATGTGGTTGTAATGAATAGCCTAACGGCAAAACCACTGTGTATCTCAGACTGAACTGCAGTATTCCACCACGAAAAGCACAAATATTCTCGTCAAAAAATCTTTAGAAATCTGTTCCAATCCGGACCTATTTTCGGAATCAGACCTATTTTTCCGGTTTGTGTAAATGTGATTGAATATGCTGTGCGGTATTTTTCTAGCGTAAGCTTCCGTTTACATTGCTGACCTTATAGCAAGAGCGATAATGTAAAGTGAAGATTTCCATTTGAACTAGGTTTGGTTTAATGGTTAACCCTCGATTCTTCAGGTACTTGAATGTAATATTATGAGGCGAAATTATCTATTTTTCTTATTATTCACTCACCGATCATACATTCATAAGGTTCAGGTATTTAGAACTCAACAGACTAAAGGGGAACAGCCACGTTGATCTATTGATAAGGTAGGGACGTCGCACATTACTGCGGAAAGAATTCTTTTCCTTCAAATTTCATCATTTGCCACGTACTTTCACCGCACTTGCAATTAAGTTTCACATTTCCTTTCTCTTCCTGAACTGGTCATGTCAACACTGCCGTACTAAGATCTTTGAAGATACAGATCTAAGCTGTGACAAGGTTACCATTGAGAGGTGTTGTCAGCGGACACTGAGCCTTTGGGGCATTTTGGTCTGATGTTACAGCAAATCCGTACGGTGCAGACTTCCAGGTCCTGCTGAACTGGCAAGTACCGAGCTCAACACATTTTCCCCCCAGCTCGCTTGCTTGTTTCACATGATTTATGTTGTTTCTCAAATTTTATTCCATCAATCGACCCTCAATGACACATCAGCAAACACGGGAACTGTCTGATTTATGGTGTAAGAGAGAGAGAATCGATTTTCCACTCGTTTGGTAAATAAAGTTTTGGGTTCAACTATGTCCCAAGTTTTGTAAAATCATCATCTGTGCCTGCTTGCTTTTTATGTTTCGATAGCGATAATCACCATGTAACGTCCTCCACTTTTATTTTATTTCGTTACCTTAATGCGGACCCATGGTACATTACTCTGTATTAGCTGCAATGCATGTGTAGCAGAAGAGTGTTAAGTATTTATTAGTGTGTTTTACAACCATCTGGCACTCTACAACTATGCTTAAGAACAGGTTTCTAATTGTATTTTATTCTTTTGTGTATATTACGCAAATCAAGAGTAACACAAGCAACGGAGTAGCTGGGGCAATATTATAATAAGCTGAAGTGGCAATAATTGAAATATATAAACCTTCCTCTACCACAAAATATTATGTAAACATCGGGCTGGTAATGTTCGAGGCAGTGGGATGTGTACAAAAAGCAACCGCTATACTTTCTTTGCGAAGACTATCTGTGAAGGGGAACGAAGGAAGTGAATTCTGACAGTACAATACCTAGCCTCATCCTGATGCAATATGATGAATTACGCTTTGCAGGTATAGAAATTAAAGACTAGGGTATCTATTTACTTCTGGTGCGATTCAACTGAGTCCTTTAACTTGAGTTTAACTTCAGATAAATTAGTTCCTTTTTCTGTAACTGTAGTACCATCAAATACAGTGAAACGGAAAGCACCAAAAAGAAAATACAAAAGTAATACGTTTTCTCCTTTATTTTTAGCTGTGTCTCAAGCCATACATACATGGTAAATTGTAAATTCAAAGCGTTACTGGAAGTACTCAATGTTTTAGTTACCGCAATAAATGCAAATTCATACGAAGTTCGTAAATACTTCGAGCGGAATGCTGCGTTGTAGACCGCGCACCAAAACTGGGACTGCATGTTTTCCTTATTATAGCTCCCTGTTGACTGAGTCAGTTTTCATAGGCAAAAACGTATCAATTATCGTGTTCCGGGTTGCATAGCGCAGATTGTAACCGTAGATAGACGCTTCACAACATAAGAATTCATTTGTTTTTCAGTACCGGACAACTACAAAGAGTGGCAGCGATAACGTCCAAGCACCTGCACATATACTCATTATACATGACGAAGTACTGAGCTTAGATAATGGATACAAACAGACCGCACACGTCCCTATCTCGGCGGTGTTGAGGTTTGAAACAAACATGTAAATTACGTGATGAAGGGCAAAAAGCCGAGTTTGTGTTATTATTCACTACGTGAAGCGGAGCTGACATCAAACACTGATTTTAACGACTGAACAACTCGTTGTATTAGTATTACACATGTCGCAGTACAGTTAACCTATTTTCTCCAAAATATGCAATATTAATGTGATGGTTATGTTACTACATTTTTCCGCGTGAAACGGGAACTAACACTCGCAGAGGACGCCAAAACAGCGAGCTTGTCTCCTCCAAAGCAAGTTAAAAATTAGCGTCGTCACCAACGGCCAGCCCAGTTCCAGCTTTACTTACGGATGTCCGTCAACAGCTCACAGACTTGGCAAATAATGGCAGGCTATATACACAGAAAACAATTATTATAATAATAACCACATGCACTAAATGAACACGAAATAATAATAACAATTATTATTATTATTATACTGGGTGACTTACTAACACACAATTGCTGAAACGTGATCCGCAGAAAGTACAGATAGCCGGCCGCGGTGGCCGTGCGGTTCTAGGCACTTAAGTCTGGAACCGCGTAACTGCTGCGGTCGCAGGTTCAAATCCTGCCTCGGGCATGGATGTGAGTGATGTCCTTAGGTTAGTTAGGTTTACGTAGTTCTAAGTTCTAGGGGACTGATGACCTCAGACGTTGAGTCCCATAGTGCTCAGAGCCATTTTTGAAAGTACAGATCACTTGCAGTTCATAATTTCTGTTTCAGTCTTTTGTCTGGAATATTGTTTATTCTACAGTAAACGTTATAGGAAGATCATGCGGTTTGCTCTAACACCCGCGGATGTTGCAACGACCTGCCACATGGGCTGTTGAGTGGTTATGTATACCGCTAGCTCCCTAGATAGATGTCTGTAATTCAATTGCTTATGAGCGTACAGCCATAATGCGCATTAATATGTTCATCTGTTAAGTATAAACAGAAACTGGTCATCTTAATCTGAATTCTGTCGTTTTATAGTAAGTAGCATCAATATTTTACTATTTTCTCGAAACGTTGTTACCACTACATAACAGTAGACTAGAATACTTAGAGTGGCTGGGCGCTGGGCTCTTCGATGAGGAGCCGGTAAGCCTTCATTGTGCTTTCCGCTGAAGACTCCCAGATACAATACAATACGTACTGACTGGTACACATTGAAGATGGATAATTATTGACAGACTACTGCTGGTACACTCAGATGACACGTCTACCTCTCAACTCATCAAATTTTACCACTGGGTTTCCGAATATTCATGTGAACGAAATTCTGTGTTACTACACTATGAACACGTGTAAGCCTCGTGGGATTAGCCGAGCGGTCTGAGGCGCTTCAGTCATGGACTGTGCGGCTGGTCCCGGCGGAGGTTCGAGTCCTCCCTCGGGCATGGGTGTGTGTCTTTGTCCTTATGATAATTTAGGTTAAGTAGTGTGTAAGCTTAGGGACTAATGACCTTAGGAGTTAAGTCCCATAAGATTTCACACACATTTAAACATTATTTTTGAACACGTGTATCGAAGTGATAATTAGCAACGAATATGAACCGTTTGCAGCACATTTCTGACGATGCAAAAATTTACATTTCATATCACGTGATACTGGTATATGATGCAAAAGATCACTGCCCCAACAGACAACTAAAGGGAATTTCGACGAATTTCATACCTTCGATAGTGGCATATACGTTAATGCACAAACACCAAAATATATATAAAACACCAAATATATATATATATATATATATATATATATATATATATATATATATATAAATATATAAAACACCAAAATATATATAAATAGATTACACGATATGCTGACGGCGTTTACTATACTCGTGCCCAAAATACATTAAAACCACAATTATTTAGAAAATGAACAGAGAACTATGTGAATGATAGTGTGTGTGTGTGAGAGAGAGAAGGGCAGATTCCACGTGCTTACATCATTGTGCGACTACAGACAACAGGACAATTCAGATCTTCGGAAACTGCGTACAGCTTGGTTAATATGTAGACGGTATTCCCGGTATTTCCCGAAAGACCTTCTTTATTACGGTCATGTAGTTTATTTTTCTTTTACTTCCATGCTTCTTCCAATATCAGTGCCATACTTTCTGATGTTGATATGTAACGTACATAAAGACATCATTTGCCATGTTTCTTCCTTCCCCCTGTGTGTGTCACTCTTCAAGAACTGCATGCCTCTTTTGATGTGGGAACTTTGCAAGTTCGATAAGTCACCCGGTGGTGTTGATGAGACGAATCAGACAGGCGTCAGCATGTTTTACCGGAGATGAATACGACCTGCCAGGAGGTAAAGAAGACGCGAGACGAATTAATGCCTCCCCTCTGGAGCGGAGCGCAGCGCGACCGATCTGAGGATCCTTGCAGAGGAATCGAGAACGGCCCAGTAGCGAGGGTGGGGATTGCCACCGAAATGAAGGCTGCCGTCGTAATCCGGCGCCTGCAGCGCAGGCAACCCCCGGGGAACGCGAGCGCGGGAGTCTGCCTAACCGCAGGCGTCGCTGCGTCTCGCCGCCAGTGTCACCGATACCGCTGTACCGCAACATTTTATCTCACCTTTTCCCAACGCTCTGCACGCGAGACTTGTAACGTAACTTTCTGGCTCAAACTTTCTTATTTGTGTGGGAATTAATTTAGGAACTCAAGACACATTGCACAACCTAAATGGACATATATATATATATATATATATATATATATATATATATATATATATCGAGGAGAATAAAATTTTGCATTTGGTTTGCTACATTTTCACTCAAGGTGGACTGACTGCGTATGAAGAAAGAACTAAGACTGACTATAAAAAATCACTTGTTGAAGAAATTAGTCTACACAGTCTGCATATAAACTGACCAGCAAATGGAAATGTGCAATAAATTATAACAGAAGATGAGAACAAATTAACTTGATATACATCTACCGGGTGATCAAACAGTCAGTATAAATTTGTAAACTTAATAAACCACGGAATCATGTGGATAGAGAGGTAAAAATTGACACACATGCTTGGAATGACATGGGGTTTTATTAGAAAAAAAAAAAACAAAGTATTGCTAGACGCTTGAAAAATCTCTTGCGTGCGTCGTTTGGTGATGATCGTGTACTCAGCCGCCACTTACGTCATGCTTGGCCTCCCAGGTCCCCAGATCTCAGTCCGTGCGATTATTGGCTTTGGGGTTACCTGAAGTCGCAAGTGTATCGTGATCGACCGACATCTCTAGGGATGCTGAAAGACAACATCCGATGCCAATGCCTCACCATAACTACGGACATACTTTACAGTGCTGTTAACAACATTATTCCTCGACTAAAGCTATTGTTGAGGAATGATGGTGGACATATTGAGCATTTCCTGTAATGAACATTATCTTTGCTTTGTCTTACTTTGTTATGCTAATTATTGCTATTCTGATCAGATCAAGCGCCATCTGTCGGACATTTTTTGAACGTTTGTATTTTTTAGGTTCTAATAAAACCCCATGTCATTCCAAGCATGTGTGTCAATTTGTACCTCTCTATCATTTTTATTCTGTGATTTATTCAGTTTTCAAATTTATACTGACTTTTTGATCACCCGGTACATCTACGTCTACATGTACGACTGTTGTCAGTAAACCAGCTTACAGTTTGTGGCGGAGGGAGTGAATGGTTTGTGCTAAGAACGATTGTTGGTAAGTCTCCTTGTGAGGTCGAATCTCTATAATGACTTTATTGTCATTTTCGCGAGATTTATCTACGAACAAGCAATGTATTGGTTGAGTCGGGTGAAGAGAAATGGAAAAACCTCACACAGCCCTTCTAGGAACGTACGCTCTCAGAACTTGACAGTAAACCACAACGAGAAGCAGATTGTCCTAAAAGCAATTTCCAATAGCTACAATATACGTTTGTCAGTGACATAGACACTACTGAAATGTGTTTTTGAATGGTGCGAAGCAATAAATTCCCGTGTATTTATAAGTCTGACGAAGTTTGAGCAGCCAGAAGAGTGGTCGGGATGCTTGCCTACTCCACTACGGTGAGAACTGTAGACTTAGGTCTCTCTCTGCGACTGTAATGTTGACACGTGTCGATGAAATCTCCAACAGCTTTCGTCAGCGTTCCCTTCGTTGCGCCAGTATTGTGCGACAGAGACCGGAAACAGTTCGCCCGCTAACACAGATTCCCAATTTCCCGTTTACCAGTCTGAGAGACTGGTCCGCTTTTGTGGAAGCATCTTCAACAGCTACTTGACCTTTTTGTGATGGTACACTTCGTGAGATAGAGCTGCACATGGCGCATGGCTTCCATTCCGATCCCTTCGGTGAAGATAGTGTGCTGCTTCGTTGTCGTTCGTTACCTAATCTGGTGTTAGTGCGTTCCACCTTAGCACTGAATTGAGCTTTGAGGTGCCACGTTTCATTAGTAGCAGCAGCTCACGCCGCCCAGTAGAGCATAAGACTATGTGTTCTCAAGTGCGTGCACGAATAAGAATTTTTAATGCATTTTCATTTGGATATTGTTATTCCCACCGGAATCTTAGACAAACCTTGTATATGTAGCTAATGGTATAAGAGTTAATGTACGAAATTGTTAAGAATATTAGCAGAACTGCGAGTAAAGTTCACTTACGTTGCAGTTCGAAAACTAATCTTATTGGTTAACAGCTGATGGAGGAAGGCAAAAAGTAATACAAGTAAATTTGTCATATTAGCCGGTCGACAAAGGGAAAAGACTTCGAGGTATTTGATGTTCATGAGTTATGACAAAAGTTTTTTATTTCTTTATTGATACTTCCCAGCAGGCCTTCTTTTATTAGCCCCATAAAATTTATTGCCTTCTGCAATATATAGATGATAAATACAGCTCTGAATTTGTGTTCTCTTTCAAACAGATATAGCTCGTATTAGATTCGAATCCCAAAAGCCGCCGAGAAATAGTACTGTAATTTTTTAACCCATAAATAATTTCAGCCTCTTATTATTGGTATACTTACAATCCACGCTCAGATTCACGTTGAAAAGTATGGTTGCCAGCAAACTGTATACAAAACTCATTTCTGATGTAAATGTGATCTAAAATCGACGGATGTAGACATACTAGTGAATCAAGGAAACATCAAACGAGTCTTACACACCTCCTCCGAACAAACAACTTTTTTACTAACTATTTGCCGTCCTAAACCCGTTTTTAGATGTCATCATACTTTTCATTTGTTTCTCCTATAGCCTGACACAATATAAATGCCTCACAATCTGTAAAACCGACGTTGTGTATCTGGAAATGTCATGAAGTGAACGCTCGTGAAGTTGAAGACCAAGTGGTCTTTTTGTGAACCCGCACACCTCGAATTGGGCAATATTAAACAATGAGGGCGATAGAGGACAGCTATCGGCCATTATGTATTATACTTGGTAATCACGTCATGTAAAATAAATGCTTTGATTGACTGAAATTGATACCAAGAACGCAGAAACGTCATACCACTTTCTCTGTTGTCTACAGTACTTTAGGTGAGAGTGATAGTTACAGGCATCGATCTTCTTCTTCTTCTCTTCCTTCTGTGGTGCTACAGCTCTTGGTCGGCCTTGGCTTTTTCAGATATTTTCCTCTATGCTTCTCGGTTTTTTGCAGCTCTTTTTCCACTTCCGACGTCCCGTACGGGTGACGTCCTGTATTGCATCATCAATCTACTTTCTTCTACGTCTCCCTTTCTATCGATTAGCATGGATCACACCTTTCATCTGTTTCTTTTATTTGTGTTCTATCCTCTGCCACTCTCTCCACGTGTCCTACCCATTGTATTCGTAGTGTGTTGACAATTGTATTGAGCCTCTTCCGTGTATTAACACTTATAGCTCGATGTTACAGCGTATCCTCCAGCCTTTTCCCTCCCATACTGAGCCATACATTTTTCTTAGGCTAGTAAGTTTCGGTCAAAGCTTTTTAGCAACAATACGAAACTAGTGGGCCAACGGACGAATTGGAGAAGATCTTATTTATCGATCTTAAATGGTCTAATGTATTAATTGAAACTGAATAGCCTTTTTCTTTCAAAACACCCAGTTTTTCACAAGCGCTTCTAAACATACTATAGTGTCACACACTGCGTCACAAAATGAACGAATACCCCATTGCTTAGCATGTACAATGTTTCTGGTCCAGTCGTCTATCATTCTAATGAGGCAGCGAAGTTCAAGCCAAGTTAATTTAATTAAATGTGTCACGTCTTTTCATATCTTGGCAGATTATTATTTTATTATTATTTTAATACTGTTTTAGGGAGGATGAACGGTCGATTTCGGTTTATTGGAAGAATTTGAGGAAAGGTGTCGATGGGGCACCGTGTCAAAGGCCTTCTGGAAATCTAGACATATGGAATCTGCCTGCTGCCCTTCATTCATAGTTTCCATCCAGTATATCATGTGAGAAAAGAGGAAGCTGAGTTAGCGATGGTTTCTAAGACCATGCTCATTCGAGGACATAAGATTCTCAGTCTCAAGATATTTGGTTATATTCGAACTGAGAGTATGTTCAAGGATTCTGCAGCAAATCGACGTTAGGGATATCTAACTGTAATATTGCGGGTCGGTTTTTTAGCCCTGGAGTCACCTGCGCTTTTCTCCAATCGCTTGGAAATTTGTGCTAGGCGAGAAATTCACGATAAGTGCAAGCTAGGTAAGGGGCCAGTGCCGTAGTGTACTCTTTGTAAAATCGAACTGGGATCCATTCGGACCTGGGGATTTACTTGGTTTCAAGTCTTCATTGGTTTATCTATGCCAGGTATCCTTACTACTATGATGTCCATACGAGAATCTGTCCTATGGTCGAATGACGGTATGTCTGTAAGATTCTACTGCGTGAGCGATTCCTCGAATGTGAAAGTTAAAACTTTGGCTTTCGTTTTGCTATCTTCAAACTGTCACACCAGATTGGTGAACAAGGGACTGAATGGAAGCCTTAGACCTGCTTAGCTATTTTATATAAGACGGGCATTTTTTCGGATTCTCTGTCAGATCTTTTGCTAAGGTGTAATGATGGTAGTTGTAGGCTTCGCCCATATATCTTTTCGGAGACGTACGATTCTCTACTAACCTTCGCTTGACGTCATTTGTTCTTTCCCATTTGAACCGAGAGTTCGACTGCCTCTGCTTCCTCACCATCCGCCGAATTTCGTTATTAAACTACGGTGGGTCTTTTCCATCCTTTATCCACTTACAAGGCACATAACTCTCTAGACCCCAATTTACGATCTGCTTAAACTTTGCTCATAATTACTCTACATCTATCTTACTGGAACTAAGTGATGACAAATCATTGTGTAATTGAGATGCTAGTAACAGCTTATCCACTCTGTCTCTTTGTAATCTGGTCCCTTCAACCCCCACAAACCAACCAACCAACCGCTCTGTCTAGCAGAAACACTCTTCTACACTTCTTAACTGATTTATTAACTTTCGTAGTCATAGTTGCTATAAGTACATCATGATCGCTAATCCCCGTTTCTATACTGACACTGTCGATAAGATCCGGCCTATTTGTAGCTACAGCATCTAGGATACTTCCATTGCGTGTGGGATGCCGAGATAGCTGCTCAAGGCAATTTTCAGAAAACATGTTCAAAAGTATTTAGCATGACTGTCTGTCTCCACGCCCCGAATGAATCCATAGACATCGCAGGCTATAATCGGCAGGTTGAAGTCGCCTCCAACTAATGCTGCATGATCTAGATATTTACGTGCTATTCGCCGTATCTGTTATACGAGACCAGATGACTTCACTGTCGCACTCAACTTCGACCTCAATAGAGACAATATATTTGTCAACAGTAGTGAACACTCCCCTGCTAATCTGCCTCCCCGATATGCGTTCCACGACTCGCTAAATATCTCAGAGCTCTCCACTTCGGGTTTCAGCTAGCTCTCGGTCCCAAGAACAATGTGCGTGCGAGAGCTTTCCTGGAGGGCAGTATATTCGGGTTCTTTATTACGAATACTTCGACAGTCTACTGATAAAATTTTTACTGTCGAAGTGTTTTTAATTTGAACGCCATTTGTCTTCCTTTGCTACATACTGACTGGAGAGTGTTATTCAGAGCCCCTCAAATTAGTGCATAGCCTAAAAAGCCCTCATGTGCACTCTACAAGTTCAAACGGCTCTGAGCACTATGGGACTTAACGTCTAAGGTCATCAGTCCCCTCGAACTTAGAACTACTTAAACCTACCTAACCTAAGGAAATCACACACATCCGTTCCCGAAGCGGGATTCGAACCTGCGACCGTAGCGGTCGTGCGGTTCCAAACTGAAGCGCCTAGAACCGTTCGGCCACACCGGGGGGCGCACACCACAAGTACTGTGCTTCCCTTGTGAAGTGCACCCTCTCCCTATCGATGGGCGTCTATAAATCTGCAGCCAAGGCCGTCAAAGAGTCGACCGATCCTTTAATTGAGACCCTCTACTCGGCTCCAAACCAAAGAACACCGACCAACTCTGGGAACGATGCTGCGAATTGCGAGCTCTGCATGCACCACGCATGCGAGGCCAGCAGTCTTCACCAGCTCCACCATTCACCTGTACGAACTGAAGATCACCTCAGAAACCATGCGACAGGCGTCGCTGGTGCCGACATGAGCCACAATATGCAGACGACTGCAGCCTGCAAGCTCGATCGCCTCAGCCAGATCCTCCTCCACATCTCGGATGAGGCCCCCCGGCAGACATACCGAGAGCACACTGGCTTTCTTTCCAGTCCTGAACGCTATCTGCCTCAGGGGCTGTAAAACGCGCCAACGTTGGGGTCCCAATAACTAGTAACACCCCCCCCCCCCCTCCTCCCTAGTGTGCCTGCTCGGACCCTGCTGAAGGAGCGGTCAGCTGTCCACTCACAGGGTGAATGGGTGAGACCAGGTTCCCAATCTCCAAATGGACCCTCAGCCTCGAGCGACGCGAATGCATTTCCACCCGCCATTCGCCCAGCTGTGATGGCGGACACAGCGTCGGGTACACTAGGAGATGCACGTAGGCAACACAAGCGACACCTGAGGTGTCCCATGCAACGCGCCAGATTCACCGCCACCGCTACACCCCGAGGCAGCAGCCCGTAGGTGACTGACGGTGGCCAAAAACACATTCAGCTGTTCGCGATCTGCGGCTGCCTCCTCCTGCGTCCGCACACATCATGCTCACATCCTACCCGTCGTAGCAAGACTAACTGAATAACTGTACTATAAAAGCAGGCAATCTTCGATATGCAACTCGCTACCCTCCTGATGTGTCACCAATGGACGCTGATGCGTTCATGAATTACGTAGCTGGCTTTTCAGCGTGCAGCTATTGCGCTACAGACTGAATGAATTTGCATTTTAAAAACCCGAGAACAAAAGTCTTAAACAGGGATATAAACACAAAATTAAATAAACATACCACGTAGAAAACACAGAAAGAGATAAACACTTAACTTCCCGCTCTGCAGACGTGTATCAGCCAAGAGCTTGAGCCTAGGAACTTGTTGTAAGGTTCAGTGTGAAGCCATATTTGAATATAGTTTGTTATATTTTCGGATATGCATGAAGAATACATTCCATCAGTTTTTCATATTTGCAGTATTATAGAAATTTTGTTTATGGTCTGGCACTACATGATTCAAAAAATTGTTCAAATGTGTGTGAATTCCTAAGGGACCAAACTACAGAGGTCATCGTTCCGTAGTCTTACACACTACTTAAACTAACTTAAACTAACTTATGCTAAGGTCGACACATACACCCATGCCCGAGGGAGGACTCGAACCTCCAGCGAGAGGGGCCGCGCAGTCCGAGACATGACGCCACAAACCGCGCGGCCACTCCGCGCGGCCTACGTGATTCAGTCGACATCTTACAGACGTGATCTACGATACCAAAGAAGCCGTAATCTGCGCGGGACGTTTATATTAAGAACCACTAAAATATACAGTAAAGGTCTTTCGGCTTTAGCTAACAAAATGTTGTAAGTTTATTGATTAATTAGGCGTATCTTCCCTGCTTCTTATAGTCTGCCACGAGCGAACTTTATTGTCATATCTTACATCCGTCTAGGCTGAGGTTGTCAATTCACAGGTAACATTCCAAACGTTCGCAACGTCTGTGATACTCGTGTTCTCATTTAACTCTCTATGTACAACAGCAGTCTTTAGTTGGTATCATTCAGTTTTGCCGTAGTAGAATTGTCCGAGAATGTCTGTGCTTTCGTATTTTTTGTCATTTTTTTCGGAGGTACATAAGTTAACAAATCACAATTTTATGAAAAGTCAATTTGTTACTAGTCACCCACATAACAAAGAAACAAACATCAAAACATTAAAAAGATACCGAGAGAGGGGACCCCTGGCGCAACGAAAAGAGGAAATAGACAGAGATAAGCACGATATTTCCAAAATGAATGGATTTGTAGAACTATACATACATGAGGACTCGTTAAGGGTCTTAATGGCCAGAACAAATAACAGATAAGCGAGATGATTCAAACTTGTGAAAGTTCTGCAGAAAACTAGTTGTGAGATTCAGTTTGTAGACGTATCCGAATATTGTTTGCAATACTTTGTGAAATGCGTGCAGCAGTAATACCGTGCACGTGAATAATATTGGCTATACACGGTCACAAGATCCATAATAAATCATAAAATGCCAGCAACATACAGCGAGATGTATTTTAATTTATAAATGAGTTAAAAAGAGGTTCATAATTCACTCTCTGCGCCAGGCACGATCACTAATAACTGCAATAGTCTATCTTTGCACGCGGATCCGCGCAAGATCCATATTCGCTGTGAGCATTTCACACAAAGGCATTCAAACACAACAAAAGGAACGAAGCGACTGTTGGATCCCAGATAAATGCAGTCGCTAATTACAGCGTTAATTCCTGTTCGTGGATATAATTTTGAGAATTAAAAGTTATTCCATATTTGAAAAAGGATTATTCGATAATAACTGAAGTTTTGTAATGAAATTAACAGTCGCGTAAAGACCACAATTGAATCAGATGATACCGTCCCACCAGCGACCGTTACTATGGCTGAAAATTCTGTCAGAGGAAAGTTAGCACCACCACACCAATGGCTTCGACACCTCCGGCTATTCAAACATATAAGCCTTATTAACGGGGAAGTTGCACAAAATTTCAAAAGGAGAGGCCTGTCAAACGGGAACTATGTAATTCTACTGTCGGTCGCTATTCAAAACATATTATAATTTCCCACCTTTCTTAGCAAGCCGGTGTGATTGACTGTTACACATCGACATTCATTCATTAATGAAACAAAAACACTTTCCAGACGTCTAATGATACAAGAATACAAGCATTATCGGAATTTTATCGCATCCGATTATCGTAATTAAATAGAATCACCGTTTACACAAGCAGAAAATGTAGCTTAATCGCTAAAGTAAACCCAGAGCACCGTTTGGGTAAAGAATAGGCTGTTTTCAAAAAGCGGAGGAAGGAACACACCTATATTGGCCAGTATACCATTTATGCAACGGCAGTGTTGATGTGAATTAAACTTGTACTAATTACAAATGATTGTACAGTCTAAACGAGGAAATAAGTAAACTAAAACTGACTCGAGAGACATACATTAATTCGTGTTTGCTTCATTAGTAGTATCACGTAACGTCTAAGGTTATATACAGGCATTAGCTATTATATTTAGAACCTTTCGGGCCGTAACGAGATACAACGTTTCAGTGGACATCAAAGATGAAATGGTATGAAGGGAGAGCATATTCACCTCGACGCCAGATGCCAGATAGTGCTCAGAAAGCTAGCACCTGGATAAACTTACCAGTACGTAGGTATAGATGAAAACGACGAAAAGGGAAAGAAAAGAACGAGAATCACATCATAAACATCTCGAGAGAACATAAGTGATGTTACAAACTGAACTGAGCACCATATATACCATGAATACGAACAATCATGAATGCAAAGTAGGCTGACATCTGGACCTAAGACTTTTATTTCTCGTTACTGACCAGTTTGAACCTTTACAAACATTGCAAGTGCAAAGGCCTACACACTCATACAGGGCAACAATTATTGAGCTATAGCAAAGTAAACTTACAAACTACGGAGTGTACACACATTATCTGCCGGCCGCGGTGACCGAGCGGTTCTAGGCGCTTCAGTCTGGAACCACGCGGCTGCTAGGGTCGCAGTTTCGAATCCTGCCTCGGGCATGGATGTGTGTGATGTTCTTAGGTTATTTAGGTTTAAGCAGTTCTAAGCTAGGGGACTGATGACCTCAAATGTTAAAGTGCCATAGAGCCATTTGAACCATTTTGAACACATTATCCAACACGTGAATGTCACTACAGAAAATCCGATTTAGGTTATGACATATGCGATATGTCTACCATCATTGGCGATGATGTGGCGCAGACGAATAGCAAAATTCTGCATTACCCACTGAACTGTCGGAACATCGATGCCGTCGATGACCTTCTGAATGCCTGTTTTCAGCTCACCAATCGTTATTGGGTGTTTACTATGCGCCTTTTCTTCAATATAGCTCCACACAAAGGATTCACATGTCTTCATACCAGAAGAATGTGTTGGCTGATCGAGGCACTACCAGTGGCCTCAGGGTACCCCAGAGCAAGAAAGCGGTCCCCAAAGTGGTCCTCTAGGACATCAAACACTCTGCTGCTTCTAAGTGGTTTCGCTCCGTCTTACATGAACCACATCTTGTCGAAATCAGGATCACTTTGGATAATGGGAATGAAATCATCTTCCTGAACTTTCACGTACCGTTCGGTAGGCACCGTCCCATCAAGGAATATCGCTCCTATCATTCCGTGACTGGACAATGCACACCACACAGTCTCCTGTTGACGGTGAAGAGTCTTCTCGATAACGAAATGCCTATTCTCAGTCCCTAAAATTCGCCAATTTTACTTATTGACGAACCCATCCAAATGGAAGTAGATTTCATCGCTGAGCCAAACAATACAGCGCATACTAAGTCCCATCATGTCCCGCAGCCAACCGTGCTGTTTGAACGTTCTAACGCAAACCGTTCAGAAATTATGACGATTTTATTTCATATAGTTCAGTAGCTGTCAGCCTTTATTATGCTGTTGTACTTCATATATTACGCCAGTATCTAGACACGTATGCACAAAATACATCCATGAACTCAACAAATAACCTAAAACGTCACTTTGCTACATAATACAGTACTAGGTATCACTGTCCATGTGTATGCCCATATCCCATGGGAGCAGAAAAAGGTAATTCTTTTGGTAAGTATAGAATTTCCATTTCGATATCGTAGGAGTAAACTTTCAGTCATCTGCAATTGTAAGTGATGGAGATTTTCTCAGAATGTAGATATAACTTGGGGGATTTTGTTTCCAGCCGGTACCCTGTCTGTGACGGAATCGAGAATTCTACTGTGGGTTTAATTTCATTACTTTTGATATCTTTGACTAATGAAGTTACTCCACGGGGTCTAAGAGTAAGATGTACAAAGCAACCTAGGCTTAGCTACAGTGCTACTGTGATATCAGTTTGGTATTTGGGTTGCTAATTTCTTTGTAACAGCTCCATATGATGTTAATACTTTTTGTATGTTGCATAAACTCCCTTTTTGCAAGCTATGATGTAATGTCGTAATGATGACTGCCGTGGTGATAAAATTTCTGTGGTTTTTATTCACCGATACAGTGTCTAAATAATTCCACAATTTTACCAGCTTCGATCGTGATACCATCACGTTCAAAATATAAAATGTTGGAGCAACAAGATCAATACACGACTGAACACCTGTACTATCCTTAAAAACGTACTTATATAAATTGTGTGTATGTATAGTGGAGTCATTTATTTTTATTGTATTATGATGACAAGTCTGTATCATTGTGAGATGATCCTTGGATGAAGAAAACTGGTGCTGTCGCTTCTGATTGAAAATGACGGAGGTGTTCTCAAAATGATGGAACATTCTCGCACGGGTTTCTTTCCCAAAGACAGTCTGAAATATTATTTAATACTTTTCTCTCCTACTTTAACCTCTACAGAATCAATGTATTAATTTATCTAATATGTACCTTTTTAAAAGGGCTGCTCAGTAAGTTTACGAAATTTAGGATTCTTAATTCCATTCTATACTGAGAGATTTATTTTTATATGATAATTGCGCTTAGGTCTTCCCTAGATCCTGTTAGCGAGCTGTTTTGCTCTGCAGCGACAATGCGAATTATTTTCGTGAACCTGATATTTTTTGATAAGTGGACATATGGTAATTGTCAATGACGTCTTCTAACTACACCTGTGCACACACACACACACACACACACACACACACACACACTCACACACACACACACACACACATACACATATTCATTTTATTTTCTCCTTTTTCCAAATAACATTTTCACGATTTGCATCTAGGAATTTGTTCACGATGTTTAATCGTTTCCCATGTTTATGAGTTTAAAACTGGCATCCGATATCAGTTCAGCTGCACAAAGAACTTTCGTTTTCACGATTCTGTTATGATGTCCTAGTTCAACTTTTGCTTTCTTGGGATATTTGTGTTATAGCTGTTCGATACGAGCTTTAGTGCTCTTGGTAGTTTTGTAATTCCTTGTCCGTTACATTCTAGATTTAGCCCTACCGGTTCCTTAATGTCACCTTAATATTTGAATGTGTTTACTTGAAAAATTATTATTAGTAACCTTATCTTTGTAAGCTTGTATTGTCTCGCGGCGATGTAAGTGAATAAAATCTTCCAGCCGTGACAAGTGCTTTTACAGTCCCGAGCTTTGTTCTGAATGCTCCTCATCCATTGTCAACTGCTGCATTGCTGTATGACTGCCGTAAGACTTTTTCCTTTCTATTTTAATCATGTCATTCCTTCTAGATAGGGGTGGGCCGGCAGCAACCACACTGACGCCTGTTACACAAATGACATTAAAATTATACATAAGATCACTTTTATGGTCAGATGATTAAAATACAATAAAAGAAGACCCTTTAACCCTTTAGATGATAAAGCACAGTGGGTGGTGCTGTGGTATATAGAATGAGTATGAAAATAACGGTGGAGACGAGGTATCCGGCAAGTCCATCTAGGTCAGTTATCAGTAAATGCTGTGAGGGTCTGATAGCTGGGAGACGGAGGCGTGAGGGGCAGTAGGACAGCAGAAAATAATGTTACACTTTGTCTAGGAGTGTGGGGACGGCGTTACAGTGGAAAGAGTTACGTGAAAGAGCAGACTGCAACAAAAAGGAGTGAGAGTGCGTCAGGAGGCAGGGAGAAGTATTCGACTCTTAATTTAAGGAAATGGCGTGGGGACCAGGGCTATTGATACTAGGATGGGTAGACAACAGGGCGAGGTTCTGGGCCAAGATGAGGTTTCTTGTTGAGGTTGTCTCGGGATAGGATATTAAGGTCTTGGTGCTGGAGGGAGAGTGAATCGTGTTGATACATGCGCGGCAAGATCGAAGAGTATTGGAGAAATAATTGGGTTGTGTACTTTGTGTTTGCAGGATTTATGGAATTTGCTAATATGTAATGAGGAATGCCATGTATTCGCACATATGTAGCCGTGGTTGCATCTATGACGTTACAGGAGCTGTGTAGAACAACGTTTCCACTCGTGTCTGCCGCACTTGGTTTAATTTCACGGCCTCCTGTTTCCAGGACTTACTGAGCTGAAAACCGTGGTCTTTATTGATGGTGCAAACAGATCATTTGCTGGCTATAGGTTCCTTAATCACGCTGCTGCTGAACCGTTCAACTTCATAATAACACAGATATCGTTGAATATAATTTTATGTCCGTTTTCCAAAGTGCCCTTAGTTACTGCTGATTTCTCTGGAGGCGCTCAGTCCGGAACCGCGTGACTGCTACGGTCGCAGGTTCGAATCCTGCCGTGAGCATGGATGTGTGTGATGTCCTTAGGTTAGTTAGGATTAAGTAGTTCTAAGTTATAGGGGACTGATGATCACAGATGTTAAGTCCCTTAGTGCTCAGAGCCATTTGAACCATTTTTTTTTTATTTCTCTGGACTGTGTATCCACAGAAGCCTCTCAAGTTGAACCCAGCCTTGTTGTATCGTACACACGGTGACCACTTCGGATAAATCACGTTTTATGCACCATCGGGCAGAAAGTCGACAACTTGCCACAATCGTCGAAAGTATTCAGTCTACAGGAGGGAGATTACGATTTGAGGAATATTTTTGTGGCATTCATGGGGTGATCTTGTTATTCTGGAAGGCGCAATGGATCAGCAGAAGTATGCATCTACCCTTGGGGACCATTTCGTCTCCTACAAGCAGTTTTTATCCTCGTAGCAACGCCAGGACAATGCAACGTGTCACACAGCTCTAATTTTCGTTCATGAGACGGAGAGCTCAAGGACAATTTTATGGCACTCCTGCGGCCATTGAACTCCCTGGAATCAAACCCAATCGAGAATCTGTGTGACCACCTCGATCGGGCTGATGGCGCCACGATTGTTAACCGACACACCTAGCGCAGCTGTCTAGAGCACTGGAGTCGCCATGGCTCCACATTCCTGTGGGTACTTCCCACAACCTCACTGACTCTCTTCCTGCCCGTCTCACGGCAGTCAAATGTAATACCAGTTATCGAAAAACAAATAACGGAAAGCACTAACCTTTGAGAAACACATAGAGGTCAATTGGTTGGGATACAGTATTAAATAGCAGTTTCAGAGATACTGATTAAGGAGACACCTATCTTGAAGAAATAGAGTTACGTCACCTCTGTCGTCAGCGACATTTAGTACTACCAAGTATGAGTCGGTTAGCCGCAGCCTACGCGCAGCCGACGAGGAGTCGGCGGGAGACTCGGAGGCCGCGCGATCAAAATGCAACTTGCACCAGTCGCGTGCAGGACACATGTGCGCCCGCTCCTATTGGTACTTAAAATGAAATATAGCGCCGACGTTTCGCCATTCGTTCCGACGCCGCGAAAAGAGCCCTTGTGCAAACTGCCAGGTCTGCCTCTGCGATCGATAAACCTACGGCTCAACTAACAAAGTGACGACTCTCAAACACGTATCATCTCCACTCCGAACTGTCTGACTGGGCATCATTCGTTACACGTTGCCGTCTTCATACGGTTGTACGGCTATAACACTTCCTTGAAAGTGAAAAGGCTTAACGCCCATCAGTCGCAGGCAATTGTGTGATTACAGTCTATCAGGGAGAAAAATAGTAATCGTGGGAAGGCGAAAAATAACGTAATCAGTTAAAATTTGGAGGAAGTGCGTCAAGAAGACACGATTATGAATGCAGAGAGATGGAATCGCGAAGTTCTTGAGTGAAGGTACCTCACAGGGTTATTCAACATTCAAGGGCGAAATATCAGCATCCTGCATTGTTAGCTACATTGCCAGCTAGGTGTAATCGCAACTCTTACGACCTGCACCTTCGCGCTTGATTTCTTCCCCGGCGGCGAGGGCATCTCCCAACGGGATACCTACACATATCACAAGGTCAAAATCGTGCTAACTTCTTTGAGGAGCATTAAGTTGATGTCACTTTGATGTGATCACCAAATTTGCCCTATCGGAAACAGATTGGTCATGTCTAGGACACGACCTCGCGCGAGCGCCGCGCCCAGAAACCACTTCCTTGTATTTTACCGGAATTGCATGACACGTGCGTAGACATCAAGAGTCACATACCTCCGAAAGCCTACCAAGAACATATCAAATGAATCCATGCACTATTGCGTTCCAAAGGTGGACCGACGCGTTACTAAGCAGGTGGGCATGTTTTGACTCATCAGTGTATATACCTGCATGAGTGGCTGAGTATTTGGACAATATTCATCCCGAAGCAACGACAAAGAACCATTAGACCAACAACAGCTCACTAACAACTATTTAATTATTGATTTCTTCTGGTAAGAATGTGAAATAACGTGAACTACTACGCAGGGACAAAATTCATGGGAGTTATTCATGATTTTGGCTGTGGGTCGAGTAAATAAGGATAATAAACGTGCCTGTCGAGAAAAATTTGAATGTTCCTCACAGAATCAAACGATCGCAGCGATTTACACATGAGAGCGGATGCATGAGAACTACATAGCGCAACACAATTATAGTGTAACTTTTCCGGCACCAGTAATTTTGTCCCATTGCGATGTAGAAGTCTGAAATTTCCCAAAGCTACCTACCACCATCCTGTATAATGGTGCCAAAGCATGGCTGACTGCGACGTCTCCCGCGGGCTCAGCGACGATTCAAACAGCAAGATGTCGACACATGCGAAAAAAAAAGTCCAGAGTCAGAAGTTCATGTGGGGTATAAGGTAGGTTAACGATGTCACATTGGCACCAAATTTCATCACAGTTCAGAACAACATCACCTGGAAGGTCATCACGCCTCTCTAACCCACATGTCACACTTACTTTTGAAGTCTCCGCGATGGAACACAGAACCACGACGCCCAGCCTTGAATCACGCTGTTTTCGTACGGGTTTCCAAGGAAAATACACTGCTGGCCACCGTAAATGCAACACCAAGAAGGTTAAGAGGTAGCACAACAAAATTTATTTTGTAGATAACATGTTGACCAAGTATCAAATGATTACGTTTACAGACGTCTGTGACATGTGGTTCCTGCCAGAATCAGTAGCCAGAGTAGCCGCCATTGTTGGAGATCACCGCAGCCACACGTCTCGGCATTGAGTCAAAGAGACGTTGGATGTGTTCCTGGGGTACAACAGCCCAAACAGCTTCCACACGTTGCCAAAGATCATCTGGTGTGGCAGCTGGGGATGTAATCTGGGTCACTCGTTGAGCAACCATGGACCACATGTTTTCTATCGGTGAAAGTTCAGGAGAGCGATCCGGCCAGGGAAGCAATTCAATCTGGTTATTGACGAAGAACCTGTGGACAATACGGGCCACGTGTGGTCGCGCATTATCCTGTTGAAATATGGCTGTGGCCGAGCCCTGAAGGTAAGGAAGGACAACTGGCTCCAGCACCTCGGATATGTTGCGCCCGCTATTTAAAGTACCGGCAACGCGTACTAGAGGCGTACGAGAGTAATATCCAATACCGCCCCATACTATAATACCCGGTGCAAGACCAGTGTGGCGGTGCATAATGCAGCTGTCCAGCATCCTCTCTCCACGGTGTCTCCACACTCGAATCCGACCATCGTGGTGCTGCAGACAGAAGCGTGCCTCGTCAGTAAAGACAACGTCATTCCATTCTGCCGTCCACATCCGTCTGTCATCACACCATTGGCGTCTGTGGTTCTGCGTCAATGGTAGACGTAGCAATGGACGTCTTGCGGACAGACCACTCTGCTGTAAACGGCGTCGAATGGTACGCGCAGACACTGGATGATGCGTTACAGACGCAATGTGCTGTGCTATGGTTCGGGATGTCACTGAGCGATCCGTCACTGCCATGCGCACAATTTGCCTATCAGCACGTGCAGTGGTGCACCGAGGTGAATGCGATCGACCACGTCGGTCCGTCGTACCCTCCTGCATCCAACGGTCACATATCCGCATTACAGTTGTTTGGTTTCGTCCAACACGACTAGCGATTTCTCTGTATGATAATCCACAATCTCGGTAAGCCACTATCCTTCCTCTGTCGAACTCGGATACTTGATCAAACGATGTTCGCTGTTGTCTACGAGGCATACCTGATCGTCTTGTGAAACAACCACAAGGTAAACACACGTGCCGAACGTACACTCGTCGAAATCGCCAAGCCTTAAATGGCGCTATGAGGTGGCGCCACAGGCGCGCGTGATGTGCGTCTGCGCTGAAATTCTAATTAGTTGCATATCTCATCGCTGCAAACCCATGGTGTTAATTTCACTTGTTTCGGATGCTTCCTGCAGGGTGTTGCATTTACGGTGGCCAGCAGTGTATTTCAGACAAATTGCCGCTCAGAATAAGGACTTCGCATAAAGGACGACAGTGAAGTCACACATTACATGACTTTGATTCCCACACATTTTGCAGTCGAAAACGACAGTCTGAAGTGAGATGATCAACAGGCACGACTTTATTGTCAGCCTTAGACACTGCTATCAGCCTCTGGATTATTAAACCCTTCCCTATGGACATCATGGCCCGCCAACACCACTGGACGTAACTGCAACATTTTGGAGTGCAGCATGACCGTGTGACCGTAGTTTTTCCTCTGGTGTACAGGATGGAACCAGTAGCGACTTCTCGAAACCATTTCTCAAAATTTGAAAGTGATTCCAAGCACCAAACGGTGATCATGCTTTTTCAGCCATTCTGTGGCGTGATAATACTGGAGTGAGGGGCGGGGGATGCGGGGTTAGTAGCGACATAGATACATGCATGAAGGAAATAACAAAGTTCCCCTCTAAAATGACCAAATCCTCAATACCCTGAGTGCCACATGTCCTCATTTTCTGAGCACTATATAAACGCACCTGTACAGAGACAACCCGCTACGCTCCTGCTTTAGCCGCTGATAGCGGGCGTAAGGAATCCTAAGACGTCAGGGGGTTGCCTGCTTTGCATAGGCTTAGAACTCAATCACGGACTGCTTATGCACAGGTACATTTTTACTGTGCTCATCAACAGTGTGACCCAACTGGGTGATCCTACGCGGACGCTTTGTCGTTTTATTCACGCATGTGTCATTGTCTCCCCGACTCCTGCCCCACCCCCCTCCGAAGAGGGGCGAAAAACGGGAGACCTAAAAAGCATAAACACTCTCACGTTAAAATTTCTTCGAATGGTTTTGAAGGGTTCCTAGTGGTTCCATCCAGTACACTACAGCAAAAATTACTGTCACACTGCTGTCCTAAGAGGTATGTTCATGTGCAGTGTCGTTGCTGGCCCACGAAATCGTTATAGAGGGCTGAATTGTCCGGGGACATCAACACTGTCAAAAGTTGTGAAGAACGTCGTCCCGTTAATCATCCCACAGCGAAATCTCCTTTTCGACCGCAAAGTGTATGGAAATCAACAACTCAAGGAAAGGGGCGGTTTAAGGCACTCACTGAGGCCTTTTCGTGTCGATTCTGCGGCTTAGGTGTCTGTCATAATTTCCTTGGCCATCCATAAGAAAACCACGTGATTTGAAAGCAGGGTGTCATGGATTTGACGGACATCGCAGAGGTGTCAAAAGACGGGGTGAAATGTATGTAAGAGTGGGTGTGGCGACCTTCTTATCGTGTGACACGTAAGCTTGGAGAGAGTTGTGATGAAATTTGGTGTCAGTGTGACATCATTAACCCTACCTTCACCTCACATGAACATCTGAGCTCTGGCATTTAGATCGTATTGGTCGACACCTCGTTGTGAAACTGTCGCTGTGCTCAAAGATGACGTCTGAGGGCGCCGCACTTTTGCACCATTACAGAACTAGTTCGTAGACATCTTTTAGCCACATTTGAAACTTCTACGTTGCAGTAGCAAACAATTACGAGATGACGAATTAGTGATCCTTTACTTGTTTCGCGCAGTGTATTCCGTTAGAACTGCTGAACTCATGTTTCACGTAATCGACTTAAATTAGTGGAAGAATTATGAATTTCTAATTGCATGAGTGTAATTTTTCTCGATTAAGAAAACTATTTGTTCTTCAGAATGCATTGAAAAATAATGAAATTTAACGCTGAAACTTTTTATTCCAAATTTTCCCCACAAATGGCAGAAAATTTTATTTTGGATATTTAACCGTGATCATATTCATCAAGGTCTTACGTTGATTTTTGGAGGTAAATGCGATAAACACACGTGAGCCTCTAAACGTGTTAAATTTTCCGATGCTTAAGCGTTTATGAAGCTCCTAAATTGGACAGATAAGATACCATGCCCTGCTTATGCATTATTGCGTAACACTGATTAGTTATCTATTTTACTTACGTACGAGGGTCGTTCAATAAGTAATGCCCAAAATTTTTTTTTTCTCAGAACAAATTTACTGTTGCCGGCCAGTGTGGCCGAGCGGTTCTCGGCGCTTCAGCCTATATCCACGCGACAGCTACGGTCGCAGGTTCGAATCCTGCCTCGTGCATTGATGTGTGTTATGTCCTTAAGTTAGTTAGGTTTAAGTAGTTCTAAGTTCTACGCGACTGATGCCCTCAGATGTTAAGTCCCATAGTGCTCAGAGCCATTTGAAATTTACTGTTAAGAGTCAGTATTTGGTGACAGTATACATCAACCTGTCTTCTCCATGTCCTATTTTCTTGCGTAGTCTCCATCAGGTTATATGGCCGTACGCTAGTGCTGTGGTAGGTAAAAGCTCTTGTCCTGTAGGGTAGCCATATTTTCACTACATGACTGACACTGTCGCCATCTTGAAAGTGTTCCCCGTAGAGGATCTTTAAGCGGACCAAAGAGCTGAAAGTCCGAGGTTGCCAGGTCTGAACTGTAGGGTGGATGAGGCAATGATGTCCTACTCAGTTTTGCTATGTGTTCCCGGGTCCTCAGATTTGTGTGTGGGCATGCATTATCGTTTTGGAGAAAGATTTCTGCTGGATTCTGGTCCGATCTAACACGTCGGAAACGGTTCTTGAGTTTATTCAGAGTGTTTTGTATGCCTCTGAACTGATGGTTTATCCTCTTGGCATCACATTCACGAGATTGATCCCATCACAGTCCCAGAAGACTGTCACCATGACTTTTGTGGCAGACGCTGTTTTGAATTTCTTCTTTTGTGGTGGATGAGGATGATGCCACTTCATGGATTGCCTTTTTGTTACCAGCGCGAGGTGATACACGCAGCTTTCGTCTCCCGTAACGATCTGCGACAGAAAGACCTCTCCGTCGGTCTCAAAACGCTCCAAAGTTTCAGATGAAATGGCCTTTCTTTGAATCTTGTGGTCCGCTGTGAGCATTCGTGGAACCCATCGTGAGAACCTCTTTGAATATCTGCGAGTCTCGATCACTGCATACGTACTTCCAATGCTGACCGACACTGTAGAACGAATTGTCGAGTTCTGGTACCCCGGTCGACAAGAATAATGGCATCCGAACGATTCAGCATATCAGAAGCAGTGGCTGTGACAGGACGTCCCGAGCTTGGTTGATCATGGAGCTCTGTTTCTACGTTTCCTGTGGCTGTAGCTTTCTTTACCCGTCGTCAAACTGTACTACTATCAACTGCAGCATCGCCTTACATTGAACACAAACGCTTATGGATGTTCACCACGGTTTCTTTTTGTGTTCACAAGAATTCAATAACAGCACGCTGCTTGTAACGTGAGTCGTATGTACACACCGATTCGACGCTGTGTTACGCCTCTGCCATCTGCCAGAACGATTCGAAACTTCACACGCGCACAGAACAAACATCAAACGTTAAGCACCAACAATGACGTTTGTCTATGCATATTAATGGATTTTAAAAAAATGTGGGGCATTACTTATACAATGACCCTCGTAAAACAACTCTCGTGTTAATGGAGATTGCATTAATGTTTTTATTTAATGATTCTGATCTAAAACTGAGAACACAAGTATCTATTTAGGGAGCCCCACATGTTTCATGCGCAGCAAGAAATTATAATGAAAGCCGTCGCTAAAATCCAGTAATGTCACCTTGCAACGAAGGGATAATGGTTAGTATAAAACGAAGCTTAGTGTTTCCCGCTGTTACACATGAATATGAATATACAGTGAAATAGCGTATGGCTGAGTTACTTGTGGAGAACCGAAATAAGAGCTCGCAGTTGTAGTGGATTGCAGTCCAGTATACAGTAGCGGGGAGAGAAGAAAAAGGCTGAGAGTCTGCTGGGTGCAAACACTCGACGCTGCCCCTCCAAACTCCGGCAATCGCAAGTGTCCGCTTCCCGCTTTAAATTTTGTTTGATGAGGGAAAAGCGACTTGGCGTTCCACCCACCACTGTGCTATACAGTACTGCGTGTAAAGTAACAGCCTATCCTGAGAGTCTATTTCTATGCATCTTGAGGAGTTAAACGCGACAGTCAACAAAATGTCATCGGACGATGGCATCCGCCGGTGTACCCACTACAATATCACATACTTTGGATATTCATTTGTTCACTGAATCCTGGATGGCCTATGCGAGCAAGTTTCTCTCTGCGTCTTTTGTAGATACACTATAAATTTTTGTATGATGAAGTGTTACAGAGATTGCCAAAGAATTCACCTATACACTAGCAGTAACTGAGGTTCAAAATATATTGGCGCAGCCGACTTGTATCCTTTTCCAAGTACTTGGGCCATCGGCAAGAGATCAGAAGTGTGCTACTCTTTGTACCTACTCTGATAATGGTGCTAGGCTCTGCCAAATTTCAGTAAAACAGTTTTAGGAATTATCGTCGTCCGTACGAGCACAGCACCTGTCTCTGTAAATTACAAGCCACGGCACGCAGTGTACAAGTGAAGTCCCCCATACACCACGTTTAAATGTTTCTACTACAGTGTGGTCCAGCAGAGGGTTTAACGTCCCGTCGACGTTATATAGACAGAGTACACTCTCTTGTTAGGATTCCATTTCAGCATTCATTTTAAGTGTGGCTTGGAAACCATGGAAAATCTAAAGCTAGAGGACAGGATAGGAATTTGAGGGCTGTGCTCCCGAATCGAGAGTCTTAACTTCCCCTGTGAAATCATTTCTTACAAGATACACAGTAGATCCTGACAATCAATACTCTTTGTGGTATGTACACTTCCTACTGATGGTAAAA
Source organism: Schistocerca piceifrons (assembly GCF_021461385.2). Classification (NCBI taxonomy): domain Eukaryota; kingdom Metazoa; phylum Arthropoda; class Insecta; order Orthoptera; family Acrididae; genus Schistocerca; species Schistocerca piceifrons. Next base: position 47,133,462 of record NC_060149.1, on the reverse strand, counting down.
AGTTCCGACAGAAGAAACTCAGTGACATAATATGTAAATATACAAGACTGCTTAAAGTTCGTTTGGGGAGCGAGACGCGTAACGTCAAATATGTATAAACACATGGTAATACGTTGTTGTGATTGACAATTCGTAGTTTTTCAAAACACAACTGTTATTGATGTAAGTTCACAATGTTGATGACTGAACATAAAAGCGACAGGTAACAATAATGAAAAAAGTCTCCTAATTGGGGCAAACAAAAGTTCACTTCTTATTTTCCACAAAGGTTCGTCGTAACACACTCACACACTAGTAACAGTCCAATTCCAAGACGAAGACGTAATCTTCGATGGTTGTGGTACACGAGGTCGGCATCCGGCGTGAAGTGGACTTCAGGGCTGGTTCTAGTCCATAAATAGCTCCCTCCAGCCAATCAGATTTCAGCGTAGTGATACTTCTTGCAGACCGTGGCTCGAGCTCCCCCTGCAGGAAGTAGTGCTCGGAATGTCTGTTTCCATTACCTTGTGTGTAAATAGCCGGTGTTTACGATTGTGCTTTTGGGTACGCCTTTGGATATAGACTACCTCGTCTTCTGTGGTGTTATATGGGTTGCTGGATGTCAGGGGCTACCTAGGTTCTGGTGTAACACCCCTACCCCGTTGGAAAAGGGAGAGAGAGAGAGAGAGAGAGAGAGAGAGAGAGAGAGAGAGAGCAGCCGGCGTTTGGGGCCCCGGCTGCTCGAGGAATCGAGGGCGCAGTTGGTTGCGGTGATGGGAAACCACCCTGTCGTCCAGATGTACGTCCTATACTTGCCGACCACGGGGCCGGATAACGACCCCCGGAAGCCAGCTGGGCCGGGGCCCGAAACCGCGACCCCAAACCATGGAGCCGGATGCGCATGGCAAGGCATGAGGTCCGACCTGTGGCAGGAGGAGATGGAGGAGGGTCGGAGGCTGGCGACCATGGAGCAGTTCGTCTGGACTCTTGTCACCCACCGGCGTAGCCCTGTAGGTACTCAGAAATAACGTAAGAGTTTCTTCTGGGGAACGGTTCTCCATGTACTTTTTCAGCTGAGTTTCAGAAGTGCGAACAAGCACTCCGCCTCTCCATTGGATTGGGGATGGAATGGAGATGTAAAGACGTGGCGGATACCATTATCGTGACAGAATTTGGCGAACTCTTGACTGCGAAATTGCGGGCCGTTTTCTGATACCAAGGTGACGGGAAGGCCTTCAATGTACTCTTTTACACTCTTCTGTAGCACTACATTTCGAACGTTCTGTCTCTTCTTCTCGGAACTGTCGATTCTCCACCTTTCTCCTCTGTACGTGTCCACACTCCAGAAGAGAATTCGTAACACTTAAAATTATATTCAACGTTCACATTCAGTGTTAACTCTGTTACCTAATTTTTCTTTATATTAATATTTATTACGGTAAGGTCGTTATATGACTGAAATGTTCACAATACCGATTAATTGCCAGCTTCAGATTCGACAGGTCCGCTAATAGCTTCGTCATCACATATAAAAAAATTCAAGTTATGCACTCTGACGATCATGTAGTAGTATAAAATGTATCAGTGAATTATATACAATGCCGTGACGTAGCAAAAGAATCTAAGATACCAATTTCTCTTTTTTATAAATTCTTTTATTGCTAATGTAAGTTTGCATTTTATATCCCCGTCCCCCCATTTCTAGATTCAACGGTTATTTTTCTGTCCAAAACACGCCTACTATATTCCCTCAGTATCGCCTTATGTAATTAAACTATAGTCCACACCCTATTTTTATATTTCTTCTTCCCAAGAATTCATAGTATTCCCTAGTTTAGTTTCGCCTTGGCTCCCCTGACTGCTTTCACACGGTACAGACTGAAAAACATCCAGGATAGGCTACAAGCCTGTCTCACTCTCTTGTCAACAACTGATTCCCTTTCGTGTCCTTCGACTCTTCAAATTGCAGTCTGGCTTCTGTAAAAGTTGAATAAAACTTGGTGCTTCCTGTATTTTATCTCTGTTTCCCTCAGTACATCATAGTGGTTAACATTGTAAAAACGTGCTCTGAATTTACAATTGCTATACACGTACGTTTTCTTTTCCCTCACCTGTACATTAAAATAAGTCGCAGAGTTAGTAGTGTACCGTATGTTCTCTATATTTCACCGCGATCCAACTGATCTCCCCGTGGTCGGATTGCATCAATTTTCCCTTCTTCCTCAGTACTTCGTGTCATTAGCATGCCACCTCGAATTTTTAAACTAACAGTTCAGTAATTTCCACAACTCCCTTGTTTGCAAGTTGAGCTATTACTTTCCTATTGTAGGCTGACGGTATTTCATCTTTCTGACCTAACGTGCATACCAAGTGTAATAATTTCGTCGTAATATGTTCACACAGGGATCTCAATAGTTCTCAGAGAATGTCTTCTGCCGCTGGTACTTTATTTCTTCTCAGGCTGATCAGTGCTCTGTCAACTTCTTCTCGAAACATCATATCTCCCTTATCATCTTGTGTGCTTCGTTATCTTATTTCATTACCTTTTCTTCAAGTTCGTTTCCTTTTTATAGCCCCTGCGTACACACCGTCCACTCTTCAGCCTAGTGCCGGTTTCTCATCTCAGCTTTTGACATTCATACTGTGGTGTCACCGCCAGACACCACACTTGCTAGGTGGTAGCCTTTAAATCGGCCGCGGTCCATTAGTATACGTCGGACCCGCGTGTCGCCACTGTCAGTGATTGCAGACCGAGCGCCGCCACACGGCAGGTCTGGAGAGACGTCCTAGCACTCGCCCCGAGTTGTACAGCCGACTTTGCTAGCGAAGCTACACTGACCAATACGCTCTCATTTGCCGAGACGATAGTTAGCTTAGCCTTCAGCTACGTCATTTGCTACGACCTAGCAAGGCGCCATTACCAGTTTATATTCAGTGTAATAATGTCTAAACAAGAGCGATGTTCGCCAATTGTGGATTAAAGTTAAGTATTCCAAGAACTACGTTCTTTTCTTTATAGGATAATTACTTTACCTTGTTCCAGACCTCACGCCAATCTGCGTGAGCTTAACGCGTGCCTTTCGGCTACCTCCGAGTGGCTTGGCTGTCTTGCCACGCCACTACACATACAGCCGCATGTTTCATCTCCATCGGCCTATTCGCTATACATATTGCCGGCTTGTATTATTCTCCCATTCATGCATGCTTCTACAGCGTTCCAGAAGTGCTCCAATTATTCCTGATTAAAGGTCTTCAGTATCTGTTACACTCATTTTTCTACCTCTTTATTCTCGTTCGCCTGCTTCATTCGCTGCAGTTCGTCGATTAGATTTCGTACTTTTTGTTTTGTTCAAAGATTACTACTACGCATTGTCTTGTTGCCTCTACAGTCCTCTTCTGCCTTCACTATTTCATCTCTGAAAGGTACCCATTAATCTTTTATTGTAATCCTTTTCATAGTTTGAGCCAGTTGCTACCTAATGTCGCTTCTGAAGCTCACAACTGCTTCTGGTTCTTTCAATTTTCTGTGTCCTGTCTCCTTACTTTCCTACCATTTTACAATGCTAAGCTCTAATCTGCAGTTAGTAACCAATAATTATGTTTAGTGTCCACCTTGCTCATAAACTCGAGACCAGACAACCTAGTGTATCTCCCACTGTCGAGAACCCTCGCCTTTCTCAAAACTTCTCATCTTCTCTGTATCTCCACGCATTCCATTTTTTTTTTCAACTTAACTTTAAACTCGTTCCCCTCCTCGAATTCTATATCCTTCCTGTTAATCACAATTCACTTTATCTCCTTCGACCTCTTCCTCAATACCCAACAGCAATGGCACCCGCCTGCAACATAAGTTAGTTACTCCCAATGTTAAGTGTAATCTTTCACATATCACTCTATCTAACTTTGAAACCTCGCCCAACGATCCCACCTAGCAAGCTAGTATTACGGGTAGCCTTCACCATCATAATTTCCATGGAGTAGTGAGAACTCAAGTCCCGGGTTTTATGATCTTTATTCCATCTTTATCTAAATTATCTCTACCTTTCATCATTTTAAAGGAAGGCTGAAGAGTGGTAATATGTTTTCTACCAGTATGTTTCTTTAAGGTAGACTGTAAGAGATGAAAAGATGTATAGTATTAAAGTGCTGCTACTTATTTATTCAGTTTCTTCTTTATCTTTATCTACCTTTCAAGTAAGAATTTAATAGCAGAAAAATGCTACTATCAGAGCACAAAGAAAGTTAATATGCTCGTATATAAAAGACTTTGATTGAAAGTGTGATTCTGCCTGCCCCATTCTACATTCCTCAGCACCTTTAAAAGTTTTCCCAAAAATATTTGGCGTGCGAACTCATTCACACTCGTTTTAATATGCATCTCACCTTTCACTCCCACAAACTTCCCTAACTGTAACTCGCTCACACCTACAAGTCCTCGCTGTAAGTCCCTTATACCTATTTATACCTACTTGCTCATTTTCAGTAACTCATTCTGCTTAACTAATTGTCATTATCTCTTTTTACCTCTCTAAGTGTCACAGTCACCGTCAGCTGTTCGCAGCCACAATCTTCTCTCATTCTCATAGTCTCCTTCTTGCTCTCGGTTACTTCCATTATCTCACTCACTCCGTTCCACTGCTGCTATCTCTTCTAACTGCAACTGCCTCTTTCTTCCTCATTGTCATTTTCATAGACGTTGTTACTCATTATCACTCATTATCATTATCTCCTATGTCTCCTTCTCTTTATTTCTTTCCCACTATCACTGTCCCCTTCACTCTCTTCCTAGCAGTCTCCTGTCAGTGACAAATATGTTCCACTACCACTACGACACTCTCTTTCTCTTACAATGACATTGTCAACTTCGCTTTTCTATACCACAACCACATCTACTGTTTTCCAGTATTTATTTTTCGGAAATTTTTTTAATGATGATGAGGAAAATACAATGAGGCACCTGGTATCCCACTTTGAGACTCTCCTTCGATAGGAGCATTTTTCCGCTGGTTCCCTTCTTTGTCCTGCTACAGTAGGGCATGTCACTCACACGAAAAGAGCTTTATGGGTCAGTGAAACTTTGATAGTTTCCTTAAAGGAAATTTAATTAACGTAGAACTTATTTTGCACTTAATACCGAATTTTACGTTATCAAAAATTTTTCATGTGCTTCAGTAATACAACTTGGCTTACCCAGAAACCTTCTGATGATAACGGAGACGCTCCACAGCAATTTTCTAGGTCCTAATCACATTACACTGACATGACAAAAGTCATTGGATTCTGCGCCACACTCTGTCAGTACCATGAGGACTTACCAAGTAAAATCGGGACTCATCTGACCAGGCCGCAATTTTCTAGTAGTCTATGGTACAACCGATATGGTTGAGAGTCCAGGAGAGGTGTTATCACGTTATCCGCCTTGGCGGAGACATAATTTGTACTCAGGTGATTCTTGTGACAAGGTTCCCGCCGTCATTATGGCCGCAAGACGGGAACTAGCACACTCTGACTGGGAAATGATATTTGCAGCTAGATGCATCAGATATGCCATTTCGGAGATGGTTAGAGAATTAAATATTCTAGTATCCACAGTGTTAAAAGTGTTTCGAGAACACCAAATTTCATTCATTACCTCTCACCACGGACGACACAGAAGGCGACGGTGTTCACTTAGCGACAGAGAGCAGCGGCGTTTGCGTAGGGATATCAGTACTAACAGACAAGCAACACTGCGTAAAATAACCGCGGAAATCAATGTGGAACGTACGACGAACGTATTATTTAGTACATTGTGGCAAGATTTGGCGTTAATGGGCCATGGAACCAGACGATCGACGCGAGTGCCTTCCCTAACAGCACGACGTCGCCTGTAACACCTCTCCTGGACTCTCAACCATATCGGTTGTACCATAGACTACTAGAAAATTGTGGCCTGGTCAGATGAGTCCCGATTTTACTTGGTAAGTCCTCATGGTACTGACAGAGTGTGGCGCAGAATCCACGAAGCCATGTACCCAAGTTGTCAACAAGGCACTGTGGAAGCTGGTGGTGGATCCGTTTACATTGAATTTACTGGGTTCTTTGGTGAATCTGGACCGATCATTGACTTGAAAATATTACGTTGGGCTACGTGGAGACCATTTGCGGCCCTTAGTGGGCTTCATGTTCCCAAACAACGATGGAACTTTCATGGATGACAATGTTCCATGTCACCGAACCACAATTGTTCGTTATTAGTTTGAAGAACATTCTGAATAGTTTAAATGAACGCTGTGGCCATGTAGATCACCCTACTTGAATTTCATCGAACATTTATGTGGCGTAATCGAAAGGTCACCTCGTGCACAAGATTCTGCACCAGCAACAGTTTTACAACTGTGGGCGGCTGTGGAGACAGCATTGCTCAGTGTTTCTGCAGGTGTCCTCCAGCGACTTGTTGAGTGCATGCCACGTCGAGTTGTTGTACTACACCGGGCAAAAGGAGGGTCGATACAATACTTTTGTCACCTCAGTGTATGAACTGCATATTAGCCTCACACCGAATTTGACATGCATGTTTTAAGCGTACAGGTGCGATAAAGTTAACGGGAAGATGGCACTTTGTGAAGCCTAGAAAATATACCATTAAAATTTGAGCAATTTGCTGTAGTTAATTATTTAGCTAACAGCTTCCAACGGTGAGAAATCGCTGAGAAACGCTTTTTTAGAATTTTCTTAGGAGCCATCAACGCCCTAAATGGCGCCGCCTTAAGTCCCTTAAAGAGTACTGCAGACCGCTCTAATGCAAAAAGAACCAAGCGATTTGCTCGAGTTGCCGAATGTGGAAGAATAGTTCGACCCTATGCTGTAGGATAGTTACAGCAAGAATACATTTGTATTGGGCATGCAAAATGTGGGCTACGCAGAATACTAGGGTCTCCCTTGCTATCGCCTATAGAACCCGAGTCATGAGCCCGTAAAAATCCCGATTTTATGTGCGAGCTGTCGCACTGATTGTTTCTGAAACATATTCGCAGGTCGTGGGGTCAGGCAATAACTCATGCAATCTTTTACCCTACCTGTTATCGCATAGTGCTGTCGTCAGTTCGATGCGCAATATTTTGCAGTACCTTACACATGTCGGATATAACGAACATGCCGCACTCATTTCACCACAAACAGGAATTTCAGTGCAGTTTATCGTTAATCCAGCATGTGAAGTCAATTTTCATCTGTGTGCTTCGTGTAGAAGTAAATACATTCTCCATTTGTTTACTTTAACTTCTAGGAACGTCACTATCAAAGTATGGCTCTGTTTACCTGAAAATTAACGACCTGTATAGAACGACTTCGAAGATGGTGAACTGTGCGTGTGAGTTCCCTCAAAAAGTGGTCGGAACGAGTAATGAGTTTCTGACAGAGTTTTGACACGATTCGTAGCCTACCGTGGAATTTCATACCGCTGGATAAGATTTCCAGTTTAAAGGCTAAGATTTTCCGTCATATTAGCAGTCGCACGTGTTATTCTTTTGAGTAATTTCCCGTTTTTGGAGTCGGCAAGTTGTTTTTCCGAGGTTTAGATCAGGGAACAAGCCGCCATTTTAATATTCTACTGTGGTGAACCGACTGCAAGTGATTCTCGAGGAGACATATCCACCAGACAAATGGCAGTCGATTACATACGATGGATCCATCCTTCACACAATCCAAAAGTAGGTAATGATAGCAAAAGTAATATGCATTTGCTATAAGCAGCGTTTGCACAGTTCGCTGCTAGGAGCCAGCACTTTGTCGTAACTAAAAATTGTACAAGAAGAACACTTTATTACAAAATAACTTTAAAGAAAGACATTAGCGTTCACATTAGAGGAATAATGTAAGAGATCATAAGCTACAACAGTAGCGAATTTTCGGAACTCACAGTTGCACCCAAGACACAAAACTGGTCACTGGCAGGAATAATGCACACTGAGTCTCAATAAATGAATGCTTCCCCACTTGGTGGCTGACTCTCTATGGGACTTCTAAGCCACACATGTAAAATCGAATTTACAGACACACACCAACACTTATTGTTCAACATAAATCAAGTAATACTCAGACTGACTAATTGCATAATCGCACACCGCCGGCCGCGGTGGTCTTGCGGTTAAGGCGCTCAGTCCGAAACAGCGCGACTGCTACGGTCGCAGGTTCGAATCCTGCCTCGGGCATGGATGTGTGTGATGTCCTTAGGTTAGTTAGGTTTAAGTAGTTCTAAGTTCTAGGGGACTGATGACCACAGATGTTAAGTCCCATAGTGTTCAGAGCCATTTGAACCATTACTCGCACACCAACTCTAATTATCGTTTCACTTTATTGCAGCTTATGAACTATTTCTCGAATAGGTTAATCGAGGCTTTGTTTGGTGTTAAGAGACGTATCTTGAAGTGGAGATAACGGTACAAGGGAGCTGATTTTTCGTAATGGAGCATTGGGTGGGAGCGCGTTTGCACAGTTCGCTGCTAGGAGCCAGCACCTTCAATTAGAAGTCTTTTGCTCCGCGCTGGGCCGCACCACTCCGCTCTTACTTAAATATTGGAGCAGTAACTAATTAAGCCGTCTAAATGTATTCAATAATTATTAAAATTGCTTTTTCGTACATTAATTTTAATCGGCGCAATATTGGAGAGCATATGGAAAGTGTTTATATTTGATCACGGAAGGTTACCACGACCCATTTACCGTCTTTGAGTAACTGGTGCTACTTCATCCTCACTATGACCAGATTTGTATATTTCACTTTTGTGAATACTGTACCGCTAAAGGGCCAGCATGAAGATTTTAAAATATCGCTACTGAGGTAAAGTATTCCTTAACTTCTCCCAGTTATTGCTAAAGCGGTAACAGGAGCAATTTCACTGTTTCATTCAGAATCCGAAAGAAGTATATCAGGTAACGAGGGTCGGTAAAACTGTCATCGCGACAGCATTTTATTTTATTGCAGTAGATAACAATCCAGCTACTTTGCCACACTGTATTCGGTCACTGTGCCTTGTGTTTCACAGTATTCATACATGAAAAAACCAACAGACTTCGTGGCTTAGGAGTGGGATGACTAGCGAGAAACTCATAAGGCTATGACAGATGTTTTCGAAAGGCAGTAATACGTTCTTAGTCCAGGATATCTTTTACCAGAACGACAAAAATTAGTCCGGTAAATCACCAAATAAAAGATTACATGAAATGTATTATCAGTTACGAATATGGACAACCATCAGCTGTATAAAGGAATGACGACAGTGAAAAACTTTGACGAACCGAAATTCAAACCCGGGGTTCCCGATTATGGCGAGCGGTCGCCTTACCATTTGGCTACCAGAGCACGACTCACGGCCAGACCCAGACCCAAACCCTACATCCGTTATATATATTCCCCTACAGCGGAGACAGTTTACTTGAAAGCTGCTTGTCCGGTGTCGGTGAAAAAAACACGATACTGCAGTGCTCTTGTTATTCCGAATTACGATGCGATGTTCATTCGGACACGCACGCGTGTCCGGAGGAACTTTGCACCGCAATTCGGAAGAACAGAGGCATTGCAATATCGTAAATAAAGGATGAGTGTAGGAACGGTTTGAATAACTGAAATGAACTAAATACTTTCTGACGTTCTTCATGCGTGAATAGTTAATGAGGAAATGTGATAAAGACAATCAGAAGACTGAGAAAATTCTCTATAGGAAAAAACTGCGATATGCCTTGAACTTCAGTCGACTTCTGAAAGAGGGGCAGTAATTCGAATAGCTCAGTGCAGAACCCGATGCTATGAAGGGCAGCATAGAACGGAATGTTGATTGCACAAACTAAACATTCGGAACAATCGCATTCTCAGTCGAGAGTTGAATCCAACAGTTGGATTACAGTCCCATCACTTGAAATGGTGGTGGACTTTCAACAAACAGCATTAGTCACTAAACGTGTTCACCTGCTCGAGAAGGAATTACTGTTCATTGCTACCCTATTGGAAGTTTTAATCGGAAACAGCTGCGTCCAGTTCCATGCCGGAACTAGCAACTGGCTATCGTTGATAGCCCCGTGCTGCTAAGTGCTAAAGTAATCTGTACATTAGCTGCCATTGTCCTCTTGCTTGTATATGGACGATCCACGATAGCAATTACTCGTGTGAACTAATGCGGACGACAATGGAAAAGCTTATTGTGGAAGTACATCGCAGCATTACAGAGACGGCTCTTCTAACTATAACTGCTGGCACAGTGTTCACAGAAGCGATGCTTACCACATTATTGGGTCCAAAAGTTTTCTAAATAATGAATTCGGGAACGCTGTTAAAACAGTAAAATCTTCGGTTTTAACGACATAGAGCACAAAAAAATATTTATGGATATATCTGTTTTTTTTCTTGTTACAGTGTTTCATACATCTAGAAGGTGGTGTCAAAATCAGCTTTCATTACAGTAACAACGTTCTAAGTATTTTTGGTGATTAAAGTAATGTGGAGTGAGATATAGTGAAGACTGAAGCACTGTTTCAACCTATAAAACCTGATTCAGACATAGCAAAACGAAATAATACTTAACCATTGTGTAAGTATCTTCCTTGTTTCAAAATTTAAGAGTTTTGGATGTCCTGCAGTATATGAATCATCTGAAAGTAATAATACAGACCGCCCCTTAACTCTTCTCACTAATCACAAGTATATTATACTCATTTAAATCCAAGCTAATAATATAATGTAGCATTGCTGTTATTGCTTCGTTCTATCATTCTTTAGAATATTTAGTAAAATTTTCCACTGAATATTCTGAGACCCTTCTGATATACATCCGTATAATTATTTTTGGAGAAGTTCGTTAACGTCGAGGGACAATATTACATCTGTTTTTAATTTACGGAGCAGTACGACTATGCTAATTTCTGAGAACAATGGTAGATTAAGTTTTGAAAAGATTAAATGTGCATTTCGATAGCTTACATCACGACTATTAGTAGGAAAACTATTTTACAGATTCTAGTCTTCTTCTTGAGCCACAACGTTTTTAAAAAATGGTGACGTTACAGTGAATTTGAACGGTGTGTAGATATGAACTGGTTAGTTTGTACCAAACGAAAATTACCAATAAACATATAATAGCTTTATTATTTATTCTTCTCATCTTAAACGTACTGCAGATTAAGTAGTTTACACCAGACGTCTTTCTCTTCTGTTTACTGTCATCTGTGGTCATTGATATTTATTGCCGTCTTCTGAAGGCGGTGTATAAAAAAATTGGAATGAGCACAAACGACTGCTGATTATGCTTCGTTTTCTTATTATGCTAGCTGAAAAGGACCCGTTTGTCTTGGTCGTCTTTTGCATTTGTTTTTCTGAAATAGGAAAAATTCTGTTATCACCTCATTTCTAGAGACTTAATTTTGCAACGTATTCAGAGTCCTTATAAAATAGATTTACTGTTTTCCTCTCAGGTGCTAAAACGAATACGTTTCGTGGTTGTCCAACACACTAACTTTACAGGCTGAACCAGTACTCCCCAAAAACATTCAGAGGTGGTAGTAAGCACCGAAACATGAAAAAGAAACAAGTAAACTTGGACTCTAAAATACAGACCTTAAGAGCATGAACATTTGTTCATCTTCGCTACTGTAAAACATATCTTTTGTACGGCAAGCGCTTAGCTTTCCATGATCTGAGATTTGGTATTGTGGACCAAAACAAGAACCAAATGTCAAGTAAACACAGGCTCTAAAATCCATACATTATGAGAAATGAGTACTTGTTCAATAGAAGTGTTTCACAGTATCGAAGATGAACAAGTGCTGATGGCTCTTAAGCTGTGCATTTTACAACCCATGTTTACTAGACTTTTTTCTTATTTTGGCCCATACCTCCATCTCTGACAGTTTGTCTGTGGACTTCTGGTCTACTCCGCATTTGTTCGTGCGAGGCACACCATTCTTTCAAATTTACTTCGAAATACTATATTTTTTCCGTTGTCCTTTATTGTCAATCTTAATTGATACGCCTATCTTAACGAAAATTAGAGCCTTTGTAAAGGTGAACGGTAAGTTAATCGAAATTAGCGTATTTTTAATTTTCGGTTAATATTTCAGGTGCTATGATTTTTTACAGACTTTTCTTGCGAGGACACACTGGGAACATTAAGATAAAGCGAATTTAGGAAATCAGCTGGGAAGTTCACGCTTTCTTCATGGTCGACAATTCTGTCAATGGACTTAAATATATTTTTCTTCCAGTAGCATAATATCCTGTATTCTTTGATTTTTTTCAATTATGTAATATTTTTTTCTAAATTTGTTCGCTTATACAACCATCCCTCGTTAATTCTCTCAATGGGTTTTTCTTCCCCTAGTATCATATTGTCACGTCGAAGAACGTGTAAGTAGCTGAATGACGAACACTAACTTCACTTAACGAAGGTTTATTCAGCACTTGCGCATACAAGAGCGCGGAGCGAACTGCCTCCGACCAAAATACATACAATATATATACAGCTAAAGAACATTCCAGTACAATGATTCTTGACATTTGTGGATACTTCTAGAATGTACTCGAACCGAATATAGAAGTTTAAATTCTCCAGTCCGAGTGAGTTTTGATCTCACCACCCTCCGTGCAACAGTTTAGCATCATAACCACTACTCCCGAAACAAATTAATAGTTGATTACTTTTATTGATCGTCCGACTAAGATGGTACTGTTGCAGCCAGATTCAAGAAAAATTAGAGTCTGATTTTGAATAAGTAAATGACTCATAAAACTATACACTGAAATAAAAATATTGCAACACCAAAAAATAATAAATGCAGACAAATTAAATTTTGGGAATACATCTGTCTAGGTAACATATTTAAGTGGTTAAAATTGTAAGATCACATGTTAATGAAAGAGCAAGATAAGGCATTGCCAATGTGAAATATTAGTACATTAATAGTCGATGTAGTCCTCAGAATGTTGAATTTAAGCATGCAAACGTGCATGCATTGTGTTGTGTAGGTGCCAGATGTCAGTTTGTGGAATGGAGCTCCATGCCCGTTGCACTTGCTCGATCAGTGCAGGGTCGGTCAATGCTGACTGTGGATGACACGAGAGTTGTCGTCGAATGATGGCCCATATTTTCCCGATTAGACATAGATCTGGTGATCGAGCAGGCCAAGGCAACTTTTCGACACGCAGCAGAGCATGTTGGGTTACAGCAACGATATGTGGGCAAGCGTTATTCTGTTGGAAAACACCCACAGGAATGCAGTACATGAGTAGCAGCACAATAGGTCGAATCACGAGGATGACGTACAAAACTGTAGTCAGAATGCATGGGATAACAACGAGAGTGCTCATGCTGTCATAAGACATCGCATCCTAAACCATTACTCCAGGTATAGGTCCAACGTATATGGGAAGCAGACAAGTTGATTTGAGGCTGCAGCGGCGCGGTTCCTTCCGTCCCTTTACGACGAACCTGCACCTACCTGTGAACATTGTCTCAGCAGATCATCAGTAGGAAAGCCGAACGAAACCTACTGTACTTCGACGTAAACCAGACTGCAATAGAAGTCACTAATTTACGTTTCGGGAGAAAGTTTTCACACGAAATGAAGGGTTGCAAATTATGTCCTCAATTAATATGTTCTGAAACTTAGGTGAACTAGTATCACTGCCAAGCCCGTGCTAGCCTTAACACAGTCACTCACAATACCTTTCACTCACGTTAGCAAGTTTATGGTGTTGCATTTCCCGAAAACGTAATAGCTACAAATATACTGATTGTTTTTGATTAAGAATGGTCGCCAAATATTAAGTCTGTCGGTACCAAATGCTGTCACAGTTTTTAGCCACCGACCTGCTCAATACGCCACGCGGAACATATGTCTCGTCTCGTTACAAAATTCACTTAAATATTTCGAAATTTCTACACGCCTATCGGAATAATTATGCCATCACTTTACAACACTTTTGATGTATGAAACAGTGCTAGATCCGGCAACTTCTCATTTCCATCGGAACTACTACTACACACGTCCGAACTGTTTCATGGCTAGGCTCAGACTCTTTTTAGAATACTCTAAGTCTTCTTTTCCACCAGAGAAAGGCGCACGAAGAATAATGCTTTACCATTGGTCAGTTTACTCAACAGCCAATAGCAAAACAACACTTTCCCGCGTCAGTCCGCGCTTTTCATCAATAACCAATCGCAAATTGTAAACATAACGACTGCACTTTTTACCGACGTAATTATCTAATATGCTGAACTTTTGCTTATGCATAAAGCTATTTACTATTGTTATTTATACCTGAATTAAATTTCCCTTTACCATAAACTTACTTTACAAATCTATTCTGCAAAAATCCCCTTTGTCCATATCCATACTTCCTCGAAATGTTCCCACACTGAATCCTACTGCAGAACTCGTTAAACAGTTATCTTCATATTAACCTTAAACCACACTCACGCATCATTCATACTGCTAAAACACATTTATAACATTTTACATACACAAAAAGACATAATAACACTTTATGAAAATACTAGAACAGCTTACGAAAAACATTCTATCACTTTAGAGCACTCTAGTGGGCACAATTGAAACTAAATCAGTCCCCTATCCAATATTGTCCTCTATCGGCTGATACATAAACTAGTGCGCGTCCAGTCTCGCGTCACCATCTGTCACTATCCAGCTCTGATACACATCTTCCACTTAACCGCCTCCAAGGCAGGATCGTTATACGGCGCTACACCTCAAGGCTCTCATCTGACTTCCTTCTAACCAACACATGGCCGTCACTGGCACCTAGGAAGAAGCAGCTATTAGAAAAAGTAACAGAGCTTTACTTTTATCTCCTATGAGCTCTCTCTTGACACCACAGAAGTTGTAAGCGGCGTTGGTTTGGTGTCAGTGGAATGCACACTACAGGGCGTCTGGCCAAGAGCGGTCCTCGAAGTAACCGATTTGTAACAGCGCTTTGTGTCACAGCGGTGGCAACTCCTGCTCAAACTGTTGCTGCTGAAGCAGGACGATGCACCAGAGCTATACGCCGAAGACGGTTCACTTCCTTCGTGAGTGCCACGTAGCCGTCCGGAACCCGGTTTTCTTGCGACCGTACATTCCCGTGACCACCGCTGCGAGCAATTATACGCAGTGGCTACATTCCTGCCAAGTCTTTCTGCCATATTGTACGATCTCGTTCAAAGTGAGTGAGGTGTTGTTAATGACGCCTTTGTCGCCTTCAACGCATTCTTCCCTAACATAATATCACCGTTACAGCGTGTATTTAAAAGAAACCCGATCTGCATCCTCATCTACATCTATAGGGTTACTCTGCAGTTCACACTTAAGCGTCTAGCAGAGGGTTCATCGAACCATTTTCATACTACTTCTCTACCAATCCACTCTCGAATGTCGCGTGGGAAAAAGGAACGTGTAAATCCTTCCGTTCGAGCCCTGATTTCTCTTATTTTATTATGATTATCATTTCTCCCCACGTTGGTGGGTGTCAACAAAATACTTTCGCATTCTGAAGAGAAAGTTGGTGATGGAAATTTCTTAAATAGATATCGCCGCCAAGAAAACCGCCTCTGTTTCATTGAGTCCCACCCCAACTCGCGTATCATATCAGTGACACTCTCACCCCTATTGCGCGATAACACAAAACGGGCTGTTCTTCTTTGCACTTTTTCGATGTCCTCCGCCAATCCTACCTGGTAAGGATCCCATACCGCGCAGCAATATTCCTGCAGAGGACGGACAGGTGTAATGTAGTCTGTCTCTTTAGTGGGTTTGTCGCATCTTCTAATTGTTCTGCCAATGAAGCGTAGTCTTTGTTTTGCCTTCCGCACAGTATTGTCTATGTGGTCTTTTCTATTTAAGTTGCTTGTATTTGTAATACCTAGGTATTTAGTCGAATTGACAGCGCATACATTTGTGCGATTTATCGTATACCCCAAATTTATCGGATTTCTTTAAGTACCCATGTAGAATGACCTCGCACTTTTCTTTGTTCAGGGCCAATTGCCACCTTTCGCACCATACAGAAATTCTCTCTAGATCATTTTGTATATGATTGCTAAGAAAGACGCTATTGTGTCTGCATACTCTGAAAGGAACCTAATTCGTATAACATCTGGACCAGAAGACTTGCCTTCCTTAAGCGAAATATGGTTCAAAGGGCTCTAAGCACTATGGGACTTTACATCTGAGGTCATCAGTCATCTAGACGTAGGACTACTTAAACCTAACTAACCTAAGGACATCACACACATCCATGCCCGAAGCAGCATTCGAACCTGCGAGCTTAGCAGCCGCGTCTTTCTTAAGCGATTTGATTTTGTTTCGCAAGAACTAAGATATCTACTCTTATGTAACTTATGCTAAAAGCTGTTCTGGTTTCAAATTCTGGAATATTTACGTCATATTCTTTCGTGAAGGAATTACGGAAAACTATATTTAGTAACTCCGCTTTAGTGGCACCATCATCGGTAACATTTCCATCGCTATCGCGCAGTGACGGTATTGACTGTTTTTTTGCCACTGGTGTACTTTACACACGACCAGAATCCCCTTGGATTTTCTACCATATTTTGAGACAGTGTTTCATTGTGGAAACTATTAAAAGCATCTCTCATTGATGTCCGCACTAAATTTCAAGTTCCGTGGGACTTAGCCAGTCTTGGGGATTTTTCGTTCGTCTTAATTTGGCATGCTTTTTTCGTTGCTTCTGCAACAGTGTTCTGACGTGTTTTGTGTACCATGGTGGATCATTCCTGTCTCTTATTAACTCATGCGCTATGAATCTATTTATTTCTGTCGAAACTGTATCTTTGAATTTGAGCCGTATCTGGTCTACGCTTTCATAATTATCTTGGAAGGAATGGAGACTCTCTCTTAGGAAAGCATCAAACGAATTTTTTTCTGCTATTGTAAATAGATATAAAATAGATATATTTTGCGTTTATTTTTATTGGTTTTGTTGATATGGTTTTGAGCCTCGCTGCAATGACCTTGTGTTCACTAATCCTTGAATCCGTCATCACGCTCTCTATTATATCAGGATTATTTGTGGCTAAGAGGTCAAGTGTGTTTTCACAACCATTTACAGTTCGTGTGGGCTCAAGTACTAACTGTTCAAATTAATTCTCAGAGAAATCATTTAGTACAATTTCGGAAGATGTTTTCTGTCTACCACCGGCTTTGACGAGTTCAAATGGTTCAAATGGCTCTGAGCACTATGGGACTCAACTGCTGTGGTCATAAGGCCCCTAGAACTTAGAACTACTTAAACCTAACTAATCTTAGGACATCACACACATCCATGCCCGAGGCAGGATTCGAACCTGCGGCCGTAGCGGTCGTGCGGTTCCAGACTGTAGTGCCTTTAACCGCTCGGCCACTCCGGCCGGCCTTTGACGAGTATTTTCGCCAACAAATCGAGGGTAGATTGAAGTCTGCACCAATTATAACTCTATGAGTGGACTACTTATTCGTAATGAGATTCCAGTTTTCTCTGAACCGTTCAGCTATTATATCATCTGAGTCGGGGGGGGGGGGGGGGCGGTAGAAGGAGCCAATTATTATTTTGGTACAGCTGTAGAGTATAACATCTACCCATAGTAATTCGCAGGAACTATCAATTTCAACTTCACTAGAAGAACCACTACCAACAGACACAAACACGCCACCACCTATTTTATTTAATCTATCCTTTCTGAACACGGTTTGAGCCTCTGTAAAAATGTCGGCAGCATTTATCTCCGGCTTTAGCCAGCTTTATCTTCCTATAACGATTTAAGCTTCAGTGATATCTATCGGCGCTTGAAGCTCTGGTACTTTTCCGACAGAGCTACGATAATTTACAACTACACTACCGACTGTTGCTTGATCAACTCTTGTTTCTTTGCCATGTACCCTTTGAGACTGGAGCGCTTTTTGATCTTTCCCGAGACTGTCTAACCTAAAAAATGGTCCAGTCCACGCCACATGGCCCCTGCTACCCATGTAGCCGCTTCCTGTATGAAGTGGGCAACCTGACCTATTTAGCGTAACCCGAAACCCCACCACCTCATGGCGCAAGTCGAGGAATCTGCAGCCTACACCGTCGCAGAACCGTCTGAGCCTCTGATTCAGACCCTCCACTCGGCTCCGTACCAAAGGTCCACAATCGGGCCTGTCGACGATGCTGCAGATGGTGAGCTCTGCCTTCGTCTCGCTAGCAAGACTGGTAGTCTTCGCCAACTCAGATAGCCGCCAGAAACCAGAAAGAATCTCTTCCGATCCATAGTGACACACGTCATTAGTGCCGACATGAGCAACCACCAGCCGTTGGGTGCACTCTGCACGCTTTATGGCATCCGGAAGGACCCTTTCCACATTGTGGATGACTCCCTCGGTATGCACACGAAGTGTACATTGGCTTTCTTCCCGTCCTTAGCTGCCATATCCCTAAGGGTCTCCATCACCCGCCTAATATTGGAGCTCCCAATGACAAGCAATCCCACCCTCTGCGCTTGTGCGGACCTATCAGGAAGACCGGCCACTGCCGCAACAGGCGAGGCCGCCCTTGCTGGCTCAGAAGTACTTTCAGCAGTGGGCAGTACCTCAAACCTGTTACGGAGGCGTAAGGGTACAGCCTTGCGGCCACCACCAGCTTTCGCCTTCCGCCCAGGGATTCGTGACCCCACCACGGTTGGCCAATCACCGTCAGGCAAGTGCTGACCGGCAGGGACGTCCGAATCCGAGAGCGCAGTGGTATCAGAGATTCCAGGCGATGTTACAGGTTCCAGAGGTGCCAAAGCGCATGCCTCGGGTGTCCCATGTCACCGCGGCTCAGGGCAACAGCCTGGGGTCTGTCGACTACTGCCATCACAGCTTCCAGCTGTTTATGGACGGTGGCCAATTCCCCCTCATTCCGTACACAACAGGCGCAGTCCCTATACATCCCTAACAATTTTTTCCTCTCTTTTATCTCACAAGCCGTTCAAAACAAACAGATGACTGACGACTACGCCTATTTACACTATACGGGTACTAAAACGCGATGCTACAAATCTCAAATACTATAATACTGATGAAATTTGTGAATGAAACTATGCAAGTACCGATAAAGAAGCAAAGAAATTAAGAATTAAACTATGACATAAATAAGTGGGCTCAGAGTACGACTTGCTGATGGCTGCTGCTTATCCAACGGCGGCAGGGAGGTCATTGGCTGTGACCAACCGCCACTGGCCGTTCAAAACAAAAACAGATGACTAACGACTACGCGAATTTACACTATTCAGGTACTAAAAAGCGATGCTACAACTCTCAAATACTAGAATACGCCTGAAATTTGTGAATTAAACTTTGCGAGTACCGAAAAACACGCAAAGAAATTAAGAATTAAACTATGAAACAAATAAGTGAGCTAAGAGTATACAACTTGCTGCTGGCTGTTGCTTATCCAACGGCGGCAGGGAGCTCACCTCATAGTGGTCTACTAACGCCACCCTTATGTGACTGGTACTAAATCTGAAAAGACATCTTCTTTCAGATGAAGAAACACGCGTGTCTACTTTCTTTTATTTTCACTCCTTGAGCCAGTGGAAGAAAAAAACTGTTTACCGTATCGGTACCCAGTTTAACAATACTGATGTTCAGATTGTGCTTTGCAGGATTTGCGTTATTAGTAATGTACGTGTCATGATTTGCCGTTAGTTGCCGATACTAGTAGAGAGATGCAGTGCTGAAATACATGCATAAATATGCATTACATTTACAGGCTAACAAGGGAACCTCCCCATCGCACCCCCCTCAGAATAAGTTATAAGTTGGTACAGTGGATAGGCCTTGGAAAACTGAACACAGATCAATCGAGAAAACAGGAAGAAGTTGTGTGGAACTATGAAAAAATAAGCAAAATATACAAACTGAGTAGTCCATGTGTAAGATAGGCAACAACTAAGTGTCTGTAAACCCATGAGCGCCGTGGTCACGTGGTTAGCGTGTGCGGCAGTGGAAAGGTTCAAGTCTTCCCTCGGGAGAAAATTTTAATTTTTTATTTTCAGACAATTATCGAAGTTCAGGCACTCACGTATAATCAACTTCGCTCTCCAAAATTCGAGGACATGTTCAGATTTGCTTGGACATATGCAGGATTTGAGGGTCTACACACGGAAAAATTTGAAAACGTTAAAAACATATGTTTTGACAGAGCACAGACAAAACTGTGCGACTGTGAAACTGTTGCATTCATTTGTTGCTCTTATGTTTTCACACTTTTTTGGGAGTGATTATCACATCCACAAGAAAACCTAAATTGGGCAAGGTAGAAGAATCTTTTTACCCATTTACCAAGTGTACAATTCAGGTGGGTCGACAACATATTCCTGTCATGTGACGCACATGCCGTCACCAGTGTCGTATAGAATATATCAGATGTGCTTTCCTGTGGAGGAATCGGTTGACCTATGACCTTGCAATCAAATGTTTTCGGTTTCCATTGGACAGGCACGTCCTTTCGGCTACTAATCGCACGGTTTTGCGATGCGGTCGCAAAACACAGACACTAAACTTATTACACTGAACAGAGACGTCAATGAACGAACGGACAGATCATAACTTTGCAAAAATAAAGAAAGTAAACTTGTCACTCTAGGGAAGATTTGAACCAAGAACTTCTCGTTCCGCAGTTGCTCACGCTAACCACGGGACCACGGCGCTCCTGAACTCGGACTCTCCAAGATGTTGCCTATCTTGCACATGGACTACTCAGTTTGTATATTTTGCTTAGTTTTTTCATAGTTCCACACAACTTCTTCCTGTTTTCTCGATTGATCTGTGTTCAGTTTTTCAAGGCCTATACATTGTGCCAACTTATAACTAAATCTGAGGGGGGTGCGATGGGGTGGTTCCCTTGTAAGAACAAAGTGAGCATGCCTTTACTCGTAAAGCTTTTTTTTATCAAAACAACAGCAATGATGATGCTGCCATTCGAGAGTATCGATACATCAAAGGAATACGGAGAGGTCCGCTTTCTGTACCGGAGTTGCAGAACATGTTTAGGAATTTCGAATTAACTGGGGATTTGGGAATTTCTTCTGGGAGAGGCCGACGAACAATTGAGACACAGGTAGTTGGAGAAGCTAGAGGTGCCCCGTCTGAGATTGCTGGAAGCAATGCGCGATCTTCAAGCAGTGCACGAGCTGTGAGAAAATTTTTCTCAGTACAACACTAAACTGCATTAAATGTCCTACGAAGAAGGTCCAATTCATGTTTGCTCTAGGACCAATGGTATGCGCGGAGAGAATGAGAGGATGTTGAAAAACTCGTGGGACGTGCATGCGCTGTTCCTTGGGTAGGTTCTTGCGCTGTACCTTGGGTGAGTCCGTAAAGGTAATTTTACGTAGTTTCCCTACTTGACAGACCATAAGTTTCCCGTGTCAGACTGTTCATGCGACTTCCTCTCGCCACTGTGGTAGGTCTTAACAGCTCTCGTTCGCACCCTGTATTATGTGTAGGTAGTATTCCATAGCGTCTGTGTACTTAAGTAGTTCCCAATCTTTCGGAGACCATTACCCACAAATGAGATCATATAGAAATAAATACCCCCAACAGAGTTAAGTTTCTAACTACGGTTTACACTATTGTCAGAATAATCCTATTTTAAAAAATACAGGGAAATCCTTACTATTTTTGTTTTTGTTGTTATTGCCACCATAGTTGCAAATCCACTTTTATGTGTATAACTTGTGGTGACTGGAATCAGCACTCGAAAGACTTGTTCTGATAATGATGGAACCTTGCCATCAATCATTCTACAAAATGTTGACAGTTCTGGCTTAAAAAAGTTATTTTTATTTTGTCTTCAAATAGCTTCAAATGCTTTGGCTTACATTTCTTTCACTGAAGCTATTCCGTCGTTCACTGAAAGCAGTTTTAGAATCCAAGCACTTACTTGTCGAGTCTCCAGATCAGAAACATAGTTGATGAAAGAATTCATTACAGATGATAAGTGAAGACTTATCTAATGTGTGAATGAGAATATCTCACTATTGATGTTGAGCATCACTATCAGTTCGGCCGAAATCGATATAAACTTCAGTCCTGCGTTAGTAGAGCTCGAATCTTAGAGAATATCGGCAACTTTATGTGGTGCTGTCAATATGTTCTCCATATAGCCTTGCAAGCGAAGTTCAGCGTATTTGTTTCTACAGAAAAATCTGGAAATAAATATATCTCTTATTTTGGCATATACGTCATTCTCCTTTTCCGCCCTCGTCCCTTCATGAAGCAAAGCAGTATCCCGTCGAAATTCGAGTACTCTATGCAACATGTTGCTAAGTGGTAGCCACCTTTGTTCCCTTGTTTTAACGCTCCCCTCCCCTCCCCACCAAACCAAAATTATTTCATTTTACCACCCATGGTGTAATATCCCCTAGGTTTAGAACCACTGAGGTACCCGAAAAATCTAGTAATGACCGTCTAGGAGCTACAATATGATTTTTTTGTTCAGCCTATGGTTCATAGTATCATAATCTTCTGTTCTACCTGATAAGGTCTATATCTACTGTTGCATATATACTGTACAAGCCATCTTGTTGTGTATAGCGGAGAGTATCTTGTAGAACAACTAGTAATTCCCTTTCCAGATCGACTCGTAAATTGAACAAGGCTTGTTGGTGTACTAAAGTAGAACATCATCATCAGGTACAGTAAACATTAAACATTTTAGAAATCTCTTAGAGATGCAACTCTATAATTGGCATGTTGTTGTTGTTGTGGTCTTCAGTCCTGAGACTGGTTTGATGCAGCTCTCCATACTACTCTATCCTGTGCAAGCTTTTTCATCTCCCAGTACCTACTGCAACCTACATCCTTCTGAATCTGCTTAGTGTATTCATCTCTTGGTCTCCCTCTACGATTTTTACCCTCCACGCTGCCCTCCAATACTAAATTGGTGATCCCTTGATGCCTCAGAACATGTCCTACCAACCGATCCCTTCTTCTGGTCAAGTTGTGCCACAAACTTCTCTTCTCCCCAATCCTATTCAATACTTCCTCATTAGTTATGTGATCTACCCATCTAATCTTCAGCATTCTTCTGTAGCACCACATTTCGAAAGCTTCTATTCTCTTCTTGTCCAAACTATTTATCGTCCATGTTTCACTTCCATACATGGCTACACTCCATACGAATACTTTCAGAAATGACTTCCTGGCACTTAAATCAATACTGGATGTTAACAAATTTCTCTTCTTCAGAAACGCTTTCCTTGCCATTGCCAGCCTACATTTTATATCCTCTCTACTTCGACCATTATCAGTTATTTTGCTCCCCAAATAGCAAAACTCCTTTACTACTTTAAGTGCCTCATTTCCTAATCTAATTCCCTCAGCATCACCCGACTTAATTAGGCTACATTCCATTATCCTTGTTTTGCTTTTTTTGATGTTCATCTTATATCCTCCTTTCAAGACACTGTCCATTCCATTCCAACTGCTCTTCCAAGTCCTTTGCTGTCTCGGATAGAATTACAATGTCATCGGCGAACCTCAAAGTTTTTATTTCTTCTCCATGAATTTTAATACCTACTCCGAATTTTTCTTTCGTTTCCTTTACTGCTTGCTCAATATACAGATTGAACAACATCGGGGAGAGGCTACAACCCTGTCTTACTCCTTTCCCAACCACTGCTTCCCTTTCATGTCCCTCGACTCTTATAACTGCCATCTGGTTTCTGTACAAATTGTAAGTAGCCTTTCGCTCCCTGTATTTTACCCCTGCCACCTTTAGAATATGAAAGAGAGTATTCCAGTCAACATTGTCAATAGCTTTCTCTAAGTCTACAAATGCTAGAAACGTAGGTTTGCCTTTCCTTAATCTTTCTTCTAAGATAAGTCGTAAGGTCAGTATTGCCTCACGTGTTCCAGTGTTTCTACGGAATCCAAACTGATCTTCCCCGAGGTTGGCTTCTACTAGTTTTTCCATTCGTCTGTAAAGAATTCGTGTTAGTATTTTGCAGCTGTGACTTATTAAGCTGATAGTTCGGTAATTTTCACATCTGTCAACACCTGCTTTCTTTGGGATTGGAATTATTATATTCTTCTTGAAGCCTGAGGGTATTTCGCCTGTCTCATACATCTTCCTCACCAGATGGTAGAGTTTTGTCAGGACTGGCTCTCCCACGGCCGTCAGTAGTTCCAATGGAATATTGTCTACTCCGGGGGCTTTGTTTCGACTCAGGTCTTTCAGTGCTCTGTCAAACTCTTCACGCAGTATCATATCTCCCATTTCATCTTCATCTATATCCTCTTCCATTTCCATAATATTGTCCTCAAGTACATCGCCCTTGTATAGACCCTCTATATACTCCTTCCACCTTTCTGCTTTCCCTTCTTTGCTTAGAACTGGGTTTCCATCTGAGCTCTTGATATTCATACAAGTCGTTCTCTTATCTCCAAAGGTCTCTTTAATTTTCCTGTAGGCGGTATCTATCTTACCCCTAGTGAGATAGGCCTCTACATCCTTACATTTGTCCTCTAGCCATCCCTGCTTAGCCATTTTGCACTTCCTGTCGATCTCATTTTTGAGACGTTTGTATTCCTTTTTGCCTGTTTCACTTACTGCATTTTTATATTTTATATTTTATATTTATATTTATATTTTATATTTTCTCCTTTCATCAATTAAATTCAATATTTCTTCTGTTACCCAAGGATTTCTACTAGCCCTCGTCTTTTTACCTACTTGATCCTCTGCTGCCTTCACTACTTCATCCCTCAAAGCTACCCATTCTTCTTCTACTGTATTTATTTCCCCCATTCCTGTCAATTGCTCCCTTATGCTCTCCCTGAATCTCTGTACAACCTCTGGTTCTTTCAGTTTATCCAGGTCCCATCTCCTTAAATTCCCACCTTTTTGCAGTTTCTTCTGTTTTAATCTACAGGTCATAACCAATAGATTGTGGTCAGAGTCCACATCTGCCCCTGGAAATGTCTTACAATTTAAAACCTGGTTCCTAAATCTCTGTCTTACCATTATATAATCTATCTGATACCTTTTAGTATCTCCAGGGTTCTTCCATGTATACAACCTTCTTTCATGGTGCTTAAACCAAGTGTTAGTTATGATTATGTTGTGCTCTGTGCAAAATTCTACCAGGCGGCTTCCTCTTTCATTTCTGTCCCCCAATCCATATTCACCTACTATGTTTCCTTCTCTCCCTTTTCCTACACTCGAATTCCAGTCACCCATGACTATTAAATTTTCGTGTCCCTTCACAATCTGAATAATTTCTTTTATTTCATCATACATTTCTTCAATGTCTGCGTCATCTGCAGAGCTAGTTAGCATATAAACTTGTACTACTGTAGTAGGTGTGGGCTTCGTATCTATCTTGGCCACAATAATGCGTTCACTATGCTGTTTGTAGTAGCTTACCCGCATTCCTATTTTCCTATTCATTATTAAACCTACTCCTGCATTGGCATATTCCGACAATAACATAAATCCAGTGAACTTTTGAATAAGCATGTTCATTTATAAAAATCATTGTGTGTGTGAGTTCTTAAGGGAACTAACTGCAGAGTTAATCGGTCCCTAGACTTATACAGCACATAAACTAACCTATGCTAAGAACAACACACACACCCATGCCCGAGGGAGGACTCGAACCTCCGACGGGAGGGGCCGCGCTCTAACCGAGCGGCCACTCCGCGCGGCATTTATAAAAATCAACATTCATTATAGGTCGCAGTGAGACTATGAAGCATGCTTTTGAATTTTAAGTAACAGAGTACAAAGTAATAAAAATAAGAAAATTCCTTTAATTTGACGAATGCACTAAGTAATGTAACGGTATCGACGGTAAACTCCGATAGTCCCATTACATTTCCATTCAGTGAAAAATAATTGAACATGGCGTATGCAAAGCTAGATGTGAAATAAAGCTGAACTCAAACATGAGACGAGAAGGTAGAAGTTGAGCTAAAATCATGAGCCAGTGAGATAAGACAGTTGGTTGAAGAATGTACTGAGCACATCACTGGATCATATGAACACATATTGTGCAAGATGTGGCAAGCGACCGACTGGGGGGAGGTGGGGGCGGGCAGGATACTAACAACTGAGTCACTCGAAAATGGACAAGGGGAGAAAGCGATAAAGAGAGACGAGAAGCAGACACGGGCAGAGAGCTGCGGAGACCAGATCAAGCGGCACACAGCTGGAGATCAAGCAGAAACCGGCAGAGAACGATTGAAGACAGATGGCGGTTTACGAGTGGTTAGGCGGCTTTGAATGAGTGGGTTAATTGACAGAGGAAATACAATACAAAGTTAGTGCTAGAAAACTGACGTGTGATTATAATTGATTGAACAAGTTTATTTTTGCTGAGAGAAGAAAGATGGAGCAATTTGGTAATAGTTGGTGTCACAACTACAGTGAAATTGGAATGAGAGTAATTAACGGAGGTGATAATAGACCTTTCTTATTTTCAGCTCAGACGTCTGAGAACATATTTACGTACAGATAGAAACAACACAATTCACCACAGCAGCAAGTCATCACAACGCAACGAAAGAACAGCTTCATTACTTTACAGGAGTAACCACAAAATTTTCCAGACGAAGAGGAAAACCCTTGCAGAATTTTGAATATATCAAGGGCGTCTGCAAATTGCAAAAAATGTAAGTAGCAGTTAAATTTAGTTTAGAAACGCAGTCACATTTAATCTGAGATTCTGTTACATTAATTAATACTAACAATTATAAAATTTCCGATGTGAACAGACACTGACAATTTTCAGACAGAGAACCATAAAAATATTATATTTGGTTTAAAGTGCCAAAATTATTTAAATATAACTTTCCTTTTGATGTACACTTGGTGCTCTCTGCGAAGATTATTAAGACAGAACTGTGAAGCTGATTTATTCGTAATTCTACGTTAACAAGATTTAGTGAGATAGTCTGGAACCGCGGACTGCTACGGTCGCAAGTTCGAACCCTGCCTCGGACATGGATGTGTGTGATGTCCTTAGGTTAGTTAGGTTTAAGTAGTTCTAAGTTCTAGGGGACTGATAACCTCAGATGTTAAGTCCCATAGTGCTCAGAGCCATTTGAACCATTTTTTTAGTGGGATAGCGATAGTGGTAGTTATGCTTGGCTAAGACTGGCAGATTAGGTAACAGCGGACACCTTGCACCTGGCTCCCGTTTCCACAATTCTTTAAACAGAAAATTGCTGTTGCGTTATAGCTACTGCGCACCACGTTTCAGCTCCCATGTGAAGTCAACAAGAGAGATCTGGAAATATGAGGTACATGGAACATCAAGTGCAGAAGTAGCCATCCTGTTCACCAGACTTAGTACCTCACGACATCCACTTCATTCCACAACTAAATATTTTTGAAATTTTGCAGAATTCCACTACAGGGACTGAATATAGTCACTGGACAAACTTTTGGACTACTCGCAATGACTTAAAACGGGAAATAAGTGGATCTTGAGACCAAAACCGCTGTGTTCCTCATCCACAATATGACATATGGACGTGAGCCCTTAGGTAAGGCTACAGGAGCACATGTGATGCAAGAAAGGCTCATATGAGAGATGAGAATAATGGAGGTGCACGCCCTCTTCGATATTTAGCTGTACCATTCTCTCTT
The DNA here is from genome assembly GCF_021461385.2 of Schistocerca piceifrons. Lineage (NCBI taxonomy): Eukaryota > Metazoa > Arthropoda > Insecta > Orthoptera > Acrididae > Schistocerca > Schistocerca piceifrons. The sequence goes on along the minus strand of NC_060149.1, from coordinate 47,105,843 downwards.
TTCACAATTGCTTGTTAGCAAAGTATCGGTGGTGATTACCGTGGCGACTATCGCAAATGCTTTCCATCGTAGCGCAGTGACGTACGGTCTTCAGTAGACGCTAATTTACATCTTTTATTATGCACAATAGACTGTTGTTTTGTATGCAAATTGTATACGACTTCAGGCGGACTCCGAAAGAGAGAAATCACGGTTGTGCCACCCTCGAGATACCGATTCTGCATTTGGTTTCGCTCTCAATGAATATTCTTAATAGCACTTCAGCGCTTTGTTACAAGGATAGTCTGTACTCGGTAAAAAACAGTAAAATGGGTAGCATTCCGCGGATCGTAAAATCAATGTGGATGTTGTTATTCCTCTGACTGACGTGAAGGTGGTAACAAGTATAACTCGTTAGTTTAAGTTGGTCTTTATCTGTATTTACGAGAGGAAACCAGCTCGTAAAATTATATGAAGCGCAGTGTGCCGAAATAATATTCACATACGGGAGACTAGGCGAATACACTACTCACTTCGTGTGTGGCTCTTTGCTGTTTACAATGTTTCTGAAAGCGACGGTGCAGAGAGCTCATTACATACAGTTGGTGTAACTGATTGAATGCAGCTACCGAAAGAAAATGGAAAAACTCTGCAAACACTGTGTCTGATTAGATGGAGGTAATGAATGTTCCTAATGACTGAGCTGTAAACGCCGTTTCTCACGTTTTCCAACTTGTGATTCCTGAACCGATGCGTTCGCTAATGTTGACTCTCGCTAAATATTGACGTTTGTATGAATAGATTGTGGGTTTCGGCGAAAAACAAAAATATAGCGATCAGAAAGCAAGAGCAAGCGTCACTCTTAATGAACGAAATTAGCAAATAATATTCGTATGTTTGTTTTAAGCACCAAAAAACGCCGAAACGTAAACCTCATGGCTTCTACGGCCACTCCACGCCCGTAGCCGTTTCAACATATTCCATACATATTAAGTAAGTCGCGAGCAGGATGAGACAGGACATAAATCTTCCTCTTCTGCTGCTGCTACAGCACCTGTAATGTTTACGCTATTCGGTCTGTCATCGTTTTCGAGTGGAACAGTGTCTGACATACAGCGCCCTCACGAGTAAAACTAATTTACGATACACGTCGATGACAATCAAGTTTTTGAACATATCGCCACGGGACACAACGAATGAACTGAAATATTGCCAGATACATGGTTCAATATCGAAACATACCAACAAATATTCGCGACAAGGAGAAGATCTGTCTCGTTGGCTATAGCTATCGTTCATTTATTGTCATAGTGAATTCTTAAGGACATAAATTGGGACGTAGTGTGAGCAGTAATTACGAAATATAATAGAGCTTTACATTAGACCGATTTAACATAGTTGCGGTTTATGAGAAGCACGTTATTCACCACAGCTTCAGAAACTGACTTATCAAAATTACAGATGTCTCAATTAGGGAACGATAATTCAATTATTTCTATTTCAATTAAACAACAAGACCGTAGGAAACAATTCCACAGTAATCGGTTATATGTACACTTAGGTGTTCTGTAATGATTTCTTTCGGACACACTAATGTTATTTGCGTTAGAATTACGGCTTCACCTATAAAATTAATATCGAAGATCCATTTGTCTTGCTTTCTTGGTGAATGACACACGTAGTATGATAATTGTCAACCACCATCTTTTACCATCATTTAGTATCGATTACCACTATTGTACACTAGTATCTAACGAGAAATGAACTGACTGTTAACAATGAATCTATGACAACAAAGATGTTTTTTAAGATCTTGTTTCGCTGCCCGCTGCAGAAAGTTTGGACAAAAGCACGCTATTTTCTATTAGACAAAATGTGAGGTAGAGTTAGAGGCCTGTAGTTGAGTTGTCAATGCTATTACAGACAGATCACTACGTGCCGGAAAAGAAATCAACTGTGTCGAACTGCAAGGGGCAATCAAGGCATTCGACTGAAAGTGGTCGGAAGCTTAACACATACTTAGACTGCATCCATTACTTGCTCCAGAACTTGCACCAGCATGTGACCCAATCATGGACAATCTAAATGTTAACGATCGGGTGGTGGATACATGCCGGCCGAAGTGGCCGAGCGGTTCTAGGCGCTACAGTCTGGAGCCGCGCGACCGCTACGGTCGCAGGCTCGAATTCAGCCTCGGGCATGGTTGTGTGTGATTTCCTTAGGTTAGTTAGGTTTAAGTAGTTCTAAGTTCTAGGGGACTGATGACCTCAAATATTAAGTCCCACAGTGCTCAGAGCCATTTGAACCATTTTGGTGGATACATCCTTGCAGCAGACAGTTTTTTCCTGCAACTCATGCAGTTCTGGGTCTGGCTAGCCAGTTATAGTTGGAGATCTGGTGCTGTTTTGACAGAACTTCACACCTCACCTGATTTCAGGAGCCGGGATTTTCCAGTCACCCACTAACTATCTTAGAAGCTCGCGAGCTATGCTATCCAGGTGATGAGAACGCTGCTAGGAGCTAAGAGGTCTGTCCAACTGTGGTAACAGCTTGTCTATCACAGTAGCAGAGCCCGTGGACAATGGTTTGGACTGTCTGGTAGTCAAAGCAACCCTCCACGTCGGATATGATCCTTCTGAAAAAGTAGCACCCTCGTGGTGGTGTGTGGCGAAATATACTGCGTAGAAGTGTGCAAGTTGCTGGAGAATGCCGTGACTACATATGTATACATCGACACTAGCAGAGCCGACAATTTTCGAAGTTCCTTAATACAGTGTAAGACAAAATAAAAAAGAACGAGAAATCACGAAGGAATAATCCGAACATGACGGACATCGGTGGATTTCGTGTACATGTAGATACAAACAAATGAGTACTATTTCTGAAAAATTGGATGATTTCTTCAAGAGAAGAAACGTCACAAACTGAGAAAGTCAACAATGCGTTGGTCCATCTCTGGCTCTTATGTAAGCATTTATTCTGATTCGCATTGATTGATAGTGTTATTATATGTCCTCCTAAGGCATACTGTGCCAAATTCTGCGCAACTGGCGAGTTAGATCGTCATAATTCCGAGATGGTTTCAGGGGACCAACGACGACTGAAGAGAATCGTTCAACGTGACAGAAGTGGAACCCTTCAAAAAATGGTTCAAATGTTTCTGAGCACTTTGGGACTCAACTGCTGAGGTCATTAGTCCCCTAGAACTTAGAACTAGTTAAACCTAACTAACCTAAGGACATAACACACATCCATGCCCGAGGCAGGATTCGAACCTGCGACCGTAGCGGTCTCGCGGTTCCAGACTGCAGCGCCTAGAACCGCACGGCCACTTCGGCCGGCGTGGAACCCTTCCGCAAATAGCTGCAGATTTCAATGCTGGACCATCAACAAGTGTCATCGTTCGAACCATTCAACCAAACATCATCAATATAGGATTTCGGTACCGAAGGCACACTCGGGTACCTTTCATGACTGCACGACACAGAGCTTTACGCCTCGTCTGGGCCCATCAGCACCGACATTGGACTATTGAGGACTGGAAAAATGTTGCCTGGTCGGACGAGTCTCGTTTCAAATTGTATAGAGCGGATGGACGTGTACGGGTATGGAGGCAACTTCATGAATCCATGGACTCTGCATATTCGCAGGGGACTGTTCAAGCTGTTGTAGGCTCTGTAATGGTGTGGGGCGTGTGCAGTTGGAGTGACGTGGGACACCTGATGCGTCTAGATACGACTCTGACAGGTGACACGTACTTAAGCATAATATGAGGGCTATCCACAAAGTACATAACGTTTTGGAATTAAAAATAAATAAAGTATTGGAATTTTTTTTTATTATACACAGATGAAAGCCACACTTAAATACTACTTTTATACATAGTTGCCATTTAAATTAAGGCACTTATCGTAGCGATGGACGAGCTTGGAAATTCCTTCGTCGTAAAATTCGGCCTCTTGCGCCTTCAACCACGTGGTTACCTCTTCTTGAAGCAGCGCGTCGTCATCAAAACGCTGCATAGCCAACCACTTCTTCATTGCTGGGAATAAGTGGAAGTCGCTCGATGCCAGGTCGGGACTGTACGGCGGATGAGGAAACAACTCCCCCTTAAAAGATTCGAGAACTTCAGGAGTGGCATTTGCCGTGTGGGCCCGGGCGTTGTCGTGAATCAGCAAGATCTTTGAGCCCAACTTTCCCCTGCGCTTGTTTTGTATTGCTCTTCTGAGGTTGTGCAGAGTTTGGCAATACCTTTGAGAGTTTATTGTAGTACCTCTTTCCAAGAAATCCACAAAAATCACACCTTTTCTGTCCCAAAAGACAGTCGCCATCACCTTCCTAGCCGACATTGTCTGCATGCATTTCTTGGGTTTTTGGGGGGAATTTGTGTGCCCCCACGGCATTGACTGCAATTTTGTCTCGCAGTTCACATGCTTAACCCATGTTTCGTCACCAGTAACGATGCGATCGAGTAATGAGTCGCCATCTTTCTCGTAAGCGTCCAAAAACGTTAACGCTGCAGCCATTCGCTGATTTTTGTGAATCTCTGTCAAGAGTTTTGGTATCCATCTTGCACAAAACTTGTGGTAACCAAGCTTTTCGGTAATGTTTCGTGCAACAAACTTCGTGAAATTTGTGGAAAACTCATAGAGAGTTCCGTTATTGTGAAATTACGGTTTTCACGGACCGCGGCATCGACTTTTTCGACAAGTTCAGCAGTCACTGTGCTGGGTCTTCCACTTCGCTCTTCGTCGTGAACGTTTGTTCGGCCATTTTTAAATTTTATGACCCATTGACGCACTCCACCTTCAGTGATTATGTTTTCCCCATACACTTCACAAAGCTGCCGATAGATTTCTATCGGTGTACAGTTTTTTGCAGTCAGAAACCTTATTACAGCACGCACTTCACACTTCGCGGCATTTTCAATTAACGTTGACATTTCAAACTGTCACAGTAACTCAACGGAGTGCAGCACGAACCTCTCACTAGCACGGCAGGATGCCGACTGGGCGGCGGAATGCCATGACACCAAGATGGCCGCGCTAGCCCCGCCCCTAACGGACACAAAAGAAAACGTAATGTTCTTCGTGGATAGCCCTCGTATCTAATCGCCTGCATCCGTTCATATCCATTGTGCATTCCGACGGACTTGAGCAATTTTAGCAGGATAATGCGACACCCCGCACGTCCAGAATTGCTACAGAGTTGCTTCCGGTACACTCCTTTGCGTTTAAACACTTCCACTGGCCACCAAACTCCCTAGACATGAACATTATTGAGCATACCTGGGATGCCTAGCAACGTGCTGTTCGGAAGAGATATCCACCTCCCCATACTCCTACAGATTTATGGACAGCACTGAAGGATTAATGGAGTCAGTTCCCTCCAGCACTACTTCTGACATTAGTCAAGTCCATGCCACATAGTGTTGCGGCACTTCTGGGGGCTCTACACGATATTAGGTAGGTGTATCAATTTCTCAAGATCTTCAGTATAAGTCCAAAAAGTCCTGCCATGAAGGGCAACAAAACGGGGCTTAGAATATCGTGTGCTGTAAGGGTACCGCTGATGACAACCAAAGAAAAGAAATGGATATAAATGGCACCTAAGATCATCACTCCTGGTTTTCGGGCCGTATGGGGGTGCGACAGTCATCTTGGTACCACACCACTGTCCGGAATGTCTCCATACACGTCTTCTGTTGTCATCGAGGCTGATCCAGAAGCGGGACTCATCACTGAATACAATTCTATTCAAACAGCTGAGCCAGACTGAACGTACTGACATTTCTCTCTTTACTTATTCTGATCATCATTAAACTGACACACAAAATTTTTAGCGCAACGCAATCTCACTTTCAATAATCCCCACAAAATAATTGTCCCGACTAACACTAACCTACACCTTTCACAAATCACTTACCTCACAAAAATCTTCGTTGCTCGAACTACTGCACTGCAGCGAGCGCAAGTACTGCCAGCTAAATAGAAGATTCTAACTACTGAAGGCACTAACTACTGATAGGCATAGTTAGAAATTGAAAGATTTTGATAGAGAACCAACAATATATTTACCTTAATAGTGTTCAAAACTCATCATATATACACTCCTGGAAATTGAAATAAGAACACCGTGAATTCATTGTCCCAGGAAGGGGAAACTTTATTGACACATTCCTGGGTTCAGATACATCACATGATCACACTGACAGAACCACAGGCACATAGACACAGGCAACAGAGCATGCACAATGTCGGCCCTAGTACAGTGTATATCCACCTTTCGCAGCAAAGCAGGCTGCTATTCTCCCATGGAGACGATCGTAGAAATGCTGGATGTAGCCCTGTGGAACGGCTTGCCATGCCATTTCCACCTGGCGCCTCAGTTGGACCAGCGTTCGTGCTGGGCGTGCAGACCGCGTGAGACGACGCTTCATCCAGTCCCAAACATGCTCAATGGGGGACAGATCCGGAGATCTTGCTGGCCAGGGTAGTTGACTTACACCTTCTAGAGCATGTTGGGTGGCACGGGATACATGTGGACGTGCATTATCCTGTTGGAACAGCAAGTTCCCTTGCCGGTCTAGGAATGGTAGAACGATGGGTTCGATGACGGTTTGGATGTACCGTGCACTATTCAGTGTCCCCTCGACGATCACCAGTGGTGTACGGCCAGTGTAGGACATCGCTCCCCACACCATGATGCCGGGTGTTGGCCCTGTGTGCCTCGGTCGTATGCAGTCCTGATTGTGGCGCTCACCTGCACGGCGCCAAACACGCATACGACCATCATTGGCACCAAGGCAGAAGCGACTCTCATCGCTGAAGACGACACGTCTCCATTCGTCCCTCCATTCACGCCTGTCGCGACACCACTGGAGGCGGGCTGCACGATGTTGGGGCGTGAGCGGAAGACGGCCTAACGGTGTGCGGGACCGTAGCCCAGCTTCATGGAGACGGTTGCGAATGGTCCTCGCCGATACCCCAGGAGCAACAGTGTCCCTAATTTGCTGGGAAGTGGCGGTGCGGTCCCCTACGGCACTGCGTGGGATCCTACGGTCTTGGCGTGCATCCGTGCGTCGCTGCGGTCCGGTCCCAGGTCGACGGGCACGTGCACCTTCCGCCGACCACTGGCGACAACATCGATGTACTGTGGAGACCTCACGCCCCACGTGTTGAGCAACTCGGCGGTACGTCCACACGGCCTCCCGCATGCCCACTATACGCCCTCGCTCAAAGTCCGTCAACTGCACATACGGTTCACGTCCACGCTGTCGCGGCATGCTACCAGTGTTAAAGACTGCGATGGAGCTCCGTATGCCACGGCAAACTGGCTGACACTGACGGCGGCGGTGCACAAATGCTGCGCAGCTAGCGCCATTCGACGGCCAACACCGCGGTTCCTGGTGTGTCCGCTGTGCCGTGCGTGTGATCATTGCTTGTACAGCCCTCTCGCAGTGTCCGGAGCAAGTATGGTGGGTCTGACAGACCGGTGTCAATGTGTTCTTTTTTCCATTTCCAGGAGTGTATATATATCTATCAATTCATGTCATCTATCTTTAGAAATATCCGTTTTCTGGGGGACACACGTCAAGATCGTCCGCTTATAGCAACCTCTCAAAACTCTGGCATCTCTCTCTCTCCACATCCGCCACTGCCGGCGGCTCACCTCCAACTGCACAACGCTACGCGCTATTCACATCCTACTGCCCAACACTACAATAGTGAATATTCCAACAATGCCAACCAGCCACAGAATGCACACAGCACAGTCAGTGATTTTCACACAGAGCGTTAAGTGGCGTTACCAAGATAAAAACCTAAACAGCCTGCTTACAACTTGTCTGGAGACGTCATTGAACTACTGTGGGGTACCAAACCGACTGACACCGGCCATAACGCGCTATTCACATCCCACTGCCCAACACTACAATAGCGAATATTCCAACAATGCCAACCAGCCACAGAATGCACACAGCACAGTCAGTGATTTTCACACAGAGCGTTACGTGGCGTTACCAAGATAAAAACCTAAACAGCCTGCTTACAACTTGTCTGGAGTGATACTTTTGTGTGCCCTTTCTTTTCATAGCAAGACTCCTTTGGTTATCATCAGCGGTACCCATACAGCACAGTGGTATGTCGACGAAATTATTCGCCGGGTTTTGCTGCCGTTTATGACAAGCAATCCTGGACTTACATTTCAGCATAATAACGCCCGTATGTACCAAGCGAGAGTTTCTATAACATGTCTTTGTTCTTCCCATACCATACCTTGGGTAGCAAGTCGTCGGATCTCTCCCCAGTTGAGAAAGTCTGAGCAGCGCCCTCCAGCCAACTCGGGATTCTAACGATGTAACGCGCCAGTGGTCTCATTGTAGCACGATATGTTTCAGGAAGGACGTCCATCAACTCTATCAGTGTCAAGCAGATTAACTTGCATAAGAGCCAGAGGTGGACCAACATATTATTGACTTGCTCAATTTGTGAAGGATTTTCTCTTGAATAAACCATCCAGTTTGTCTGAAATCGTAATCATTCATACATATACGTCACGTCAACTAATTTCCGTCCCATTCGCATAAACCCTTCGTGGTGCGGCGGTTGTTTTCTTAAAGTGTATGTGTGGGAATTGGACATACGTCATAATCTCCTTCAGTTCCCTCTTTCTGCTGAGTCCCTCCTGCCCCGTATATCTCTCCATCCCCTCCTCCCTGTACCTTTCGCCGTCTACTCTCCTATCTCTCTGCCCATTTCTTCGTCTGCAATCTCTGTGACCCAGGGTCTTGTTTAATGTTATTGCACCGGGAAACCTTTATTGGGAACTGAATTCATTCAGAATGAATGGGTAAATCGGTTGTTATCATTGGTATATGGAATATGAGTAAGACCTGTCTAAAAGCAGCACGTTGTTGTGCATGCAATTTTTGTTTACAATTATATATAAAATGGAAATAATTTATTTGGGAGCAACCATTTCTCTACTTGTTTAAATTCCCTGCTATCATAGTTAAAAGTGACACAGAGAAAGAAAATTTTCACAGCGTAGCACAGCACAACACAGTGCAACATTTCCTTTCCCGCTTTTCTTTCTTTCCCGGTTTTGACAAATGACCCGCACATTGTCACCTAAAACATTGTATAGCCGATATATGAAGATGGTATCAGTTCTTTCGGACATGCCCAAAACAACAGATACCCTCTTCATGTATATAGTTAATGCTAATCGGTCGCTGACCTTCTTGTTCTGTGCTGGAAGCATACGCAATGCCCGAACTCTTACGGGACTCGGTAAGATTGTCTGCCGCGAGTCATGAGTGTAATGGGCAGGGGCACTATGAATGTAGTGTGTGGACATTAAGTTGGGTACATAGGTCTCACAAGGAGCATGCAACGGATAAATCCCTGCAGTCACACTATCCTCTGTGCCTTCGGGGGCTCAGATGGTTGCCGGCACGGTAGCTCAGTGTGCTCGGTCAGAGGGTTAGCTACCCTCTGTAATAAAGAACTGAGTGAACGGATCAACAAAGAACCAGAACGGGTGTCATCGGACGTCCACCCCGAAGAAATTCAACTTACAGTATAGAACAAAATGAGATAAAGAAATGGATATAGCGTCTGCCATCTAAGCAGGAGATCCCGGGTTCGACTCCCGGTCGAGGCACACATTTTCAACTGTCCCCGTTGATGTATATCAACGCCTGTCGACAGCTTAAGGTCTTGATTTAATTATAATTTCATTGTAAAGCCTATGTCCGTATGAACGCTTACTAGAGAATTGTGTAAAAATCTGAATTAAATTCATCAAGCACTTTTTTGAGATTTTTTTAACAACGATTCCCTTTAATATATTATATATGTATTTATACCTTATAAATATTAAGAAATGGGTAACCAGTGTCCATAGAACATTTCTTAGAGTATCGTATAAAAATTTGAAGTCATTGACTCAAGAGTTTTTCGAGATTTTTGAAACAATTGTTACCTTTTTTATGTTACATATATTTTTGTATGTTATATACAGAGTGATTATAATTAAAGTTAAACTTTCAAAACTCTGTAGAAATAACACCACTGGTCAGAATGACGTCAAATTGCAACGGAATATTATGAGAGAAGGAGGAGGCATATGACAGAAGAAATAAATAATGTGAAAACTGATCAATAGATGGCGCTGTATGTGTCAGAATACGTAAATGGAAACACCTGTGATGTGCACGACACATTGAAGTTGGTATAAAGACGCCAGGTACACGGCTTTTCTTGTATATGGTGTTTAAAATCACAATAAAGAAAAAAAAAAAAAACGGCTTTTCCTCCTTTCGCGTCTGCGACGTTCAGCATGACTGTCTCAACGCAGGATCGCGCCCTGCTTGTAAAGCTGTATAACAACAATGATGGCAGTGAATACATCGCTCTGCAGAAGTTCCGGACACTGAAGGGTTTGAAAAAAGGCGTTGGTCCGATGACTGCAGTGAGCCTGGAGAAAATGATTCGGAAATTCGAAAAGACGGTTTGTTTTGGTGTGCGACCTGGTAGGGGGAAGAAACGAATTGATTCGACGTCAGTGGAAGCAGTGGCCACAGAGTGGTGGTGACCAAACGTGTAGTGCACGGAGAGTTGCTCATACAATGGACGTATCCGTCAGCACGGTGCGTAAAATCCTACGAAACGTCCTTCTTTGCTATCCATTCAAAATTACGCATGTGCTCGAATTGCTTCCTGTTGACATGCCCGCAGGAGAGACTTTTGCTTTAGAATTTCTTCCTCGCATGGAAGTGGACAATGATTGGCCGTGGAAGATTTTGTGGACAGGCGAAGTCCCCTTCCACTGACACTATATGTCAATACACAGAACTGCCGAATATGGGTTGCGGAACATCCACACGCAAATCAACCAGTACCACTTCATCCTGAAAAGGTCACTGAGTGGTGTGGGTTTACGGCACCATTAATTATAGGGCCATATTTTTTTGCGAAGAGACAGATGCTTCCGGTCCTATTACCTGTACCGTCACTGGTAAGCGCTATGAGTGTCTTTTGCGCAGCCACGTCATTCCAACTCTCCAACAGCGTGGGTGAGTGGATGGGCTCATTTTTATGCAGGCTGGCGCACCTCCGCACATTGTAAATCCAGTTAAGCAGCTGCTGAAAGCCACTTCGGAAATGCTAGAATTATCAGCCGTTATTTCCGTACAGCCTGGCCGTCCCGATCACCTGCTCTTAATCTGTGTGGCTTTAGGCTGTGCGGCTAGCTGCAAGATGTTGTCTTCAGTGTTCCGATTGCAAACTTAGTTGCATTGAAGGCACGCACTGCGCACCACATTCTCAACGTGACCCCTGAAACACTTCGATCAGTTGTGGAACATGTTGTTTTTCGATTTCAACATGTTGCAGAAAGCGGTGGACAGCATACTAAACATGTTTTGCGCCAGTCACACGGAAATTAATAATCCAATTTGATTTTGACTGATGCCTTTTACGCGGTTTTCGGCCACAGAACAGTTAAAAACCGCTGTTATTGAGCTTTTTATGCGGTTTTTGGACTCGAGACAGTTAAAAAAAGATGTGATTGATGCTTTTTATGCGGTTTTTGGCCTCAGGACAATTAAAAACCGATGTTACACATTCGGTGTGATATGAACTTGCCGTGGTGGATGGGCTTACGGAACTAAAGGTATCACACCTGTACACCCATGCACGCTGAGTAGTACAGTTTGTTTAACGTCAAACGTACACCATAAGCATTGTTGCTTGATTCACTTGCCATTTGTAATCGACCAGTATTAAATTATGATGATCACAGCGCCATATATTGCTACATTTTGTAACTATTTATTTTTCTTCTGCCATGCGTTTTCCCCCTTCTCTGGTAATATTCCGTTGCAATATGACGTCATTCTGACAAGTGGTGTTATTTCTACAGCGGTTTGAAAATTGACTTTAATTATAATCGCCCTGTATACCGAAAAATATGTATCGTGTGCCCATTCGTATGTTTGCCAGAGCATCATGTAATAAATCGAAGTCACGCAAAATATACGGACTGTGCCTGTCCTAACATTTGTTAGAGTATTGTGTAAAAATTTCATGTAAATCAGTCAAGAACTTTCCGAGATTTTTGACAACAACGTTAGACAACAACTTATCTTTATATAGTAGTACATATATAGATATACATCCATACTTTACAAACGACTGTGAAGTGCATGCCCTCAGGTAGTTCCCATTGCACCTCATACAACGGTTTCTACCAGTTCAGTTCGTATATGGAGCGTGGGAAGAATGATTGCTTGTTCGCCTCTGTCCAAGCCGTAATTGTACGAGGGTGTAGCGTATCTGTATATGACATACTTGATGTTGAATCTTGAAATCTATAAATGGAGCATACGGGGGATGAGCGATGTCAACCTTCAAATGCGTAACAGTGCGTGTTTTTCACCATTTCGTGACGCTTTCCCACGCGTGAAGAAGAAAAATATATGATCATGTGTACTGTCTTTATTTGTACACGTTGAACACCCTCTTTTATTGCTACATAGTACGGGACGTAGACAGTTAAGCAGTTTTTTAGGATGCGTTTACAGGTCAATTCGTAATCAGTCTCATCTGCTAGGTCAATTGGCTGTTAAACAATGGGATGCCTTTTTGTGGGCAGTTTTTTCTTCACTTTCGCAACTGGTGCTTTTTATAGGGGGCCGGATAACATTAGCGTGTTCCGCGGTCAACATAGATTCCTCTAAATTTAAAACTACGTTTCATCTAGGTCTTAGACTTGTTTCTTCGAGTATTCGTAAGAGCTGAGCGACGCGCTACCCGCCTCTGTCGTCTTGTCGCTCGCTGTGTGTGTTCGTGTGGGAGCAAAGGCGCACGTGGCAGTGGCGCCTCTGCCTCTGTGGAAACAGGGGTCTACATGTGTGCAAACAGCGAAAACTACTACTCAGTAACTTTATGCGAAGCCGCACAGAACTTGGGAATTATGCACCAAGTTGACTCTCTTCAGATACCCAAGACCCTCACCCGAGCCACGAGGCCTCAGGGATACGTTTTAATAAATTATATAAGACAGAGCGACCTTAACGCACGTCGAGCTCAGGTCGGCGCTAACCTGCTGCCAACCACGACAACTTGAAGAGCAGGAGGAGAAGCAGGTCACGCCCTGTCTAACTAAGGCCGGTATAACATTAAGATATTTCTTTGTCAAAGTTGATTTGTCAGATATTTTTCTCAACGAAATTTGATAGTGTAATAGGGAATTTTGTCAGTGCTCGCCTTTAGTCGTCGTAGATCTGATGATAAAAGCCGTTCGTTCTCTGTTCACTGCAATTTGAAATATAACCGCTAGACCGCTGGCATCGCTGCACCTATTTGACATGTACTCGTATAGTGTGATTGTAAACGTTACTGCAACGTTTAGTTGGTGTGTGCTCCTACTCTTTTTAATAACCTTGATTTGACTCGGGAGGTGGTTGCTGGTGGGACGGGGGGGGGGGGGGAGGGAGGGAGTGAGCAGCTGGCACATATCAGATCCACAATCTTAACTACAGCCATCTACCTCTACATCTGGGAATTCCGAGGAAGATTGTCTAAAATAAAAAAAAAATCCTAGCTGTCTATTCTACTTTGTCTATTTTTCAAACCTTTATGCCACAAGTTAAAGAGTACTTCATCTCTTTCGTACTTTTTATTAAGTTTCTAGTTGTTGGAACACTAATTCAATCAACTTTACTGAGAAAATACTGAAATGCACTCTCATCCATTCGTAAGTAATTTCAAGACTGACGTCCTCCACTTGCAGCACTCGTAAGAAGTTTTGCTGGACACCTTTCTTATTTCGACGTACCACGACTTCACCCAAGTATGTTTCCTTTTTTTTCGCCACTTCTCTTCCAAATGAACACACAGATCAATTGTGGTACAAGAAACTGCAGCGCATGGTTAAAAGTAGTTGTTGTCACAGAAACATGACAGTGTAATACCGGCCTAATACATATTTGCTTCTTCTTCTGGCCGTCACTGGCTAATAACACAGTACGCTGTACGAAAGAATGACGAACGTGTTACAAATAAGATTAACGACAAACGTAAAATCAAAACTGCGTACTACGTTGTAGATGAAGTGCTAGATTGGAAGAAAAATAACAAATGATGGATAAAGCATCAAACATTGCCCCTAATTTGAGAAATATATTGAGAAAATACATCTGAATCACGGCAAGCGAACAATAAACTTTGGGAAAATTATAAGAAAACAATATCGAAGAATTAGGTATGCGGTGTTTTTAAAGGATGAATTAACTGGAGCGATAAGATGAGAAACGACAAGATTCTCTGCACAATCTACAAGGAGAGGATCATTTGCAAAACACAAACTAGGATATGGAACAGGTTGATAGGACATGAGTTAAGACGTCTAGGAAGAACTTCTATGGTGCTATAGGGAGTCGTAGACAACAAATATTGCACGGTTTAACAGAGACGCGAACATACTCGCATATAGCAGATAACTGAGGTCGTTGGATGCAAGATGAAGAGATTGGGGCACGAAAGTAAGTCCAGGCAGGCGGGTGTACCGCATCATAGTTGTCAGATGACGAGCAGATAACCATTAATTTTGGAGGGGTATACACTGCAAAAAATATCCCATCCAGGGACCTATAAATTTTCTTCCTTCACTGTTTATAAATATGTATGACCACGACGTACTATTGAATGAGAATCTAGTACCACTTCGTGATATTTAGTCGCACACAAGGTTTTAGCTAGACGTAATGTCTCTTTTATCTTCTTGATGAATTAGCTATGTTTGATACGAATCTAACAAGCTTAAACAGGTGCCTCTCATACACGCTTTGATTCAACGTGAGGATCATGCAGTTTCTTATTCTTGTAGACCATATATTTTTAGTTAAACTTTTCGTAATTACAGCCAATAAATTTTTTTCTGGGTTTGTGACCGCATTTTAAATCTGTATATATATTCCTAATTATTTCTTTATTATGTTGAACTTGCAATATGCACCGTAGTAGTAGCGAATCGAATATTTACCAGAAGACGAGCGTAACTTACGATAAATTTAAATTATTCAGTCTCTGTTTTAATAGCTAGTCTTGAGTCAAACAGTTGATATGCTCAGCATCTTGTTCATATAGCTGCATTAAATCTACTCGTGATTAAATACATTGTTAGGTCGTCAATGATCATACTATATTGACAGCGGTTTTTAAAGTATTCATTTTCTGAATTCTACGATTTTTAGAGCATTGATTTTCTGAATTCGACTCCAGCACTCTTTCTGCGGCGTGCATATGCATTTCAAATTTAAAATATTTTCGCAGACTACCCATACTTTGCCGGCCGCAGTGGCTGAGCGGTTCTAGGCGCTTCAGTCTGGAACGGCGCGACCGCTATGGCCGCAGGTTCGAATCCTGCCTCGGGCATGGATGTGTGTGATGTCCTTAGGTTAGTTAGGTTTAAGTAGTTCTAAGTTCTAGGGGACTGATGACCTCAAATATTAAGTCCCATAGTCCTCAGAGCCATTTCAACCCATAATTTATTTATTTCGTAAAGCTACGGTAAGGATTTTTATTAACGCAAACTTATACAGTCAGTTCATTCGTGAAGATACTATTTGTTTTTTTATGAAACATATTATGCAGGAAAATGTAATGATATGAGAGATAATTGTTGCTCTATAGGGGATTCTACATTATTATAAACATTTGACAATTTGAATTAAAAATGTTGCAGATCTTTTGGACTTTTAGTGCGTTTTTTCCATGTTGTCTATCTGTCTCATGTTGACTTACACCACGCGAGAAGAAAATTTTATCTAGACTGTCTCACGAGCTCGGCTCGTGCCCATTCATTTCTCTCAGCTACAGAACATCTGTCATGCAGAAATCACTACAATGCATTTCGAAGTCTAAATTTGCTTGAAACCAAATTAATAAAAATTTATGAAATGTGTGTCAGACTCCGAAGGGAAACGTCACTAAATGTTACAACGGAAAGTTGAGGCTAAAAAATCGTAAATGCGCCTTCCCTGTTTTGCACAATGTTTTCAATTTAAGCTTTTCACAAGCCTGGAAGAGCTGACAAGCTCATGACATTTAGTTTTATCTGAAATCAGATGTTTGAAAAAACCGGACATCATTGTATATCCTCAATAATTTGGAAGTAACTTTGTTTAAGCGTTATTACGTAGAAGAGTTATTGCTCCTTAGGAAGCAGCAATGTGTTTGAAATCTTATGGGACTTAACTGCTAAGGTCATCAGTCGCTCAGCTTACACACTACTTAACCTAAATTATCCTAAGGACAAACACACACACCCATGCCCAAGGGACGACTCGAACCTCCGCCGCGACCAGCCGCACAGTCCATGACTGCAGCGCCTTTGACCGCTCGGCTAATCCCGCGCGGCCAGGAAGAATATACTAGATGGTCTACCAACGATGTACCAAAATCAAAACTCTTCAATTATTTCCTCGGTAAATGACTTAGAATCGAATCTGGCATCTTTGCCTCGTACTGCATGTGCTCCACTGACTTAGCTCTCGAAATACAACTCAGTATCCACTTCCGCCAGTACCTCATCTCCGACCTCCAGCTTCACAGTTGTTCTGCATAATTAGCAGAACTTAGCAGTGATGAAAAAAAGGATACTAAATAGTAATGGGTTATGGAACTTTCTGACTTTCTGGACACTGAATAACATTTTTCAGCGTCTGTCATCTGTTTCAGTTTTATACACGTTACTTACTCTTGGGACGCGTGATAGCTGTGTCATTAGCGTCGACCTACCCTAACATGTACAATGATGATGATGATGGTGTTGATGATATTTGGTTTTTGAGGCACTCAACGGCGTTGTTATCAGCGCCCGTACGATTTCCCAATCTTTTCAGTCTCCAATCTCGCCACTTTTCCTGAATGATGATGAAATGGTGAGGACAACACAAACACCCAGTCGCCGAGTGAAGAAAAATCCCGACTTGGCCGGGATCGAGAGACAGCAACTCTAGCCACAAGACCACGAGCTGCGGACAAGCATATGCAAGTGAAGAATGTGATAAACGGGGTTAAGGGTAATCATCTAAAAGCAACAATCATCTCCCTCCCTCTCTCTTAGATACACACACACACACACACACACACACACACACACACACATGGACACACACACAGGCGCATGTACACCTTTAAGTCTAAATATATCTCTGTATGAGACATACATTATAAAAGTTAATTAACGAATTACAAAGTGGAAATAACTGTCATACTCTATTTGAGCTATGTATTCACTGTCACCCTTGATAGTCATGATCACAAATATATTTTATTTGATTACTAGTAGCCGGTCGCGGTGGCCGAGCGGTTCTAGGCGCTTCAGTCCGGAACCGGGCGACTGCTAGGGTCGCAGGTTCGGATCCTGCCTCGGGCATAAATGTGTGTGATGTCCTTAGGTTAGTTAGGTTTAAATAGTTAAAAGTTCTAGGGGACTGATGACCTCAGATGTTAAGTCCCATAGTGCTCAGAGCCATTTGAGCCACTTTGATTACTAGTACAAGCCATCTTCAGATCAAAATGAAGTACATTCATTACTCTACAACAAGCAAACGGCGGTATACGTCGTCATAAGTTGTGTGAGGAAGATGGTTTGTTATACAACTCAGTGGAACAAAGAATCCCACAAATAATATATCGTCATAGGTGATGCACAGTTGAAATCAGTTTACAACACTGATCAGCCAGAAAGTTATGAGCACCGATCTGCAATTGATGTGAACCCATCCAGACTGTAGTAGCGCCACATGGCAAGGAATGACTGCTAGTCAGACACACGCACGGTGCATGCAGTATCAATGAGCGCGCAGTCCTGCGTAGAATGGGGAAGGCGCATTATCTATCTCAGTTCGTCCGAGGGCAGTTTGTGATGGCCCGAAGGCGGCAGTAGCATTTTTGAAACTGCACAACTTGTCTGGTGTTCAAGGAGGGCTGTGATGAGTGTTTTCAACACGTGGCGAAACCAAGGTAAAATCACATCCAGACGGGGTGGGGTTGGGCGACCGCCCCTCATTAAACATGTCGGACTTCGTGATCTGCAAAAACTGGTAAAACAGGATTTGGGGCGAACTGTGGTGGAACTGACACCAGATTCCATTGTTGGGCAGAGTACAAATGTGTGTGAACACATGGTATACAGCACACTCGTAACAGTGGATGGACCTCCACAGCCGACGACCCATGCATGTACCAATGTTAACTCCACGACATCGGCAACTGCGACTGAAATGGGCACGCTACCATCGGCATTGGACGTTCGCGAAGTGGCAAGGTGTTGTATGTTGTTGTTGTTGTGGTCTTCAGTCCTGAGACTGGTTTGATGCAGCTCTCCATGCTACTCTATCCTGTGCAAGCTTCTTAATCTTCCAGTACCTACTGCAACCTACATCCTTCTGAATCTGCTTGGTGCATCCATCTCTTGTTCTCCCTCTACAATTTTTACCCTCCACGCTGCCCTCCAATACTAAATTGGTGATCCCTTGATGCCTCAGAACATGTCCTACCAACCGATCCCTTCTTCTAGTCAAGTTGTGCCACAAACTTCTCTTCTCCCCAATCCTATTCAACACCTCCTCATTAGTTATGTGATCTACCCATCTAATCTTCAGCATTCTTCTGTAGCACCACATTTCGAAAGCTTCTATTCTCTTCTTGTCAAAACTATTTATCGTCCATGTTTCACTTCCATACATGGCTACACTCCACACAAATACTTTCAGAAACGACTTCCTAACACTTAAATCAATACTCGATGTTAACAAATTTCTCTTCTTCAGAAACGCTTTCCTTCCCATTGCCAGTCTACATTTTATATCCTCTCTACTTCGACCATCATCAGTTATTTCGCTCCCCAAATAGCAAAACTCCTTAACTACTTTAAGTGTCTCATTTCCTAATTTAATACCCTCAACATCACCCGCCTTAATTCGACTACATTCCATGATCATCTTTTTGCTTTTGTTGATGTTCATCTTATATCCGCCCTTCAAGACACCATTCAACTGCTCTTCCAAGTCCTTTGCTGTCTCTGACAGAATTACAATGTCATCGGCGAACCTCAAAGTTTTTATTTCTTCTCCGTGGATCTTAATACCTACACCGAATTTTTCTTTTGTTTCCTTCACTGCTTGCTCAATATACAGATTGAATAACATCGGGGAGAGGCTACAACCCTGCCTCATTCCCTTCCCAACCACTGCTTCCCTTTCATGCCCCTCAACTCTTATAACTGCCATTTGGTTTCTATACAAATCGCAAAAAGCCTTTCGCTCTCTATATTTTACCCCTGCCACCTTCAGAATTTGAAAGAGAGTATTCCAGTCAACATTGTCAAAAGCTTTCTCAAAGTCTACAAATGCTAGAAACGTGGGTTTGCCTTTCCTTAACCTAGCTTCTAAGATAAGCCGTAGGGTCAGGATTGCCTCACGTGTTCCAATATTTCTACGGAATCCAAACTGATCTTCCCCAAGGTCGGCTGCTACTAGTTTTTCCGTTCGCCTGTAAAGAATTCGCGTTAGTATTTTGCAGCCGTGACTTATTAAACTGATAGTTCGGTAATTTTCACATCTGTCAACACCTGCTTTCTTTGGGATTGGGATTATTATATTCTTCTAGAAGTCTGAGGGTATTTCACCTGTCTCATACATCTTGCTCACCAGATGGTAGAGTTTTGTCAGGACTGGCTCTCCCAACGCCGTCAGTAGTTCTAATGGAATGTTGTCTACTCCGGGGGCCTTGTTTCGACTCAGGTCTCTCAGTGCTCTGTCGAACGCTTCATGCAGTATCATATCTCCCATTTCATCTTCATCTACATCCTCTTCCATTTCCATAATATTGTCCTCAAGTACATCGCCCTTGTATAGACCCTGTATATAGTCCTTCCACCTTTCTGCTTTCCCTTCTTTGCTTATAACTGAGTTTCCATCTGAGCTCTTGAATTCATACAAGTGGTTCTCTTTTCTCCAAAGGTCTCCTTAATTTTCCTGTAGGCAGTATATGTCTTACCCCTACCGAGATAAGCCTCTACATCCTTACATTTATCCTGTAGCCATCCCTGCTTAGGCATTTTGCACTTCCTGTCGATCTCATTTTGTGTTGTATGGCCTGAAGAACAGCGTTACCGTTTTCATCATGCCAATGGGAGGATGCGAATCAGACTTCTTCCAGGGGAACAGCTCCTAGACATCTGTACTGCGGGGCAGATACAAGCTGCCAGCGTCTACATTACGCTCTGTGGAACATTAAGGCGAGGATCCATTGGTCCACTGAAGCTGGTGCAAGGCACCATGACGGCTAAGGAGTATCGTACAATGGTTGCAGACTACGTACACCCCTTCACGAGAACATGTTTCCCGACGGCAGTGGCATTTTTCAAGAAGATAATGCGTCACGTCACAACGCCGGGAGTGTGATGGTGTGGTTCGAGGAACATAGCGGCGAGTTTCGATAGATGTGTTGGCCCTCCAACTAGCCAGATCTTAATCCGATCGAACACAATTGGGATGTGACTGACCGTGGCGCCTTAGCTCACCGCCCCTTCTTAGAATTTACAGGTACTGGGTGACTTAAGTGTGCAGATGTTGTGGCAACCCCCTGCAGCGGCCTACCAACGCCTCATTGCTGCGATGCGGCGACGCGTTGCTGCTGATATCGGCTGTTACGTAGTGGGTAATGATGTTCTGGTTGGGCGGTGTATGTGGACACTGTGATCATATTTGCAAATTATCTTCTAAAGTACGTCAAAAGTAGTGACGTTCATGAACTCTGCAGAACGTGATGCCAGCTCCAAAGTAGAAACAAGTACATAAACATCATGTGTCGCTCGTGATATAAGACGTGATAAAAAACGAAGAGCCCAGGTTGAAGCAGAAAAAATTCTCCTGCCTTAGTGAGTGGTTTTTTCTTAGTGTACTTCATTATCACTACAGGAGATTGGAGCTGTTATGATATCATATCACGGTTCCTCTTGATGCCGCCACGATCAAGTCAATCGTAGTTTTGTTTGTATTACATTTCTCCGTACGTCATTAACCGGGAATTAATTTTCCTTCCCAGATGTTCTCCCAATTCATCAACACTCGTATTATTATATTCATAACACAGTTATTTCTGGGATATATAATAATGTTAGCACCTAACCAATTTCCACCTTTTATGCCACATAAAGCCTTTAGAAAAATATTCCTTTGTAGTTTTCGACCACGACATGAGTGCGAATCAACGCTCTATGGGAATGTGTCGTTTCATTGCAGCACTTTATGCCGTCTCCTGTGGGCTTTTCCTGTCGGTTCTGAGCTGTGGTGTGCATGTAACGACTCCCCAGCCACTCGTGAGAAAACCGCGTGATTTCGAAGTGGATTATCATGTTGCTCACTTTCACCATAGAGTACATGGGTTGAAATGTTGGTAACATGGTAAGAGGGTGTGTGATGACTTTGCCTGTGTCTATGACGCGTCCATTATGGCAGTATGGCGTTGGGCAGAATTATGGTGAAACTTGGTGCCAATGTGACATCATTAACCCACATTAAACCTCAGACAATCTTCTGAGTTGTGGCCTGTTTTCGCATGTGTCGACACAGTATTGTTTGAAGCGTCACTGAGTCAGTGGATGATGGCTCAGGGCGCTCCTTTTTGCCCCATCACAGAGGAATGCTGTATGAACTTTTGAGCCTGATTTCGAACTTTTGTGCTACAATGGGAGACCATTACGGGGTTTCCAAATATTGTTACTGTATAAGGAAGTAATGATTGGGGTGTTGTTTCAATGTCTGCTCCAGCCATACAGTTTCAACGACAGACAGCGGAGTGGAGATCGATCACGAAACATCCCAGATGCTATGTTGAAATGTATCGAATAAGTGTCATTGAGTATCAACCACGCAGCAAGCGTAAAAGCACTAATGAACGCAAATAGTACATAGCAGAACATGACAAGTTCCAAAGGAGTATTTTAACTGTTTGATATGTTGCCCGCTAAATGGTTGGCTATGTGTGTTTACATTTCAGTTTAAACTGCTTGAAACAGGCTATTGTCATTATCCCAAACCCTCCAGAAAATTGGTAAGTCTGTTCGTGAACAGTTCAAAAAAGTGGTTCAAATGGCTCTGAGAAGACTGTAGCGCCTAGAACCGCTCGGCCACCCCGGCCGGCGCCTCTTTTGTCAATACACTATGTTTTACAGTGTTAAATCCAGATTCTCGTGAATATTTGCATTGTAAGTTACAATATCATACGGTCATAGCATATCTCAGGCATTGTGATGACTGTTGAATGGTGACTCAGGATCCTCCCTGTCATCTTGGTAACCAGTCCTGTTTTGCCATTTGCTTGTGGGTGAAGCATGCTTGTTCTTCACTTACAAGTTCACAACAAACAACATAGCTGCTTCATGAACTCTGATATGTAGTACCTTCATGTCTAATCGACATCTCTGGCATATCAGACATTAACAACCAAGGACAAGTAGTTTCCATTTCTACACAGCGAGAAAAACTGATTCTTTCTTTCGCTACCGCCTTTATCCCGCATTGTGCGTAGGGTCGACAGGGTTAAGTACGTATCTGGCATGGTTAATTGTAAGGGGTGGCCAGATGCCCTTCCTGCGGCCACCCCATACCCCCTGGGACGGAATTAGTGTACCCCAGCTGTCGGCGAAAAAGAGTAAAACGAGAATTAGTTCAAAATGGTTCAAATGGCTCTGAGCACTATGGGACTTAACTTCTAAGGTCATCAGTCCCCTAGAACCTAGAACTACTTAAGCCTAACTAGCCTAAGGACACCACACACATCCATGCCCCAGGCAGGATTCGAACCTGCGACCATAGTGGTCCCGCGGTTCCAGACTGTAGCGCCTATAACCGCTCGGCCACCCCGGCCGGCGTGAATTAGTGTGAATGTGTTTCAAATTTCAGCGAGTCGTGTAACTGAGGTGGGACGTGGGGACCTGCCCGTTATTCACGTAGTAGGATGTGGAAAGCCGCCTAAAAACCACATCCAGGCTGGCTGTCGTCGTTAATCCGCCGGGAGGATTCGATCCGGCGCCAGCGCGCCTACCCGAGTCCAGGAAGCAGCGCTCTCGGCTACCCTTGCGGGTCATAGCGAGAAAAACGCGTAATGACAGCCTACGTGTACCTACCGAAAGTGGCCCCCGATGTGCAAGACGATAATTTCAAATGGTTGCTGGCCTCTGATGATCTCTGCAGTGAATTACGAGGATAATCTAATTCAGCTCATTGTGTGCATGGTGCACACATCTATCAATATCATTATAGTTCTTCTTATGTATTTACCACTAATATTATTTGGCTACATTTTATCCTGCTTTTCTGTGCTCTCTACGCCCACTGTTACATTATCATGCACCTGGTTTAAAACATCTTTCTAGATCATAGCTGGTAACACAACATGATGTCCAGGATTTCCTTGCTTACATACCTCTGCTGTGTACAATAAATTGTGGTTGTGTTGTAAATAGCTTGCAGTCTTTCTCATCTGCTTATACCTTCCACTATTCTGCAGTGGTAGAACCCGATTGTTGTATTGTCAGGTGACTTGCAAGGTCAATGAATTATCTCAAAACCAAATTCACTAAGTTTTAATGCTAAGTGTGTTAAACTGCTAAGTGGATCTTGATTAATCTGGTTTCTGCCGGTTATTCGCGTCATTCCTGCGCAATATTTCTGCTGCGTGACTCGCAGTCTTCTTCAGGTGCTGTCTAACACTGATTCCAGTGTGGAACGAGTCCGGTATTTATGCCTAAGTTGTGCTAGGTGTTCCCTCTGCGGTCCGCGCCACTTCTGGCGCTCTGTCCATGGTGTGAGCCGACCAATAGCAACGGCTGTATTGTTTTCTCCTAGCCGCGGCTGTTCCGAACGCTGCGCGCGTACTTTTTGGTTGTTATCCGTTGTCAATATAGCTGAATTAAGTTGAGAATGGTGTCCAAGTTGTGGTAGACGTTTTATCTTCCGATTATAGTCATTAATGGAATCAGTATCAGACAGCACCTGAAGAAGACTGCGCATCAGGTAGTTGAAATATCATGCAGGAAAGACGCGAATTACCGGCAGACACCCGATTAATCAAGATGACGACCTCTAGCCGGGAAAGCTTGAAGAATTATACCACTTCACAGGTGCATGATCCACTACAACCATTAACTTCGTTGCATATAAATGGTAGTGGAAGTATATTATGCTGTATACATTTCTTTCCCCAGCTTAGAGTCATTTTTCTGCTCTATTCAGCTGTGATGATGCATAGGCAAATGGATGATTTTCTCAGTCAATTCCCTGGCTTAATACCCAGTAGAGCACATAGTTGCTTGAGTCATATGACAGCAATAATTCCAATTCAAAATCTGGAGGGTCCAGTACTGGTTCAGTTGCCAACAATTCTTTCAGCTGATGGAAGGCATGATCAGAGAAACTTTACTCCTTTGTAAAATAAATGAATGAGTAGCCAAGGTACACTTGTAAAATGTCAGTACAATCTTCTGATAAGTCGCCATACCTAAAAAAGACTGCCACTCCATTTTTGTGTGTAGTATTGGAAATTCCTGTATGGCTTTTATAATCGTGGAGCCCATCTGTGCACCTTCATAAATAATTATGTGCCCTAAATACTCCATATCCTCTAGTGCAAAGAAACATATTCCTACATTGAGTGTTATGTTCACCATGCGCTACTGCTTAAAACCTTCCCTTAGTCATTATTCATGCCTTTACATCTCATTTTCGAATATAATTATGTCATCTAATTACACCATACAATGTCCTAGTTTCAGTCCTCACATCACTCAGTTTAAGAGACACTGAAATGTGGCCATTGCGTTTATCAGTCGAAATAACATACATTCATACTGATAAAAGAGTGACAGGATCGTAAATACTGTCTCCAGGCGCTCCTCTGATGCTACTTCCAACAGTTCATAAGCGCTACACAGGTCCATAGTAACAAAAGATCTGTATTACCTCAGAATATCCAAAGTTCGAGTATATTCCGTATCTGAAAAGCAATGAACTGTGTGCAATGATAATTATAGCTAAAATAATATGTCTTCACCAAAATGGTTCAAATGGCTCTGAGCACTATGCGACTTAACATCTGAGGTCATCAGTCGCCTAGAACTTAGAACTAATTAAACCTAACTAACCTAAGGACATCATACACCCGTAGCGGTCGCTCGGTTCCAGACTGCCTTCACCACATATGCAGTTTCCTTTGGTACAACTGCCTATGGTTCTTCCCAGGGACTGGCACTTTCCTCAATTATACAATCTCATGGATATTGGTGTGTTATTGCTTCCATCACTGGTTGCGGTTTATATTCCATACAACGTAGTTTATAATTCACATGCAGTTCATATCCAGATGGGATTCTACACTGTGTTACTGGTATCGCTGACAAAGATCCACAAGGATTAAGCACATCCTTATATTCCAACAATACGTCCAACACTGTATTCACCACCATAACTGAGGTTGATAATGCATGCTTGTGTGGTAGTGCTTGTCTCAGAAGTATGTCATCAAACGTAGTTTGCTTATATGTAGAGGCTGCTCATTCGAGCAATATCCCAGCTTAGATGCTGTTAGCAGGTGGCCTATGAATGCCACCATGTCTTCTCCTCTCTTACCAGCAAAAGGAGAAATTAGGATGATGGCAGTAGCATCTATGATGGATACCTACATACTGGATGTATGTTGATCAGTTGACCAATTCTATCATATCTCATTGCATCTAACTGCTTGTGCAGCTCCATGGAGCAATCCTGCCATATTATTCAGCAACACCTGAATCGTCTCTGCAACGATAACTTTCTCCACCCCTGCTTCTTCCATAGCAAAGCCTGCGTCTGAAATAACAGGATAAATTCAATAAGAAAGAAACCAACACCAATACCACAATCATGGAATAAAGTGGGACACCTCCAGCCATCCTACTCAGCTTTACTTTCTGTCCGATGCTGTTGCCTCCTCTTATTCTCACTTGCGCGTAGTTTGGAGTGATGCCGTCACAGGCATATCTCTTATTGAAGTTGAAAGCTGATGCTACAATCATTAGCTTGATCTTGTTGATAATAGAATTGCATTTCTGTCCATTACCTGGTACGTTACATCTATTTTGTGTATTCCCATCCTTCTGACTGAAGGTTAGATGGACTTTGGTCATTCACTTATACAATAAAATGGAGCACCTGCAGCTGTCCTGCAGGTGTTCCATTTTACTGCAAAGACGAACAGCCGAAGTCCATCACATCTTCCATCAGATTGATGGACATACAAATACCACAATCGGATTTCCTTCAAATATACTTAATGCTTACCTCTCAGTGCTAACCGTGAGATGTCCTTGTGTGCACTGGCATACTATTTCAGCGATTATACATTATGTGCTTACCTCGGTCATATAATGAAACATTATATCTTCACTCGATAAGTTGAAGAGTTCCTCCAGGTCGTCGCTTTGTGATGTCACTCAAAAGTATTGGTATTTCGTAAGCCACATGTAATGGTGTTGTGTTTATGTTGAGTGCCACACTGGCACCAGTGTTGCAGAATGTTAACTCCAGACTCCAAAGAAGCATGTTCATTACGCTGTGGGGTAGGATCCACAGTTCTATGGCGAGATCAGAATCAAAAATAGTTACTCAACAGTAAAATTCTTTGTTAATGATACTTCCGTAGAGGAGGACGGTGACTGTGGCCTAGGAGCTGGCCATGGCTAGTGGGCAGTAAGTATGTTGAGGTAGGGGATACTTCGACAGTGTAACAGGGACCGTCTATGCAAGTCATGTGTTCGCTCTGCAGAACGGCGAGCTTACAGCTGGACAGGCGTACACTGTACATGCCAAAGGTGGCTGGTAGACGTGTGCAGACACCCCGAGTAGTACCGATGAAACTCGAAGACTGGGTGGAGTGTTAGCGGATGACACTAAATGAGTGACCTTGCTTCGGCTGATCTAGTTCGAAGGTCAGGGTCATCAGGGTTTATTAACGGCTTGTAGACTAGAGGCTACACGTAGCTTATGACGCCACTCATTGAGACTGTTGACAGATACCGACCGCGCCAGACGAATGCACTGTGTCTTTGGAATGAAGCTACTGGCTGAAATGGAGAGAAATATACTTGCCCTGCCCGGGTATGTTGTGACAGGGGCTCGGTTCCCGGCCCACATATTTCTAGGCTGGCTGCTGGGGCCTATCTTAGACAGATGCTGCATCATCATATGTTATATGATCACATTAAACGATTTCACTGCTGTGTTTTGTCACAACGAAAGAGGTTGTTCGTGAACACTGTCTTCCTCTGGGCTTCGACAAAAGAGCTAGTTGGCGAATGTGGCGTAGACATTCTTGTATATTTTGACCGCAAATTTTCAACAAGTGCCAGAAATTCTCCAATATGCCTCATCGTTCTAAAATCCACACTTGGCATCTTGTCCCCACCTCAAGTGGTTTCCGTAGGTCGTCCTCAAGTGAAAACTTTGGAATTAGGTATTGACTATATCGTTGTTCAAACAAGAATGTAGTTTCGTCTGCAAGTTATCTGTGGTCTCTGAACACGATTTTGCCGCCACATCGGAAAGTCAGCTGTATCTAAAGAAGTTTATAAACAACGTCTGAAGCTCTATAAGCTTTTCTCGTTGTGGACAGAGAGTTTACGTCGTTGCAGAAAGACTATTAACATACATAAATGTAATACAATCCTAACAAATGGACCAAATGATTCGGCATTGTGAGACGGTGAAATCATTTACTGGAATAATTTACTATTAAAAAGTAGCTAGGACGTGTATCTTTAGCAGTTGAAGAGGGAATATCCATAGTAATCTGGTCTTGTGATATAATCACAAGGAAGATAATTTCACCCACCCAGCTTTTATTTATGTTGTTACTGTGCGAGGAACCTTATAAATTCTTGTTACCACCACTCAATAATAAAATAATGTCATCTCCAGTAGGATTAAGACTGTCTGAATTGCCAAAAGTTATCTCACACCATATTAAGCTTGTAGTAATACAATTTTTTCCAACAGCAGTATTTCAAAAGGTGCGTGCTCGTATACAAGAACAGCTAAGAAGCTCTCACTAACAGCCGTATTAACGTCTGGAATCCTCACACGTACTGATTGGGAACGGATTTATCAAATTAGAAGCGAGGGTGTCGTGGAGAGACGGCGTGGCAGCGGGGATGGGGTGACAAGGAGCTTTGGTGGCGGCTAATGGAGAGAGGCGAAGGGGCGGTGTTGTATCGGCGGGCCGCGTTGATTAAGGAGCGTTGTCACGTATCTCTGCCGTAAACAAGCGCGCCTGACTCAGGCCCTCCGCTGCCGCTAACACCCGCGACTTTTCTTTCCGCCACCGAAGCTCTTTTAGCACCAGGCGACGTGCTGGGTCATTATAACCACAATCTTAAGCTGGCGGCTTCTAGTTTCAGCCTTTCAGCGATAACTCCATTACAAAAATAACATGTTTTCTTTTCTTTATTGCATTCATTATATTCAATTATAAATCAACACACGTCTAAAGTGCAATCAATGCAAGTTTATTAAGGTGGCTCTGTGATAGCTTCTCTCCGTCTCTATTTCTCCCTCAAACGCTGAAGAGCCGTAGATCGACGACCGCAAGCTATCCTTCCGTAGAAGAGAGTGTAGCATATTGCTGAAGGTGTGAATGTTAACACTAGCCACGCTACTGCGGAAAAGGACATGTACAGGAAACCTCGTCTTCTTTTTTTTTTTTCTGTCTTTATACTCTATGCACACGGGGTCGGCATGTGACTTACAGGATTTAGCATTGTTGATGATAGATGGTTGGCGGATGCCCCCCCCCCCTGTCAACACCCCCCCCCCCCTCGCCCCCCAGCCGACCCACAAAACAGAGTTTTTGTGTGTTTACGATTAGTATAACTGAGGTAGGACATTGGTACCAGCCCCCTATTTACCAAGTTGGATGTAGTAAAATGTTAAAATGAGTGTGAATTCCTAAGGGATCAAACTGCTGAAGTCATCGGTCCCTAGACTTACACACTACTTAAACTAATGCTAATGCGTATTACGAAGAGCACTAGCGCCACCATGGACATAGTAGGGAAAGTGACGAACATTTCCGAGCGTATCCAAATATCTTGGGCATAACTTACGTGATTCCGTCCGCTCCACAACAGGAGTAGCTAATAATTTAAACGTCCTTAACAGAGAAGTAAAGCTTCAGACCACAAACATTCTGGATGATACTGAAATTATGCCCAGTCGAAAGCTATAACCCAACACATTCTCAACAATCAGGTGGAGTTAAGGCATTACAGTATATTGACGAACATTGATTACCTTTCACGGACGTAATGTTTTAGTTGTTCGACTTCTTGGTTATTGATCCTGGACTGGTTGTTATATGCTCTTGCGTCTGGGCTATTTGGTTTTAACGAGCTTTTACGATAAAGTATTTTATAGTTTATACGGTTATGCTGCATAACGGGGGGCTCACTCATTCCCAAGATATTAGGATTCGCGAAAATGTTCGTAACTTTCCCCGTTATGAGCACATTGACTATCAGTGCAGCCCTGCACGGCGAGGCGACTGGAGGGTTGCTGTCCGCCACGCCCTGGTGTGAAGTGACATTTCTGAACCATGGGCTTCCCCCTGTTCTTTTTTTCTTACTTTGCTGTTTTCATTATAGCGAAACGCGCTTTAAACATGTCAGTTTCTCAAGTGGTCATTTTGAACTATGACGCGGATAACTATTTTATTTTGAGAAAGTTGTCCTCCCCTCCTTCCCACATCAGGGCTTAAATGTTTTACTGACCTGTTAATAATTCATGGATTATTACTTAGGTATCAGATTTTTTTATCATAATGACGACTGTACGTTTCCTATCTTGTAGATGTACATCTGAAGATTTGATCTGAAATCAGGAAACCCATTTTCCAGTTAAAGTTCATATAAAACTGAAAGCTGTTTATTTCAGAAATATGGAAAAAAGACTTGTTTCAGCAGTTTTGAAAAATCTACGCCTAAAGGGATGAAATATTAGGTGAAACATTTTAAAAATAGTTAATTATTGAAGAACTACTAAAGTATCTTTAATACTACGTGTATAATAATAATGTAGTGCGACGAGGGCCTCCCGTCTGGTAGACCGCTCGCCTGGTGCAAGTCTTTCGATTTGACGCCACTTCGGTGACTTGTCGTTGATGGGGATGAAATGATCATGACACAACACCCAGTCCCTGAGCGGAGAAAATCTCCGACCCAGCCGGGAATCGAACCCCGGCCCTGAGTATTGACAGTCCTCCCGTCTGGTAGACCGCTCGCCTGGTGCAAGTCTTTCGATTTGACGCCACTTCGGTGACTTGTCGTCGATGGGGATGAAATGATCATGACACAACACCCAGTCCCCGAGCGGAGAAAATCTCCGACCCAGCCGGGAATCGAACCCCGGCCCTGAGTATTGACAGTCCTCCCGTCCGGTAGACCGCTCGCCTGGTGCAAGTCTTTCGATTTGACGCCACTTCGGTGACTTGTCGTCGATGGGGATGAAATGATCATGACACAACACCCAGTCCCTGAGCGGAGAAAATCTCCGACCCAGCCGGGAATCGAACCCCGGCCCTGAGTATTGACAGTCTGTCGCACTGACCACTCAGCTACAGGGGACGGACGCTACGTCTATGAAGACCGGTATCTGACTTCACGGCTAGAATTAAAAGAAAATTGCGTATTTCACTGTTTCTGTAAATTCAGTTACTAAGGAGGTGAGATAGTGGATTAAATATTTTATGATAATATTTCACTATGAAAGCGGAAGCGCTTTTTGGTCTGAGTACATTCGGAATAGACCGTACTTATGTGAGCTTAATTAGCGCGAAAAGTTTAAGCGTTGCAATTTGTTAACTAAATCAAAGAAAACTGTTTAACAGCCACCGTGACAAATCGGCTTTGTCAGAATTTCATAGACAAAGAATCGGAATTTTCACAAATTAATTTTTCAGTAGGCCTAAAATATGTTTATATAGTTTTTTTATAATTGCTACACAAACTAATCATTATTTATGGCATTAGATACAACGTTTAAATGCAATTCCATGTACTCGAATAACCGTTTGATATGAGAGAATTCAGCACCCGGTGTAAGAGTGGCGGTAACAACTATAATCCCACTTATCCAAGTAGCACCATCTTGTCTTAACTCGGTATGTGTAATTAAATTAACCCCGCTGGTACAATTAATAATGCAAAACTGGACGTCATGTAAACAGTCGCTGATTTCTCTGTAGTCTGTAGGTTTACACATCCGATTAAAGAAAAACAAAAAGAAATCTGTGCGGCCCATAGAGTCTAAACGAGAGGGGCAGGGGCGCTGAAGTAGTTAGGAAATGTGTATTCTAAATAAGGAAAGTGGGTTATGTCAATTGGCGCAGTAAACCCCGCGATAGTTTCGTGTGGTGTTTTAGCAAAAACTTATCTTTCCTTTGATGTCTCCCTAACAATTGTCCCTGTACAGCTCTCGTTAATGGTCCCTCGAAATTTAAAATCTTCCCTACTTCATATATTCTACGCAAGCTAATGTACAGTGCACCGAGGGGGACACATCGTACGATTATTATAAACATTCTTAGATGTTCCAGTTCTGAACTGAGCGAAAGAAAAATGAGTTTCCGTATGCCTCAGTACGCAGCCTGATCTATCTTATTGTCATGATCCCTAAGCAAGTAATGCGATGTTAGAAACATAATCATATCACAGTCTTCCTGGAATAAGGTTATCTAAATTTACCCAACTACGTTGCTCCAGAACTGTATCGTCTTTCCTCCAAGGATTCCTATTTTAGTTTTCGGATCATTGGTGTTAAATTTACTTACCGCCTACGATAATCTGTTACGACCTTAGCAGGGCGTCTCTGAATTCGTTCGATGTTTGTAGTCGTGCCTACGTGATAAGGACTCTAAACACTTGATCTGTACCCTTAAATTTGTCATACTAGCGTCTTGTCTGTCATTCCCCTTTTCAGATTTATTGCATTTCCCCTAAATCTATTCAAACAATCTATGTTTTCCTTTCTCCTTCTCTAATACTGATTTCAAGGGAGTGTCTCATTTCATGTCGCTTCTAAGTATTGTCCTAAAATATTTGTATGATGTGATAGGCTCAAGTTATTCACCACTACCTTTATCATCAGATGCTATTAAGTTCTTTCACTTTGTTGAAGATTTCATATTACATACACCTATATTTAAAAAGAAGCGCCATTCGTTACAACAATTGCTAATTTTGACCAAGCTTTTCTACAATTCCTTAAAATCGTCAAATGTGGTGCCTATCTCGACTAATTCTTCAGTAGATTTCCACTGTTCTATGTAGTGGTTATTCCGTTACGTATACCATAAAATACTATTTCCGTGTAATTTCTATCTGATTTTTTTTACTGACATACAAATCTTTTATATCACAGTTATCTACACTTACAAAGTAAAGCCATTATCAACACAAGTGTAAATTCTGACCTATCTTCTGCGCAATTCCATAAAAAATAAGTGATAGTGGTGTTTACAAACCGAAAGAAGAACAATGCATAACAGGTCGTAGATCGGTTTTATAATGGACTTCATGAAACCATTTGATCACCAAGTGCCAGTTTATTTTATTTAAAAAATCAAGTACCATTATTTCCTAGTGTATATTTAATCCTCAGTGGACGACTGTATTAGATCAAGTTTACAGATGTTAATATATTATTATGGACTGTAAAAGTAGAAGATACCAGACATGTTGAGCGGAATGGAAATACTGAAGTGCTAATTGAGTTTGCCAGTATATGCATCTTTCATCTAATACACGATTATTCATCTATAAGAGCATGGAGAACTATCTAATCGTTATGAGAGACCTAAGCCTTAAGCACGCACTGTACGCAGATATTTAATCACCAAGTTTGTTTCCTTGGTTTGGAGTGTACCTGCGGGTTTTTGCGAACCTGAATTTTTAGTATTAAATAGGGCAGAGATAGCAAAGGACTGGCACGTCAGATGAATGGAATGGACAGGGCACTGAATAGGGCTTAAGAGGTGAATATCAACAAATAGTAAAGCAACGGTAATGGAATGTCGTTGAATTAACTGGAGCTACGCTGTGGGAATTAAATTAAGAAATAAGTCACTAAAATTACAACAAGAGTTGCCTTATTTGGGCTAGAATATAACTGACGAAGGCCGTACGAAAGACGATATAAAATACAGACTTGCAACAATCATTTGTGGAAGATATAGAGTTGTTAACATGGAATATAAATTAAAGAATTGAGAAGTCTTTTCGGAAAGGATTGGTCTGGAGTGTAGCTTTGAGAGGAAATTGAACGTCGATGGTACACATTTAACATAAGAAGAGAGGAGACGCGTTTTAAACGGGGGGGCTACTGAACAATACTGAAAATTACATGGGCTGACAGAAAAAATTTTAAGGACGTACTGAAACGAACTGCGAGAAAAATAATTATATGCCATAATTCCACTAAATTAGCGGTTCGGTTGATAAGACACATCATGAAACATCATGTAAACGTAAGTTTCAAAGTAGTTTGGAGTGTAGAGGGAGGGGGAGTTAAAATTGTGGAAAGAGACCATGGCTTGAATATGGCATCCACGTTGAAACTGATGTACATTACAGCAATCAGTCAGACATAAAGAGATAGACTGGCATAGAGTGTAAGACTTATGTCGATTAGAAGTAGGTTTATATTATATAACTACGTATCTGTAATTACGAAGTGTGTATTCTTTGTTGATTAAGGTCAGTGATTTGTGACACGAAATTTAAAGTTTTGGAATGTATACAGGGTTGCCCAATGATAGTGACCGGGCCAAATATCTCACGAAATAAGCGTCAAACGAAAAAACTACAAAGAACAAAACTCGTCTAGCTTGAAGGGGGAAACCAGGTGGCGCTATGATTGGCCCGCTAGATGAAGCTGCCGTAGGTCAAACGAATATCAACTGCGTTGGTTTAAATAGGAACCCCCATTTCTTATTACATATTCGTGTAGTACGTAAAGAAATATGAATGTTATAGTTGGACCAATTTTTTCACTTTGTGATAGATGGTTCTGTAATAGTCACAAACGTATAAATACGTGGTATCACGCAACATTCCGCCAGTGCGGACGGTATTTGCTTCGTGATACATTACCCGCGTTAAAATGGACCGTTTACTAATCGCAGAAAAGGTCGATAACGTGTTGATGTATGGCTATTGTGATCAAAATGCCCAACGGGAGTGTGTTATGTATGCTGCTCGGTATCCTGGACGACATCATCCAAATGTCCGGACCGTTCGCCGGATAGTTACGTTATTTAAGGAAACAGGAAGTGTTCAGCCACATGTGAAACGTCAACCACGACCTGCAACAAATGATGATGCCCAAGTACGTGTTTTAGCTGCTGTCGTGGCTAATCCCCACATCAGTAGCAGACAAATTGCGTGAGAATCGGGAATCACAGAAACGTCGGTGTTGAGAATGCTACATCAACATCGACTGCATCCGTACCATATTTCTATGGAACAGGAATTGCATGGCGCCGACTTTGAACGTCTTGTACAGTTTTGCCACTGGGCACTAGAGAAATTATGGGACGATGACAGATTTTTTGCACGCGTTCTATTTAGCGACGAAGCGTCATTCACCAAGAGCGGTAACGTAAACCGGCATAATACGCACTATTGGGAAACGGAAAATCCACGATGGCTGCGACAAGCGGAACATCAGATGCCTTGGCGGGTTAATGTATGGTGCGGCGTTATGGGAGTAAGGATAATTGGCCCCCATTTTATCAATGCCATTCTAAGTGCTGCAATGTATGCTGATTTCCTACGTTATGTTCTACCGATGTTACTGCAAGATGTTTCACTGCATGACAGAATGGCGATGTACTTCCTACATGATGGATGTCCGGCACATAGCTCGCGTGCGGTTGAGGCGGTATTGAATAGCATATTTCATGACAAGTGAATTGGTCGTCCAAGCACCATACCATGGCCCGCACGTTCACCGGATCTGACGTCCCCGGATTTCTTTCTGTGGGGAAAGTTGAAGGATATTTGCTATCGTGATCCACCAACAACGCCTAACAACATATGTCAGTGCATTGTCAATGCATGTGCGAACATTACGGAAGGCGAACTACTCGCTGTTGAGAGGAATGTCGTTACACGTACTGCCAAATGCATTGAGGTTGACGGACATCATTTTGAGCATTTGTTGCATTAATGTGGTATTTACAGGTAATCACGTTGTAACAGCATGCGTTCTCAGAAATGATAAGTTCACAAAGGTGCATGTATCACATTGGAGGAACCGAAATAAGTTTCGTTCTTTGTAGTTTTTTCGTTTGACGCTTATTTCGTGAGATATTTGGCCCGGTCATGATCAATGGACCAGCCTGTATATGGAAAAAGCTAAATTATGTTTAAAATAATAAAGTTTTATAATACGTATATATTAAGAAGAAAAACATTGTATATTGGAAGCTGGTTCATGCTTAGGGCACTTGTATTGTAAAATGTAAAAGATGTAGGGAAGTCCGATGGTGACGGAAGTGGCTTGGCGCGATGTAAAAGGTGATTTTGGCGGTCGAACTGGGTGGCTACTTGGTGGGAACGGTACACCGTCAGTGGCTAGCCGTTGCACGGTACGAATCGATGGTGCCAATGGAGGCAATTGGAAGCCGCTTCGCAAGGAATTTTGCCTCGGATGCGGATTTGGCTGTTGCATGGTACTCTCGGCAATAGGGAATTGCTCTAACACATTAAAAATCCGTCGCCAAGAAGAAATTGTATGGAGCATTCTGGCATAAAGGGTCGTGAGTACAGTTAGCCGCCATGTCGCTTGCCACCACTACTTCGCCACTGCTCCACCAACTTCATGCATACAGACATGTATCAGAGCACGGACCAGTTAATTTGTGTGAGTGATTATAATAATAATCCAATTGCTATCAACTTGTAGTTAGAACCATAAATTTTGTCCTGATCATAAACCTGTGCAGGATCACCTCCTAAGTGTTTATAAAACCGAGTATCCTGTTTCAAATGCACTATTATTGTTTAATTAATATTTGTCAGATGTGCAGGGATTATTAAAAGTGAAGCTAGTTACAATTTTCCTAAAATACTCTGAACTTATTGCAAAGCATCGTTTTGCAAACATTTAGTGCCGGACTATGTAAATGTTACTGTCTAAATCACCTGCTTCGCAGATGATGAAAAAGGCAAATAAGTTATACTTATTTGAAACTTAATTTAGCTTTGATTACTATCATGAACGAATCTTTGAAGTTAATTGAGCTCAGTGTCGAATAATTTCCCTTGAAAAGTAAAAACATAAACTATCCCAAGTGAAGCTAAGAATTAAATTTAGTTGGATTGAATTTTGCTACTGAAATAATCATAGAGTTTGACTAGTGATACAATATCAGTTCATGGGTCCCCACGATATTCTTCTCATATTAGAAGGATAATTGCAATGTTATTTCTACCAAGGAATTCCGATACATTTCTACAAATGGGAGTGTAAATAGTCTAATTGTGATATTATTTATTTTTATTTGTGGTATTTATATGTCAGTTAAGACAGAACCTCCTCCTGGGCAATTTTAGTTCTGCACTTCTTGCAGTAACATTTCAGTACTGATCCAAGTTGTGATTACTAGTACGTGCAGTATTGATGACCGCTGCTACACACAGGTCTGAGTGCCCTGTGTCCATTTGTATCCTGTGTGCTATTCAAAGGGAAACAGTAATGAAAGTAACTTCAGTAACTAATACTTAATTTTCTTAAACACATATGGCCGATCGGTCCCAGGCGTTTCAGTCTGGAACCGCGCGACCGCTGCGGTCGCAGATTCGAATCCTGCCTCGGGCATGGATGTGTGTGATATCCTTACATTAGTTAGTTTTAAGTAGTTCTAAGTTCTAAGGGACTGATGAGCTCAGATGCTAAGGCCCATAGTACTCAGAGCCATTTGAACCATATGTTTCAAAATTCATGTGCCTAACTGGACTGACAACCGTTCATTTTTTCATTCGTATACGAAATTTTCTACTTTCATTAAACCTCGAAGTTTAAACACTGTTTAGTTTTTTTTTTGTTAAATTCACCATATTCAAAATTACTGTCCGATGCCTTTGTCCGTTAGACACACACGCACGGTCAAAATTATAAATCCTCTCACAGGATAACATTAGTTGGTGTCACGACAGGCTGGTGTTATAAGAGGTCTGCATCAAATTAGTCTCGGGGTTGAAGACTGCAACAATAACAACCACAGGGTTTTAAAATTAGCAAGGCTCTGTAATTTTTGTGATCCTTTTAATCGAAGATCACCTCAAAGTTTATGAAGCTGTTAACGGAAATATCCGTTCTTGCAATCATTTAAGTAGCCATTATGGGGCGTTTATTCTGTCATTAGAAATCAAGTTATAAATAACGTCTTTGTTGGAACAGAAACTTTTTGAATACAGCTAGAAAGTAGCTTTTGTATAACAGCTATTTGATGACTAATTTGGGAAAAACAGAAATGGCTTATCATAGCGTGTAGGCTTTCACGGCCGGCGTCTTCAGTAATTAAAACTTCCGGGCTAAGAGGCCGTGGTACAATAGTAGAAATACTTTTCCCTGACGTTTCGTTGCCAGCTGCGGGCAACATCATCTGAGGTGAGTCTACGACTGGCTGCTAGGCCGTGGAGGTCCGGTTTATATCGAGCGCGTAGAGGGCGCCACCACTCGTCGCGTGCTGTCTACAGTAAAACTATCTCTGGCTGGCGTCATTACTCTCGATCGAAGGTAATCGATTGTCACATCTTTTGTACAGAGTCGATCGCCATATCTTATCTAGCTTCAAGCCTTCTTGTTTCCTGTTAAAATTATTGTGGCGTTTAAAAATCTCTACAGCCTCTCTATACATACGTGCATAATAATGCGATGTCTTAGCTAGCACGCTCGTCTCACTAAATTTTATTTCATGGTCAACCGTTTCAAAAACATGTTCCGCTACAGCCGATTTGTGCGTGTGTCCCAGTCGACAGTTCCTTTTGTGTTCAGTTAGGCGAGTATTGATACATCCTATTGTGGTTCCAATGTAAACCTTCCCACAACTACACGGAATTTTATACACACCAGGAGTAGCTAAATGGTGTCGTGCATCTTTCGCCGATCTTGAGCATTCACTAATCTTGTTGGTGGACCTGAAGATTGTTTCAACTCTGAACTTGGCCAGCACTTTCCCGATACGGTCCGTAATATTGTGGATGAATGGAAAAAAAACTTTCCCCACCGATGGTTGTTGTTGTTGCACGTTTTCGGACATTTTTCTTCTGGGATGGAGTGCTCGATCTATCTCCTTGCCAGTGGTTTGGTTCCTCTTGCAAATAAGCTGGCTCACAGATTTTATTAGCCCTGTCCACCAATGTCTTGATAATACCTCTCTTCTGCCTGGGATGATGGTTCGAATCCTTACGAAGATAACGATCGGTATGCATATCTTTTCTGTAGACTTTGTGACCCAGAGTCCCATCTGCTCGTTTAATTACTGAAACGTCCAATGGCTTAGTGCGGACTGGTTACGCAGAGGTGCGTCGTGAGGAACAAAAAGTTGACCTGGCTGATTCTAACACGAACTAAAATACACGAATTTGCTTTAAAAATATTGGCATAGAAACTTATGTAGTCCATCAAGCTTTTGATATGTAATAACAGAAGCTGGCGTCTTATTGTCAAATAACGGCTAAATGTTAGCGGGGCAAAGACAGTATTAAAACAAAAAATAAATTCAGAAGTGTTGCGTGGATCCTAAAACTATTTTTACACATATTCGGCAGTTTTTTCCTCCAAATATAGCGACTTGGGCATTCTAGAGTAGATGTAGTAGCTTCTATTTGTTGACTCGTTCCTAGATATAAATTTCTGGTAAGTTTCTA
Source organism: Schistocerca piceifrons (assembly GCF_021461385.2). NCBI lineage: Eukaryota > Metazoa > Arthropoda > Insecta > Orthoptera > Acrididae > Schistocerca > Schistocerca piceifrons. The sequence continues at coordinate 47,066,822 of NC_060149.1, read as the reverse complement.
GGTGACATCTTCAAGTTTTAGAGTTATGGTTACTTCTAACCAATCTACATATGTTTAGATACATCCAGTGTTTGCAGAGGCACTCTCCGTTTTCGTGTTTGCGCTGCTCTGATAGAACTTTGACAGCTGGGTTCTCACATGCAAGAGAACTTGTCAGCGGAGCGACTAAGTAGCTAGGTTTTACGCCAAGAGGCCTCCCTATTCTTTCACTCATTTCTCTTTATTATCCGTGGTACACTATACTTGTTTTCATTATAGCTCTTGCAATTAATAAACCCATTCATTTTTATTTTATAAAACAACAACGTAAATCGTATGTTAGAGTGTTATCGGAAGTTCTCTGTGAACTATGTTTAACGCGCTCTTCTTAATTATGACTTAGTAAATTTGTGGATATGCAATCATCTCTAAAAGTAATAGTGTATCCATATCCAACCGGAGATTCCTTCTGATAGTGGGTCGCTTTAAGAAGTGATTTTACTTTCTTCTCCAAAATCAAATCACGAATGTTTTCTGCTATAACGCGCCAAAATTAAAACGGCTAGCTTCCCAAGGAGATAAATAAATTACTGGAACGAACTTCTTGACACACAGAAAATAACTGCTCACATTAAGAGATAGCTAGTTCAATGGAAGTGGAATAGCAATTTTACTATCCTCGTTTTGTTCCGCTCTGCCAGCATAGCTCACAGCCCCATGAATAGCAACGTTTTGCACAGTGTAAGGGACGATTATGTGTTCAAATAGGCTGTAATGTGAACGCGACCTTGACGAATTTGGCTGGTACCGTAAGATACACACTCAAAATTAGTTACAAATTGTCATTATCATCTTCCGTCGGAGCGCAGAAACACGTCACTGTAGTATGATGCCACTGAATTGGCTAATTTTTGAGTAAGTATGTCGTAGCACCAAGAGATAAATGAAGGAGGTAAAACATTATATCACACAAATAGATCCTTCGTAATTTGAGCAGTGTGGGATAATTTGTACCGCAGAATTAGGAAAATTGGTTCCACCGGTCAGTAAACAAGTGAAACGAGACTTTTAAAATAGTGAGTTCTATGGTACCGTGATATGAGGCGACGACATAAAGCTATTATTTGTATGGTAATCTCATGACCTAAATAAAATTCAAATAATGTATTTAAATTCTTCTGGTTCTGTGACCTCGTTGTGTTTTAACATAAACAGAAGTTTTCCCCAGTTATGAACTTGGTCTTTATGAAGGAAGTGAGCTTTACCACGGTGACAATTTGATGGTACTGAGTTTGTTGAAATTGACAACGGTCACGAAACACATGTCGTATTTTATGGTTTCTGTACACAAAATATACGGTTCTATGTAGGAACAAAGTTTTTATTATGCACATTTAATGTAAATTCTTTAACTCTCATGCAAGCCAGCTGCAGAAGTATTCCTTCCAGTTTCATTTTCATGTTCTCTCTTGTTGCTATCTTGTAAGACAGTTCAGCATCAGCTCTTCTGTCAAACTAAGTGACGTTCTCAGTGCTGAGACAGTGTTTATATTCAGGGGCCTCGTGATCCTCCCCTAAAGAGCGCCATGTTGACGCACAAAGTTAAAGTCACACACATACACATAGAAGGGCACCCAGGAAGGAAGGGAGAGATGGAGGGAGGAAAAGATACACAGAGAGAGGGTGAGAAAGACAGAGGAGGTGTGTGTGTGTGTGTGTGTGTGTGTGTGTGTGTTTGAAACAGAGAGGGACAGAGAGAGAAAGAGCGAGAGCGCTACATGCGCACTTCTGCTGCGGAAGTGTACACAAGTCCCCGCCGACGCTTACCCTCTTTCGGAGCTTCCACTAGCTGCGTCAAGATTTTTTTCTGCAGGAAAGTGTTTCGACAAGCAGACGTCTGAAGGAATGTCGCGGAAGCACAGGAACGTCATTGTAACGTACAGGTTTCTGTAGGAACAGTAACGCCAGTGAACACGTATTCCCCCCAGTCAGTCTGATTTAGGATTCTCCTCACTTCATTAACCTTCTGCAGGCATATATCAAAGTGTTACGTACACAAGCTAAATTCACTTCTTTCTTTTATAGATTTTCAACAGAACTAGTACTCCTTCTTATATCAATGCCATGTCAACGAGGTAAATTGCTGAAATTGGGCACTATTCATCATTCTGCTTTCTTACAAAATTGGTTCAGGCATTCTAGGAGCAATCTACTGTGACCAATGAACAAATTCATGTCTTACCGCATCAAAATCATAATCATTATAATAGCCGTCAAAATCATCATCGTCATCATCATGTCCCACGTCGTTTCATCGTATTCGATGGGTCGGTGAAAAAGGCTTCTCCACTACTTATGGTCTTTAAACAACTGTCCCTCTGCGATGATGTCCAAGGTGTAACCTCTCTTCGCAATATCACATTTCTCCAAATCCTTGTACCCTATTCTTGCTCGTCTCCGAGTTTCAAATCTGTGTAAAATTGTAATATTAGCTACAGCTTGCCTGAACGTTTTACCTTTTCTTTCAATAGGTAGTTTACACGTAAGGAAAAAGTGTATTTGTGATAACTATACAGAGAGTGGAATTTGTTTTCACGCAACAAGAAGTGACACATGGTAGAGTAGGGTAGCTATAACGGGCTGAAGTGTCACTTCTCCGGTCTCCATATCATGTACTTCTTCATTAACTAATTTTAAACGTCATACCATACCGCTTATCACGATAAAAATCCCAAATCTGTAAGTTCAAAGATTATTTAAATATTTTAGTTTACCTAAAGTACTTATTTATCAGTGTTGTAGCCGAAACATATTCTTGATTTCGTAATATAATAATGTACACAAGTTAATGACGTTCGTGGATTGTGCATTGAATCAGCCTATAGCTCTGAAATAAGTATTGATTGTAACAGTTAGTCTGGTTATCTCGTAACAATTTCAATACGTAAATATGTGTGTGAGGTTGTTTTAGAATTAGCAGAATGAATGAGTTGATGTAAGGCGTATTATAACCAATTAAGTGTGCGTTAATATATTTCTACCCTTGCATAATCGTATGAAGTGAGTTAACGAACTTGACATGACAGAGAATTGTGAAGCTCCCAGAGTTTTTATCGTGGGAGGAATATCTTTACTTCTGCACTGCTGGCAGATAACGATGTTAATATTTAAAATTTATTCATTTTTCAGAAACATGAGCAGGAGACATCCCTCGTTCTGAGTGAGCACTGATATATAAATTTTCTCCGGATAATGAGAAAAGCGAACATTAGTGGCTCTGTAGGGCTCTGAAGGGCTCCAAAAATGTAAGCAGATGACAGCGAGATGCCTTGCCACGATTATTGCAAGACGTGTTTTTGCTGCTCCCACAAGTTTTTTTTTAATGCGGCATAAATATTAGTTTGTTATACGGAGGAGGAGAGGTGGTTTTGGATCGTCGATTATGTAATTTACGAGTTCTGGAGCACGTAATTGTTACTAACTTTTGAGACTGTGTTTTAAACAGTGATCATTCATTTCTTATGGCGTGTTACAAATACTTTGGGTAGAGAAGAGAGCTCCGTGCTGTGATAATCTGTACACGGCATATAGGCGAGCAATCTAACATACTGAACTTCTTGTGAATACTTGTTTCGAGCTATAAAAACTACATTCCGTGAGCGTTAACAGAAAATTTGTATAACAAAATCAGATTACTCACAGGCGTGTAATTTGTGAATGAACTTAAAGGGGTTTTATTTCGGCGTTGAGTCTGACAAGGCATAACTGTACTATACAGAACAGACGAAGCAATATTGTTTCGTATGGCTATTTATTGAGCAATACAGTACAAGTACGTTTAACTAGATAATTAATTTTGGCTCATTAAAAGAGGAGTAGTTCGTAATCCACAATATAACAATTGAAATTTTTCTTTCGTTTATTCTAGGAATTATCGATGAATACGTTTTTCTCTGGTGTTTCCTGCTGAATAGTGCAGCTTGTTGTCTGCATATACGGAGCCTGAAATCAGAGATAAGTAAAAACCGAAGATGAGTCTCCGATCATAGGCAACAGCACCGACGTATGACCACTGCTAGACTTGGGGTAACACTTCCCTACATTTGACTACTACAAGAAGTAACTGTAGAGTCGTATGCTGCAAGTGGTTCTATATACATCAAAAAGGTAACGTCGACTATATTTTGAAAAAAAAAAGTCGTGTAGTGCCCTTAGCAAATCGAAGTTTAATTTTGCGAGGGAAAGAGAGCATTTCCGCTGTGTAAAATGTTTTAGAAAATGTTTCTCCATGAGCTTGGTCGATGCTACTTTCTAACATCGCTTTTACTTCCACTTCATAATGATGTGGAGTAGGGAAAAGACGATGAGCGTCTATGTGAAAGACCATTCCTCTGATTATACTGTTGTATTCGTCTAGCCACATATATGCGAGAAGAAATAAGCTGTACCTTAACTCATCTTAAAATGAAAACTCAAACCACAACAGTTTCTAATTGTGGTCTTTATGCAAAACTCCTGATTTGCAGTTTTTGAAACTGGTATCAGTCGTGTATCCACATAACGACGCCGTCGTACTTATTTTACGAAACTCTGACGAATCACGCTGATATTCTTTGATCCTACCTAGTGCGCGTCCTATAGAGACGAGCAATGCCAAAAAACAAGTCGAACGAAGGTTTTTATAAGCTGCCCCCTTCCCGTGTGTATCACGATTCTTTGGATACTCCTAATGTATAATTCTGTTGTCTGTCTTTCATTCAACTGGTTTTATCTGATGGTACTGTTTGAAGTAGCTTTGTACCCATACTGTTAAGAACATTAAGGTTCGTATTGTTACCAGTACCACAAGCTGCTTTTGGTTGCATTACTACATGTTAATGACATTAGTGAAACTATTCCTGTCCAGCACGTTCGATATAGACACAAGGCAACTGTAGAGAATAGTTTGGATAGAATTTCGGTATGAGTAAACAGAGAAGGGTAACATTTGCTAATGTTCTGTCCAGATTGGAAAAAAAATAAATCGCAGGACAGCCTTCAACGATAATATACCTCAGCTCATGGCAAGCTACAATAAACTTTAGGTTAGTCTTATTTGACAAGAGGCTAGGTGACTTTTAAGTGATTGATATTCCCTTGAAAGTATAAATTTCGCAGAACATGAAGTTTTGTTTCCGTGTTGGTTGAATAATTCAGTATGCAAGGAACAATTTAACCACTAATTTGAATTCCTCCGCACAGAGGATGTGTGTGTAATCGCGTTTAACCCTAAAGGTAAACATGCTGACCGAAAAGGTTCAGTACGGTGCATCATAGATAGATCCTTTGTGCATAAAAATAATTTCCACTCTCGCCGATACTGTGTACGCTGTAGTCTAAGGGACTGGCAAGTATAGGCGTATGTGATAAGGAATTCTCTGTATAATTCTCTTCTGAACAGTGGCATGGTCTCATGAGATGTCTCTCTCATCGATGACCTGTGGAATTTTTTATTCCGGTAGTCCAGAGCGGTTTATCTTCAAGAAATATGGTATTAGAAATAAAATGAACGTGAAATTTTTGTCGTCAAATAGCGTAGTGCTGTCACAGGCCCATGCTAGTTTGTCTATTTGTAACAAGAAATCTTTGATAAAATAACTAATTTATTCACGGAGCTCTTCACATTATGTCAGTAAAACGTAGTTAAATACCGAAGATTACAATCTATTTTCCGTGTTACAAACGTACTCCTGTGTAGTATAGGTAGAATAGCCGAGAGGGAAACAATGTCACAATTAATACAAACATCCATAAATTTTACAAATAATAATTTTACTTTTAAAATTCAGATTCTACAAGCAATTACCATCAAAATTGTGACACTGAAGACTGACTTTATGATGTCTTTGCTGCAGTATGCGAAGTATAGTTTCTCTCCAATTTTCTGTGTATTACAATTCCTTTTGAGTTATTGGTTGCATCCGTAACGCTTCCCTTATTACTTCATTTTTAATTTTGTCTGCCCAGCGCAGCCTTTCACAGATCTCAGAAATTTTATTTCGGATACTTCTAGTTGGAAATTTTTATTTCTCAGTATTCAACTTTGCACCCCGTACAATAACGCTAGCACTGGAATGACTTTTTAAATTTCAGTTGTGTTTCTTTCCTTATTTTACCCTTCACTGTTCACCTTATATTGCCACATATACGCTGGTAAGTGTTAGTTTTCATCTGTGCATCCATATCTTGTTCATGATTACCTGGCCCTCCCGGATGGGGGACTTGCTATGGGCTGGAAACCGCACACTAAAAAGTCTCGTAGTGGGCCTCATAACAAGGATGGACGTAGAAAATGACCAGACATGAGTAAGGATATGAAAAAAGGATCTGTGTATGACTTATTATTGATAATTGTTCCGTATTTATATTGAGATACTCAACGTCTCTCTCACCAAACAGGATAGCACACAATATTGTTTTATTTACTGTCTGTACACACATCATTAGGAATAATTCATGATTACATTTGTGTGTTATCTGGGGTATGCATTGCGCGAAATTTAGTGCACAGATCTGACAATTTTGGCAATATCCATGGCCGTAACCGAATGGGCATTGAGTCGAAATGAGAATGAGTAATAAATACGGATAAGTCATTCCATACTGATCAATCTCTAAGGCGAGTTACGTAGTGGAAGACGATTGCTGGCTTGGCAATCTCTCGGCAAACCATGTGCAGATGTTTTTGTTGTGTAGGACCTTTTTTCGTAATTTTGTAGAGTTTCACATAGTAAATAATGGGTGAGGCCTTTTCCTGTTTAGTGCGGACACAACGCCAATTGGACTTTATCTGTAAACAGCTGGAACTATGTTGGCCAAGGATGACAGGCTTCTGCCTTCTACCCTAGGCTACAGTGACGTTGAGACCTCAGTGGCTGTGGAAACTCGTATATGACTGCATCTTAGGACGCGCAACATTTCACCCATTCCCCTTACTCGAGGGTGAGTCGCGGACAATGGCGGCAGAAAAATCGGCTACTGTCTCCACATGTGTGATATCCTGTGCTGGCTCAGTTGTGTTATCGACCTAAATGACCACAATGGGGGAATCAGAGATGATGGCTCAAACAGCGGTTTATCGGTCACCTTTGTACCCACGCACCATTCGTGAATCAAACAGGGAAACGGAGGAAACTGACAGTAGTACCTGAGGTACTCTTTGCGGCGCAGGGTATGGTGACTTGCTGAGTATAGATGCTGACGTAAAAGTGGCGAGGCATGGAGAGCACTCACAGCACGCATTCTTGTGTTATGTTCTTGAAAGATAATGTCAGGCGGATATGGGAGGTTCGTTACAACCAACGACGTAACAAAAACGTAACAGTTGATATCCAAAATACCGGCTATGTAAACGAGTGGTGATCGTGTTGTCCATCCAGTAGCAGCCCACACTATCTCGACAAGTGCTGGGTCCGCTTGACGATGATGAATGTAATTTGACAAAACGCGCTGTCTTCGGATGCTCCACAGACGCGTAGGGCCATCTTGATGCTGTGGGCACAACAAGGTATCTTATGAAAAGACGACATGCTGGCGCAACGTAGTCCAGTATCGTTGGGCACATTACTGTTAGTGTTTACATCTCCGCTGCTGCGTCAAAGAAAGCCGAAACAATGCTTGCCGTGCTGACCTCGGTGGTTTTCCAAACGTCGTCGCACTGCCTGTGTGAAAGCTAGTCTTGCTCCATACGAACCTATTTATCGACTCAAGGTAGCTATGTTCGTAGCTGCAGGATCCTGAACAGCCGAGAGGTCAAAATGACTGTCCTCTAGCGCACTGGTTGCTAGAGGCCATTGAGAACAGGTAGGAAGGTAAGCGCGGCGCTCCTGCACCCATCAATTCAATATTCCCATTTCTCTCGTGGCATCCCGACCAACCCGCTCAACACTATTGCAAAATGATACGTCGCAGTCTCGATAGCCTATGATCCTGCTGTTGTCAAAATCAGATAGGTGTCGGTGAAACTTTGCACTTCGTACTGGAGGAATAACGCGACCTTTTATAACTAACATTCAATGCAACTTATGAATGAGATACTCGCTTTATACACAGAATATATATATCGTTAATCCTGCCAGCTTCGGCTGGCAGTATGTTTAAGAATTTCCATATCTAAGCATGAAGTACATTTCATGCTCTCTTGGAGTGTGTTGCATGGCCTCTTCATGGTGTTCCTATTTTAGGGACCATTTATGTATTTCAGCATCATTTTGGTTATAGTGTGATCTGTTCTGTAAATGTGTCCTAAGAACTGTCATCTTTTCTTTCTCGTTATTTCTGATATGGTGTCTTTGTTATGATAAAATTTAATGTTACTTCTTACATTAAAAAAAAATCTGATTTTTAAAGAGAACATCGTATTGCTCTAGTATATTGTACATAGGCTTTCTGGCTTCACTGGTGTTTTATAGGGCTTTATTTTAAAGATTTCAGACAAGAATTTTGTTTACTGCCAGTATTCTCATTTATAGCCAAAGCTTATTGTATCTTGTGTATTCTTTCCTCTGCAATAACTATTTTAATCGTTTTTTGGGATTGTTTCTCTCAAATATTCCAATTTCTGTACCTCCTCTATTGGAGCGACGTTGATAGCCTTTTATATCCGTCAAAAGCTGTTGAGTTCGTTTGCCATACTGACTGCCACTTCCAAGAGATTGATGCATTTATGAGCCTCTCAAGAAATACGGAAAATCCATCTGCAAATGTCTGCAATAAAGTCGCAACACATTTACTCTTTCTTCCCAAAGTGAGTGGAAATATTTTGTGTTCTTTAAGTTTATCAATCAAATTTTCATAATGTTTCCAAAATGCGATACTAAGGACGTGGATGTTACCCATCGCCTTGTCTGACGCCTTATCTGCCTATTTGTTTGAAAAATTTTTTCATTTATAATAACCAAATATTTGATTAGTTTTACTACTTGGAAATCGGCGATCCCAATAACCTGATACCTTGCAATACTAGATTACTTTCAGGGACGTTAATTGTAGAAAGAAAAGAAGGAAGCATCGATTTGACGGTGAGACGTGAAAGCGGCGGTGGCGTAGGGTTTCGTTTGAAGCGCCAGAGCGCAGGGCCAGGCGACGCTTTTTGAGCGCGCCGCTTTGTGCAGACGCCGGCCTCTGCCCAAGAATGCCTCCCCACCCTATCCCGTGGCCTGCGCCAGCCGACTCTCCGCTTTTTGTTCGCCCGCTATTCTGACAATTTGCTGTGTTCCTTGGATTTCCACCTGAATGGACAAATCACACATTAGGATGAAGTGTCAGTCACTTTTAAGAAACAGTGGACCGTACACGGTATACAACTTACTGTTCTTTGTAAGGGGACGTTTCTGAGTGAGTGCATTCATTCCAGCTTTCTTTGTCTCTGTTTCTAAAGAGGATGCTACGGCCTGTCTCTTTTGTCAGTCATTCAGTAATGAAAGACATTTAGCAACCCTCTTTGCGAAGACTGCGATGTGTTTTCGGAAAGAAGCTGTAAAATTTATTTTCTATACTCCCTCGAAGATGTATTTTACATATTTTATTAAACTGTTTTCAAAACCGCATTAGGTAATTAGGTAAGTTTTTAAGCTTTCTCTGTCCAGGTAAATTTCCACAAAGTTCTTCTGAATTGTAGGCCATTCTTTAAAATAATGTACCAATGTTACAAGTGTCCTTCATCAGGGATCATATACGCTTACAGTTTTCAAACATTGGCGCACCTTTGGATGACATGACGGCGTCTTCAATCTGCAAGAATTACACGAAATTTTAGTATTCTTATGGATACATTGAATTAAATCACAACCCACACCACTTCCCCTAAGATTCCGGAAAGATGTTTTTAGTTTTTGGAGACTTTCTTGCACGAATTTTCCGTATAAAGTCACTGGGTTTTCAACTATTTTACATGTACAAACGTACGTATCCATTATCCTTCTGCGAAAACCGTATTGAAAAATACTACTTCCGAACTGATGGCGAACATCTTTCCTGTTTAACGGCAGAACAGTCTTTCTATCAGTGCTATTTTATATGGGGAAGTGACACAATTTTTATTATTGGTTCAAATGGTTCAAATGGCTCTGAGCACTCTGCGACTTAACTTCTGAGGTCATCAGTCCCTAGAACTTAGAACTAATTAAACCTAACTAACCTAAGGACATCACACACATCCATGCCCGAGGCAGGATTCGAACCTGCGACCGTAGCGGTCGCTCGGTTCCAGACTGTAGCGCCTAGAACCGCACGGCCACTCCGGCCGGCTTTTATTATTCCTGCACAATGTATTCGACGTATTTTAGGAATACTGTCAAATGCCAATACGAAGAGTCTCCGATGTGGAAAAAAGCTCCTTAGAAATTAAGTTATGTATACCCTTTTGTCATACATATATGTGTTACGTAATATTCAATTCTGGACTACTTCTAGGACTTCTAAAGCACACAATTTGCAGAGAAATCAAACACAAGCACATAAAACCATTACCAGATTTTCAATTGCTCAAAAGGCTTCATATATTAGCATATAAACGCTCATCCTAAACACGCGTGTGTGTTGCCACCCACAGCAAGACTTAAAGTAATTCGTTGGAGATTTTCATATTTATCTTGTGATTTCCTGTGTGTTTCAAAAGTCCAATCAAAATTGGGAGTGTTTGTTACGGTTCTCAATATGAACTAATGAGATGCCTATAAGAGAGGATATCCAGTGATATCAAGGAAAAACAAAAAAAAGCTCATAAGAAGCTTCTGATGATTACGTACAGCTGTGGCTTGCAACTTATGCGTGTGTAAACATTGAAAAATACGTAACACTGTACTTGAGGCGCAGTGGGCCAAACATGATATTTTAACTCCCAAGGAGGCGTTAGGCACAATCGTTAGCTGACAATACTTTCAAATTTCGGTTTTAAGACATCAGTCTTTAACAAAGTGGAACACAGAAGAACAGACTACTCTAGAGATAGATATGTAGCCACTTATACTGCAGCATATTCTCTCTACATAATGAAGAAAAATCTTTTTCAGTAATTTTACTGAAGCTACAGATATCTCGATAAAGTAGAAAGTGATAGCAGTGATAGTTTACGTGTTTCAGTGTGTTGCGTATGTTAAGTTGGTTTTATGCCGGAATCCGCCCATTGTTAAAACTACGTTATTTCGTGCTAGGGTACGTCTCAAACTAATGTAAACTCTGCATAGTCGAAGCAAATACTTCCGGCGTTGACATACCTGTATAGGCACGTACAGAAAGCCATTAAATTAAAAAAGAAATAACAGTGATACTTCTGTTACAGAATTAAAAGTATATGGAAAAGACATTTAAATGGGAAATGGAATGTTGTGTTTATCGCAGTCGACTAGAAATTCAAATCCACCTAGAACGACAGTGAAGGAGCATACGAAAGCTGCGTATAAAATTTTTACTGGATTCTTTCTGTCGACCGCCAGACTAAACCTATATGTAACCAAAAAATTGTAGGGTAAGCCCCAATTTGCTAGTACCGAAGTTCCCAAATCTTACTGTCATCATCGGAGCAGGTTTCTGGTGACCCACTAATAATTTGGGATGCTTATAGTTTCGTAAGTGGTGGGCGTCACAAGACATCCTGTGAAGCAATACAAGAAAGCATTCTCTGATGTCTACCTAGAAGATAAAGTTCAGAAGCTTATTCATGATAGAGACCTGTAGGATCTACTGGCCACAAATAGATGTGATCTCTTTGAGGATGTCCATGTAGAATTTAAAATCAGTGACTCTTAGGCAACTATAGCAACAAAGGTTAACAAAGTACATTGTCAAATTAAAAGAAGTAGAAAGGTTTATACTGTATGATCAGTAAGATAGATATAGAGGCGGTGGTGTCACAACTCGCTGAGAAGAAACAAGTAAAAGAACTGTGGTTCAAGTTTAAGAGAATAGTTGACCGTGCACTCGGCTGATATGTACCTAATAGAACAGTTAATGACGGATGAGCGCATCAATGATATAAAGTCGTTGTAACGAAACTTCTAAAGAAACACACGTTGTTGCATAGTAAGTGTAAAACACACCAAAGGCTGTACATACCGACGTGTTGAATGACACACGTTTGGCAGTCGAGAGGGCAATAAGTGATGCATTCAGCATCTACCGTAGCGGAAGACTATCGAAAGATGTCTCACAAGACCCGAAGAAATTGTTATATTATGTGCATACACCTATGAAAGACACAGCAACTAAAGTCGAGGTCAGCAAAGCAAAAACAGAAATTCTGAACATCACCCCAGTTAACTCTCGCTCCACAGCAAAGAGGCGTGATACGGAAGTTAGCGTCAGTGGATTTAGGGAATGGATCTAATGGTTAAAACTGAACGAGACTTAAGGTCCCATTAGAATGCGTATCAGATTATACAGGATTCGCTACTGGCGTAGTCCCTCTTTTAATCAATATATATTATAAAAGTAATTGCACTATGTGCGTGCTGATCAAATTCAGAAAGGAGTCTCAGTACGAGCAAGGGAGTTATATGGTGTGATAGCCCTGTATCTACGATACTTGGAAGGAGGCTCCATTTTCACCCGAAGGAAGTGCTTTTGAAGAATAACGGCAGGGAAGATTGACCCTCTAGAAATTTCTGAAACATTCCAGAACATTCGAGAGTACTCGAGAGCATTCCACGACATACCAGAATGATCCGGAATGTTCTACAATGATCCGGGATGTTCCGGAGCGTTCCGAAATTGTCTGAACTCTTCGGAAAGATTCCAGAATGTACAAAAAAAATCCCGGAACACCACACGGATATAATTTTAATGGGAAAAAATTCAACCTGTAACAAGCGTAGAAACAAAGGAAAAGTCACTTCCAAGGAGTTCTGCGCTTGCCGCTTAATGATCAGAGATAATGAAACACACAATCACATCCTCAACACTCGCCGTTCATTCCAACAATTCCTGGTAGATGTGTGGCACAAATAGAAACGGAACGCATTATTTCTATACATAAGACTGAATGAAAAGAATTTTAAGAATTTTAAATGACGGAAATACTGACGACATTGGAACAATGGTAATCTTATCCTCATCATATATAGGATGTTCGAGACTCATACACGAATAGCCTCAAGATGCTATAACCAACATAAGAAAATATGGACGACATGACGTCTCCATAACATTCATATGCAACTCGTCGTGGCCAGAAATCTATGAACAACTAAGATACGGACAAGACCCCATGCATCGGCACGACATAACAGTCCGAGTTTTCCAACTAAAATACATGAGATTTACTGAAGTCATCACAAAGTAATACGTCTTTGGAACCATTAGATGCTGGATAAACACAATCGAATGGCACTACCGACGACTGCCTCACTCACATAATCTCATATGGGTACACGACAGAATTCAGCCCACGGATATCGAAAAATCATCCAGCCTGAATCTTCCAATCCACAAGAAGATCCGGAACTGTACGATTATACCCCAATTCGCCACGTATGAATGATGGAAAATGTACAAACAAACACCGAAACCCATACTTGGATGACATACAAAACGGAGTTAATGGCTATCCGAAACACAGAAGACGATCACCCAAACACGGCAGCTTCACAGCAAAAATACGGAAACGCGGCAGTGACGAACTGGAAATAGATAATCAGTCGGTAGTACCATATAACACACCACTTTCCAAAATACTCCAAGCACACATTAACGTACAATACTGCAATCCAGTGAAATCTATGAAGTAAGTCTGTAAGTGGGAGGACAAAGCCAGTGGCATGGCAGTATTACAAATAGCCAAAGATAGTGAACAAAATAAGAGAATCGACGAGATCCTCATGTACTAAATGTGAAGATACATCGGCAGCAACAAAGCAGCTTGCGGATTTTCGGTTTTCCCATACACGAAGGCGAACCAACCATACACTGTCTAGCAGTGTATTAGGATGGACATAGCGTTTAGTTCACAAAAAACACAGCAAGAAACCTGCAGGAGAACCACTTCATAACACGTCATTATCTGCTTTTTAGCAACTGCGTCAAACGGATCCATACGCGAAAACATTACTGTACGTCGACATCTCTACCTGTTAAACATGGAGCACAACAAGAAATATCTGTCAACGGCGAAACCAAGGAATTATTGTAGAAAATCATCCAAGAATCATGAGAACTGGCGCACTACGCCGAGTATACGCTGTACATCGTAACAATGCAGGATGTTTCTATGTCCGGATGTTGTTACACAAAATCCGGGGATCAACAAGTTTCACAGATGTCAAGACTGTTGACAGTTGCCTGTGCCAGACGTACAGAGAAGCATGCCACCGCTTAGGACTACTGGAAGACGACAACCACGGGGAATTAACACTACAAGAAGCCTCATTCACAGCCTCAGCTAAACAAATGACTTATTCGCCATAATTCTAACAACATGTAACCCATCGAAACCATAAAAGCTATTGGACTCCTTCAAAGAGAGTATGAGTGATGACATGCTGTACTAGATCCGACAAGCTCGTCCTGAACTGACCATCGAATTCAACGACACCTTAAATGACATCTTACATGAAACACTCATTCGTCTAGAAGATAAATGCTTAGCTATAAAAAAAGCAGACCTTAGTACAGCTTGGATTTCAAGCCCCACGAAAAGATACTATCAGTGGAATAACTTCGAAATTGTAAAGGAAGAAAGCTACAATATCAACGAACTACTTCAGTGCATTGCTCACAACAAACCACTCATCATTGTCAACCAAAAGGAAATTTACAACGTTATCATTGACCGGATTGACATCAACACTGGTGAAATTATTTACTTGGAAACACGAGGCACACGTGGCAGCACCGGGAAAACGTTTCTAATAAATCTGTTGCTGGCAGAAATACGTGCTAAACAACATATCGCACTTGCACTGACATTGTCGGACATTGCAACCACACTAGAGGAAGCAGGACGAACTGCCCATTCCGCAATACAACTACCGCTGAATACAGCCGAAGAACAATTCCCGGCATGTAAAATCTCAAGAGCATCTCAACGGGATGAAGCAAGATAAAATTATCTACTTAGACGAGTATACAATGGCGCATAAAAAGTCAGTATAAACCATTGACATATTACTACAGGATTTGCGAGGAAACTCAAAGTGATGGGAGGAGCTCTCTGCTCATACTTTCAGGGGTTTTTCGAGATACACATCCAGTTACCCATAAGTCGACACAAGCAGACGAAATCAATGGAAATTTTTTGGTAAGTTCCTGTGGAACCAAACTGTTGAGGTCACCGGTCCCTAGGCTTACGCACTACTTAATCTAACTTAAACTAACTTACGCTAAGGACAACAGACACACACACCCATGCCCGAAGGAGGATTCGAACTTCCGACTGGTGGAGCCGTGAGAACCGTGACAAGACGCCCCAGACGGAGCGGCTACCCCGCGCGGCACGAGATCAATGCATGCTTAAGAAATCACGTCACTGGCTCCACACACAAATACTGCAACTAACAAAAAATATGAGAGTTGAACTATCGAAAGACTCTTACAAACTGGCGAAGCCACATATCCCACTGACCAAACGACAGACCTCATTAAATTCAACAGTAATTTCTGCAAAGTAACTACTTCTGGAAAAGAACCATTCGACCAAATTTATCCAAACATTGTTCACAATATACGAATCCGGTCTGGCTATTTGAAACGGCAATTTTGGCAAATAAAATTAATACTGTCAACGATGTCAACTTTAATATTCACAAGAAAACTGTCGCTGAAGAGAGAATATACGAATCGATCGACACGATGGTATACGTTGAAGAAAGCATGACCTGCCCTACAGGATATCTACACTCATTTGAAGAACCGGGAATGCTATTACACTGCCTTCGACTTAAAACTGGATCTCCGATCATGCTACTGAGAAATCTAAACTCACCAAAACAATGTAATGGAATATGGATGATCGTCAAGCAGCTATCGAATAACATCATCGATGTCGAACATGACTGGAAAGTACAAAGGGCATAAACTATTTATCCGCAGAGTACCACTGATCTATACTGAACTGCCAATCCAATTTAAAAGACTGCAATTTCTGATCGACAATTACAATTACAATTAAAAAAGCGCAGGGACATACTTTAAAATATTGCGGCGTCAAACTGAACGACTCCTGCTTCTCTCAGGGTCAACTATACGTAGCCTGCTCTCCAGTAGGAAATTCGAAAAATTTGTACATATGTTTCCCGGATAACAAAACGAGATATTTTGTTTACAAATTAGTACTGTAAATGTTTAGAATATGTTCTCAACAAAAAAAGTTGTACCTCTTACAGTTTAACGAGTATTGTAAGTGGTTGGAATATGTTTTAAATATTTTGTTTTTACTCTCATACTTTAAAGTTAATCGTTTTATTTCAACTGCACACAATCTCGTATCAACTCCTTGAGCGGAGCCGGGTACCGCAGTTAGTCATATCGTAGATCCCTCGAATAAAAGACTGCACCCACGAGCTCGAAGGAAGGACAGCCTACAAAACAAACACCAGAAGTATTCGGCAAATCTGCTGTCCAGTATCCTTGATACCCATCTGTTGTAGAATTTTAGAAAATAATCCGAGCTTATACAGAGTGAGGTTCCTCGAACAGAATGACGTCCTCCATACAAAGCAGCAGGGATTCTGAAAACATTGGTCATATGAAACCTAACTCGAGCCTTTCTCCCATGACGTGCTCAAAGACATGCATGTAGATATAGTACTTTATGACTTCCGAAAAGCATTTGACTCAGTATCACACTTATACATGTTACAGATGATATAATAGTATGGGCAATGAGTCAATATTTGTGACTAGTTTGAAATTTCCTTGTTGGGAGGAAACAACATGTTACCTAAGATGGAGAATCATCGACAGGTGTAACAGAAAATTCAGGTGCCTCACAGAGTCGTGTGTCATGAACTGTACTGTATATTAACGACCTTAAAGGGAATATTAAGAGTGACCTCAGATTTTCGTATCTATTATGAAGAACTCTCTGATAAAAACTACACAACTATTCCGTAAGATATTAGAGTTCAAAGTGGTGCAGTGATCGGCAATTTGATTTAAATGTTCAGATATGCAAAAGCGTACACTTCATAAAGGAAGAAAACTGAAGTGTTCTATGACTGTAATGACAACGAGTCACAACTGCATCCGCTGAATTAATACAAATACCTGGGAGTAAATGAGTGTAGAGATACGAAATGGAAAGATTAACCTACGTTTAGCCGTAGGCATAACAGGTGACAGACTGTAGTTTATTGGATGGATACTACAAAAACTGGAGTTCACTTGCAGAGCTCTCGTGCGACTCATCCACAAAATAGTACTCAAGTTTATGGGATACACACAAAACAGGAATAACAGTGGATCCTGAAATTATGCAGGAAGAACAGCAAGAAAGGTAGGTGGTTGCTTTTACCAGTGGGGGAGTGTCTCGCAGATGCTAAAGAAGAAAACTGGCAGAAACTTGAATATAGACCGAAACTCGCCCCAGAAATTCTACTTACAAAGTTTAAAGAATCAGCTTTGAATGATAAATCGAGAAGTTTACTACAACGCTGTACCTGTTACTCCCGTCGGGGTGGCAAAGACAAAATTATATGAATTACAACCCTCGCAGAGGTGTCCAGTCAGTCATTCTTTCCCGCCAGCATACGTTAACAGAACGGGAAGAACCCCCAACAAGTTTTGAGATGCTCTCCGCCACGCTCTTCACAGTGGCGATTCACTCCACGCTGAAGTGAATCACAGAATGGGAAGCAGTGTAGTGAAAGACATTTCAAATTTACTTGTGGTGTAGCACGTAGTATTTTGTCTCCTATCCCTAAAACGCTGTTGAAAATTTTGGTTTCTTCGCTACATTTGTGACATTTTGTCGTTATATAATACAGGATGTCTCAACTGCAATGGTTAATATATCAGAAGGCAACAGTACGGAGGATTTTGAAGTAAATAGCCCGTTTAGAAATCTGTCCTTTCACCTTGTATACCATTCCAGCTAGTTTCCTGTTTGTATTTAAAAAAACCTGCAAATGTTTAAAAAGAGCATATAAATAGGTTAGTAAAACTGTTCACGCATTGTCAGGCAGTTGAAATTAAATTTAAAAAGTAGGTTGTGCTGTAGCCAAACACCTTTCAATTTCATTCAGTGGACTAAGCAGTACTCTTCATAATGTACACTCCTGGAAATTGAAATAAGAACACCGTGAATTCATTGTCCCAGGAAGGGGAAACTTTATTGACACATTCCTGGGGTCAGATACATCACATGATCACACTGACAGAACCACAGGCACATAGACACAGGCAACAGAGCATGCACAATGTCGGCACTAGTACAGTGTATATCCACCTTTCGCAGCAATGCAGGCTGCTATTCTCCCATGGAGACGATCGCAGAGATGCTGGATGTAGTCCTGTGGAACGGCTTGCCATGCCATTTCCACCTGGCGCCTCAGTTGGACCAGCGTTCGTGCTGGACGTGCAGACCGCGTGAGACGACGCTTCATCCAGTTCCAAACATGCTCAATGGGGGACAGATCCGGAGATCTTGCTGGCCAGGGTAGTTGACTTACACCTTGTAGAGCACGTTGGGTGGCACGGGATACATGCGGACGTGCATTGTCCTGTTGGAACAGCAAGTTCCCTTGCCGGTCAAGGAATGGCAGAACGATGGGTTCGATGACGGTTTGGATGTACCGTGCACTATTCAGTGTCCCCTCGACGATCACCAGTGGTGTACGGCAATGTAGGAGATCGCTCCCCACACCATGATGCCGGGTGTTGGCCCTGTGTGCCTCGGTCGTATGCAGTCCTGATTGTGGCGCTCACCTGCACGGCGCCAAACACGCATACGACCATCATTGGCACCAAGGCAGAAGCGACTCTCATCGCTGAAGACGACACGTCTCCATTCGTCCCTCCATTCACGCCTGTCGCGACACCACTGGAGGCGGGCTGCACGATGTTGGGGCGTGAGCGGAAGACGGCCTAACGGTGTGCGGGACCGTAGTCCAGCTTCATGGAGACGGTTGCGAATGGTCCTCGCCGATACCCCAGGAGCAACAGTGTCCCTAATTTGCTGGGAAGTGGCGGTGCGGTCCCCTACGGCACTGCGTAGGATCCTACGGTCTTGGCGTGCATCCGTGCGTCGCTGCGGTCGAGGTCGACGGGCACATGCACCTTCCGCCGACCACTGGCGACAACATCGATGTACTGTGGAGACCTCACGCCCCACGTGTTGAGCAATTCGGCGGTACGTCCACCCGGCCTCCCGCATGCCCACTATACGCCCTCGCTCAAAGTCCGTCAACTGCACATACGGTTCACATCCACGCTGTCGCGGCATGCTACCAGTGTTAAAGACTGCGATGGAGCTCCGTATGCCACGGCAAACTGGCTGACACTGACGGCGGCGGTGCACAAATGCTGCGCAGCTAGCGCCATTCGACGGCCAACACCGCGGTTCCTGGTGTGTCCGCTGTGCCGTGCGTGTGATCATTGCTTGTACAGCCCTCTCGCAGTGTCCGGAGCAAGTATGGTGGGTCTGACACACCGGTGTCAATGTGTTCTTTTTTCCATTTCCAGGAGTGTAATTCACTTTATTTATATCATATATTCACTGTTTTTGCGTTTAATTCTCTATCCTTCCACATTCTCCTACGAGAAATCAGACCTTCCCTGGGGGTCGTTGGTAGTAAATGACGCACTCGATCCCTCGATCACGGAATGTCAAATTTAAATGACGTATAATGTAGAAGATGAAAAGTATAAGTCATACAAAAGCATATATTTATGTCCCTAGACAAGTGGAATTTCGCCCAAAAATAAAGGAAACTAAAGTAGGAAGGAACAATTCAACATTACATCGACGGCATGGTCATTAGAAACGTGCCTGCACAGCTCGGCAACGATGGAAAATGGAATCAGCCGGTCCGTATTTCGTCAGAAATGATTTAAGGAAAACCTAAACTTACATGTCACGACGGGATTTTAACCTCTAGCGTACACTGTCGCTATCACCCCAATACGAGCAAACACCAACGAATACGGCATTATGCGGTTTGGAAATCATATATGACATCCTTCACAGCTTCTATGAATACTTTTGTGACAAAACCTGTATTAAAGGCCGTTATGCTATGAACGGCATCTCATAACGAGTACAGTGTTGTTTCTAATACTTGTATGACAACACATATTCGGCTAGAATCTCGTTCGATGCCCTTTTTAAGAAGCTGAACTCGCATTTCGGAAAGCCGGTGATGAAACGTTCGTCCGCTCAGTGGTTTACCTTCATTGCTTAAGGAAAATTGTGCAATCGTTATTAGGAACAGAAAATCGCCGATCACCGTCTACATCCCAACCTCCCCCCCAACCCCCCGTCCCAAAAAAAAATGCAAATACTTTCTTACTGTCACTGTTTCGACAAAGATAAACTCCACCTACTGTTTGTTTTTCGCGTTATCTCAGCTGTTCTATAGGGATAATATTGACCGCTCCCGATTGGAATTACCTAATTACAGACTTAATATATGACATTTCGTTCGATATGACTCGGCGTCCTTCAAATGAATTTCTTAATTTAGCAAACACGTTATTCAGATCTAGATTTATGTGATCATTCTAACCGCAATAGTAGCGAATAGGTACCGTCAAATACTCTTTTGCATCCAGCCTTGGCACTTTGATAGTTAAATCTAACATAATAGGATTTATTTTCTTATTCCTGCATACTACGTTACAAACTCCTGAGACACGTTCCTCGTTTCTGTTTAAAATGCAGTATTTTGTAATTCCTTCCATATATTCCTCCTACTACATCTTATCCTGTCTACGGGGGAATCAATCATTGGCTATCGGCTAATTTTCCAGTTTTTATTTCAATTGTATGGTTTGGCTTCCCAGTTGTCACGGTTGTTATTTGACTTAAGAGTGCAAAGTTGTAAACATCATCTCTCTGCGAAACGCGTAAACGTTGTTCAGTGTGTTATCGTGTCTGACCTGTTTAATAATAGGTTTTGCTTTAGCAGAGACTGGTAAACAGACAGGCAACTGCCAAAAAGTGCCCGAGAAAGTATCTAAAAATCACACTCTGGCTTTTCGATCCCGCCCCTGCAACCAGATAAACGCTTTCCATCTAGAAAATGTAATTTCTACGTTCACAATGAGCCTGCACTTACAGCAAAGGTAACATCTTAAATTTCTTTTTACATGCTAGTTCCTAACATTTCGTGTAACCTGAATGGAGTTATGTCCATCACTACGAAGTTGTAAGCAATGTAGCTGTGTGAGCCCATGTATGCAGGAATTCAGTTTCCATAATGTCGTGACTGTGCAAACGTATTACGATCGTTTGCTTGTATTTCAGTTTTAATGGTTTAATCGAAGTGACTTCCACCTAATCATTGCATAACATATGTCAAGTTACCACAGCTCACAATACTAACATTGCGAGACATTTTGCACTAACGTTATAATACCAGATCAGTAAATCATATTGGGTGTCGCCCCTGCAGCTACTGAAAACGTTCGTACCCTACTTCTAAAACAGTACATTATTCTGACATGTCTACAGACATCCCTGCGATATGGGTACACCTACGGTACCGGTATTTTTATCTTTGAGGCCCCGCAAGCCATTACACTAAGAAAAGGTCAGTGGTTCTTAGGGGAAAGAGGGTGTCAAAGCGCCTAATTTCCTACGAAAATAACCGCAGGCACTTTTTTTTTCTTTGCTTCCTTAACTATTTCTTCCAGGAAGCTGCACACTGTGGGATATTATATAATAAAGAAACTTCCTGTATACCATATATCCTGAACGGTAATAGTACAAGAACACTTCGGTGAGGTACGATGAGAGCGGCGTGTCACGTTCTATTAGCAGAGTCACAGGTCTAATGATATACCCAGTTTAGTGTTCCGTAAGTGCGTAATTAATTAGCTATGTCGTAGACTGGAACTTTGTCGACACTTACAGATTTATAGATGGCATTAAAGAAGTCCTGAAATTTATGTGTATAGCTACATTCATAACAGAAGTAGTGGCAACACACATAGTGGCACATGGCTTGTAGTGAGGTATCTCAGAGATATACGTCCGAAATTTTACGTTGCCTTACGAAAGTGACCCTGCCGGACACCAAAGTAATCACTGGTTCGGGTGTCTAACCGCGCGTTATAAATAAGTACGTCATACGTTAATTCCTATAGGTTTATAACTGCTGTTTATTCAGACAGAACATACGTGAATTTCCAATAGACAATTCCTTGTCCTTGGTCCATAAGATTGAAGCGAAGCTTGAGATTATTTGGCGAATTTCCGGCAGAAATGGAAAGAAGAATTCCTTACCCAGTAGCTTAGCTTTCTAAGATTCATACGTATTTACGTTTTCAAAGCCACTTAGAAATCCATCTTCCGTGCAGCGACATTTACAGGTTTGAGGTTGATTAAATAATCTGGAATGGATTCAGTGGATCGGAGGGTATGAAATACTCTGAACCGTCGATGTAATGAATATACAGTGACAAACGATAATTTGTGCTATCACGGTACTTCAGTCAGATTTTGTGCGAGGTCGTTTTAACCACTAGGCGATCTGAGTTTTCCTGCAGTCCTAACGTCAGATTTCAGTGCCCTTGATGTTTCCACCTGTGATTCCGGAATCCTGCTGGTGCAAAACATGACTGGTAATGGAAGTATGATTCAGACTTGAAAGTGTGCTCAGGTGAGGTCACACGCGATAAGCACGAAGTCTGAATCCGAAACTCGGTATGGCAAAATTTTACCAATTATCAAGATTTATTGACAGCAGTTATTATCTCCCTAGGGGCCAGTAATCTGTTACTGGCGTATCATGAATCGAAATTATGTATGTCAGGATCGTTGTCGTCTATCTTAGAGCTATGTTATCCGTTTAGTATATAACAGCACGATAAGAGTTCAGCCAAAATGTTCTGTATGCTCAGTTTTGGTGATTCCTCAAAGTGAAGTAGAACTCCTAAGTAAAGTCACCTATTGAGAAAAATGAGATGTGATATTCATTGTGCTAGTTTTCTTTTAAATATCTCCTTTCATGGAATGATTGACAACGTACAAACAAAATTTTCTACAGTCACATTTCAGAGACATTAGGAAAACAGTGGTTTACTTTCTCCCGTCTTTTCACGGAATTTCAAACACGATCAGTTTTGCAGAACAGTTCAGGGGAAATGATATTGAGGATAATTGTCAAGCGTTTGGATCATTTTGTGGTATACGTTCGAGACACTGACATGGGATCATTCAACGAAGACCGTTAGCCGTTATCTTAAACGCATCCGTAATGCTAGAAGGAACCGAAGCGAAATATGTGTTACCTCAAGGGTAGAGCAGAATAATCAGGTCTCCACTGCGCTCATAAACTCGAAATAACTTTTGAAAGAGTTGAAGTTCACTTCTATGGTATTCTAAGTAGAATGGCAACACCAGCTACGTGTATAGCATAAGACCTTCTCGTCTTTATGTCTTGGCCCTATGTAAGCAGCATAGAGGAACGTACTTTATTCCTAACCAAAATGACGTGTTTGAGTTGATGAAGATATTGAGTTGGATATATTGTGCCTAAGCAAGCGATATACTAATTAAGGCATGTTATACTGTCCCTCTTCTAGTGTGGAGAGTAGGTTTCTTTATAATGCTTCTCTGTTAAGATCTCTAAGGAAGGGCGAGAATGAGGTTGGTTTCCGTGAAATTTTTATTGAAATAAGCTGAGGTCTAATGTGTCTTCTCGCAGCGTACGAGCCGTTAAAGTCCTGCCGTTTATACTAGGTCAGTATTACTCTGTATAAATTCTTTGAAATATCTTTTATAGATGTTAGCACCACGCTCGAACCTTTACAAAAGATACGATAAAACAACCCCAGAACATCCCAAAGATTCTATGAAACGCCTTTTATAAAAAAGTATTTGACGAAGTTCTTTTACAGTGCAGTATGGGCATTACATATGAATGATGAACAGCGGGTTGTAGTCTACATTCCATTATGCTGTCACCCATGATGTCTTGTGCCTACATGAGATAACATTAATAGATAGAGCAACTTTGTATAAAATTAAAAAGAGGCAAGAACAAATGCTATAATCATATAAATAAACACCTACCTTAAAGTCCTCCGAAAGCTACGGAATTCATTATTCTGTTGTTCCCGCCAAGATGATTTTATTTGTTGGCTTTGCATTGTGAGCTTATTAATGTAGGTAATGTAGCTAAGTTTTGGATTTATGTGCAAAGGCCCGCGTTCAGGTTTGAACACGTGGGAATTGATCTGCATACTGATGCAGTGTACTATTCAATTCCGCTTTTCATTACGGAACGATGCTGGTGACCTATGTCGTTACTGTGTTGTCACAGGCCATTCTAATATTAATTTACATCGTTTGAAATAACTGAAATTGATCATGGCGCAAGTAGTTCTACCCGCATATTCGCTCCACTGTCACTGTGAATACAGGCTTAACTCACCGAATGAGGAGTATATGGAACTACAACTACTAATACATGCAACTGTGTACGCAACCGGTTCTATATGGTCTTTACGTATATTTTGACATTCTGTCCACGGGAATGTCATCTTAGCTAAACATTTGCCGTTATACTGCTTCGTATCGACATTTTGATGGCCACTCTGGCTCCTTGCCATAAAAAAGGAAACGTCGGTAAAACAAAGTGGGCTGTTTAAAACAGAAATATTTTTTGATATCTTCAGTGTTTGAACTAAGAATTACGGCTCACTCCAAGAAAGGACGATGAAATCGTATGTTGTATGCGTTTGAACAGAGCTACTCAACTGTAATGACATTCAGAAAATATATATATATATATATATATATATATATATATATATATATATATATATATATATATGAGTAATGAGAGGAGGAACTTATGATACAAAAAGTGCACTAGGTAACACATTAATTAGAATTCTCATGAGTCCTCGGCAGTTATTTTACTTCATTTTATAAGATTTACATGACAATGAGTTTTTACTCAGTTATGTCTGATGAAAATAAATGCATAATCGTCACAAAGTACTTAGGCGTAATAAATCCTGCAGTATCGTGATACATAATGGTGTGATGAGGTGTATAGTGTTCTTGCCCAACACACTTAGGTAGTAATGAAGGCCACAGTGAGATGTTGTGTAAAGCAAAGCTCAACGTAAGAGTTATTCGTTAGTGGAAGACGACAAAGCCGGCCGGAGTGGCCGTGCGGTTCTAGGCGCTACAGTCTGGAGCCAGGCGACTGCTACGGTCGCAGATTCGAATCGTGCCTCGGGGATGGATGTGTGTGATGTCCTTAGGTTAGTTAGGTTTAATTAGTTCTAAGTTCTAGGCGACTGTTGACCTCAGAAGTTAAGTCGCATAGTGCTCAGAGCCATTTTAGAACCAAAGATGATAAAATCAAATGTCCCTGATAATCATTTCACCTACGTTCAATTGTAACACGAGCTTGCTCAACCAGAACTGTCACACTTCTCAAAATATGAATTTTTGTTTATCCTATGGCAATTTATTTTCAAGTCAACGTCCACGTGTTTTGGTAAAATCATGTAAGCTGTGTGAAGATGAATGAGTATTTTGAAACAGGTAACGGTGCTTTTTTAAACAAAGTAAAATAAAACTAAGTTGTGGTTCGTTGCTGCTGCGCACTCCAAGCATTCTCTAACACATAACACCACGGCTGTCAAATAATGTCTTTATTTGACAAATTAGAATCATCCTGCAAGGCGAATTAAGTCTTATAGTGCCTGAAAGCTACATGTATCAAGAGGAAACAAAGTAAACTCAGAATTTCAAATAATAGGATAATTACAAAATAATATCGTTAAATACAACCCCTCAAAACCTAAAATTCTGGTGTGGAAATTTTTTTCCGTGTATTGATACAGTTCTATATTAATAAGTCTTACAGCAACGACGAGTTCTACAACTCTCAAAAAAAGAAATATTTTTTCTACAAATTAAACGATATGCATTTCATGTTACCCTAAGAAAAACCGTTTTTCTCAGAAGTACAATTTTGTACACACATATTTTTCTCAGTTGCGCTCAGGAACCATTGTAATCAAGGAATACAACTTTCGGAATTTTCACGTTGCTTTATTGACCTTTCAGAATTCATTTCGCTTTATTGAAATTACTATGATGTTGTCAGTGTGCACCAAAGTAACCCCACAGTTGGAAGCGAAAAACATACTTTCTAAGTTTGGCCTTTCTTTTCATGTCTTGATGCGTTACCTCAAAATCCACCAAATAGTAAGTAATTATTTAAAATTATCACAAACTACTTTCAACGAACTATTCCACCTCAGAGCGAGATCCTTAGGCGCTACGCTCTGCATGATTCAGGGTTGCGTAATTAGCGGTGAACGACTTGACTAGACTCAGGCTTTGTGCTAGGAACCAAGACGTGTTCCAGTGCAGCAGCAATAGAAGCCATTCGAGGTCGTCTGGAGAAACTTGTACTGACAGCGAGACTAAGATTCCATCGCAGCCGCAGTTAATCCAAATCTGGGCAAAGCATTCCTAATACAGTGTTTCATCTTTCAGATTGTTCTTATTCAAACTGATGAAATATGTATTTTTAAATTGTTAGAACATTAATTAACAGTTGCCTCGTTTGTTATTTTCCATACCTTCATGAGCTTCAAATTTCGATCCATGTGCGAAAACTGACGTAAACCGGGCATCAGTCAGTCGATAATTCTCAGACATGTAATTTACTGAATAAAACGTTTTCAATGTAAAAGAGCTTTTACTGCTTAGACCGTACCTTATATCATACAACTAAAGCATGAGGGCTAGTTTCGGCTGCTTTTGACAAGCATCTTCAAATCGTAAAAATGAGTTAAATGTGCACTGAAAAACATCATCATAAGCAACAGTCATGGAATGACATTTATTCGAATTATGGATTAACAAGACTAGGACAGTGCGGAGTTAAAGGCGTCATCGAGAGCAAGCCAAGTCGTAAACCAGAATCTCGCAAGATCCAGGTAATAAAGATAGAAAATGGCCAGTTGCAAAAATAAAAGTACATCAGATACCCATTAATGCAGTTTTATAGCAAATATTTTAGTGAGAAAAATATATCCAACGGTAAAAAGAAGTGTCGGCTGTTCCATTACCTTACTTACAAAGCAATGATCCCTCATGGCGTATAAAATAGTCATCCTTGCAAAACGCGCACAAGTTGAAAATTAAAATACCACAGGCCCAACCAATCTCGCAAGACACATCAAAACTAAGTTTCCAGTTCCCTTCACATATAGCCTGGCCTTGGCCAGTCTGTATTGTTTACACATGTCGTTGCGACCACTGTGTCAGGACTCTCTGCATCGTATCGTGGTTTTGGAGCTCTCTACCAGACACAGTGATTTACATATGGATATCCTTCCGCATCAGACGGCTAGATCAGTGCTCAATGCTACGGTGATTCGAGAAGCATTACGATCAATGGTAATCGGTGTCGAGATCCCCAAAACGCCTAATGTCAACACCGTCATCGTGCATATCTGAGTTGTAATAGAGCGCCAACTCTTACCTCACAAAACATTTATTCGTAATCTTCAGGAATAACTTCACCTTTGACAGGGCGTCTAGTACACTGCGATCGATCACTTACTTTACTCGTGTATTAAATGGTACTCATAGTTTCTACGTATTTTGCTTCCAGTTGTGTAGCAACACTGTATGAGAAATGTATTTGTAAGATTCTAAATACTCGGCTTATATCCGTGTAATATGGGACGCGAACTTTCCTAGGGAACTTCTGCAAAAGGCTGGAACATAGCTTCGGAACGTAACTATAAATGATTTGTTTAATATTCAGTTCTTACCGCGTGTGTTACCAGAGTTCGTACCAGGGAAAGAGATGTGGTAAGTCAGGGTATCCGGGATACCGGGATGAGTTTTGATCGTGCAGTTTGTTTCAGTGCAGTACCAAGAACGAATTTTGAACTCACTTGGATATTGAGACAAAGTTCTGAAATTATTTCATGACAAAAGTGGATTATCATTCTTATCATTTAAACAACGAAATTAATTCCCGCCAGCACCTACAAATTTTTATTAATACTGATATATCCAAACATACCACAGATATTTCACTGTCTGTATGTACGACCTAACAGACATATGATTTCACAGTTTTCAGAAAATTGTACTTTACGTCATAGTTCACCATCCAGAAACCGAATCTCTTTACGGATTGGTCCAATGTTTCACCTCTAAACGTCTTTAACGTGTTTGCAAATAGCGATTATGAACCGCATATGTTAATTTACGTATCAGTGGAATGCAGATGCTCCTTCACAAGTACTGCGGTGATCTAGAAATGTTGTGTCAGGTTTATTTCTATTAGGTAAGACTACGAACTTTATTTCATGCTCTTTGAACAACGAGGGTTGCCCAGAAAGTAATTCACCGCAATTTTTCTTCAACAATTCTTCATTGTACATAATGAGAATTCCACACACGAAAGAATGGTGCTTTATCTACACACCCTATGTTTCCACGTAATCTCCATCCCGTTCTATGGCATTCCTCCAGTACGAAACAAGGCCGTGTATGCCCTGTCGGTACCTGTCCTCGTCCTGGTGGCGGAGCCAGTGCTTCAGTGAGTGAATCACCACATCATCATCCTCAAAATGTCTTCCACCAGTGGAATCATTTAATGGCCCAAACAAGCGGAAGTTCGAGCAGGCTAGGTGAGGTGTGCCAAGTGTGACAGCCTTGGATGGTCTCCCCGTACGCCGCAAATCGTGGAGCATTCTGATGATGCCACCCTCCGCTTCCAGTGACTAACTGTACTTCTGTCGACAGCAGATGCTCCATAGACTTTGCTCAAGCGTTTGTGAATATTCCCCAT
The DNA here is from genome assembly GCF_021461385.2 of Schistocerca piceifrons. NCBI lineage: Eukaryota > Metazoa > Arthropoda > Insecta > Orthoptera > Acrididae > Schistocerca > Schistocerca piceifrons. The sequence goes on along the minus strand of NC_060149.1, from coordinate 47,037,864 downwards.
AGTCTCTTTCTTTGCAGTGAGAAATTCAAGGACGGCACGTTGCTTGTAACGCACATCGTCTACAGACGCCATTTTGAAACAGTTCTGCAGAAATGCTATCTGTGGGAAGTGGCGAAAGCTTGGCGCGATTACTCAGGAGACTTCAAATAGTACATACTCAACGTTACGCATTCATATCAACGTTTCACATTCGTATCATTGTTTTCAGCTGAGAAACTTTCTGGGCAACCCTCGTATGTGCTAAGAGATTGTGGATAGACCTATCATAAGCAAAATTCATATAAAAGTTGTTGAAGTTATATTTCTCCAAACTTCAGTGCCATAAGTTCTGGTCACTTTTTGCGTAATTAAACGAGAGAAGCATCAGCTACTGTACCTTAGGACATTACGTGATATTGCATTGGCATACTGTCGTCTGACGTTACCAGTTTACAATCTGTTAGTACCACTTAGGCCTTTTGCAATTATGCACTCAATGACAATAGCTGTTCCTATTATGTAACACAATACGTGGTTGATACGGACTGTCATTTTGAATAGGAACTCGAGAGAAAATCAACATCGTTGTAAAGAGCTCTCAAAACATAACATTAATTGTTCGATTTCTTTAAATTTTAGGAAGTTTCGGTGATATCAAGAAGAATATCTACCTGGCTATGCCCTACACCATCAAGCCGAAGCTGGTGGGATGTCACCATCATTACGAACAAGCAGACCTGGTTTGTGCAGAATGGTATCAAACTCGTCTACGCCGGGCACAGGTTGCAATAGTGGCTAGGTCCAGCTGAGTCATAATCGTAACAAAGTCAGAACGTATCATAGAGACAATAGAACCGCAGATATTGTCACTGCAGTAACTTTCGACTCAAACTAAAAAATGATATGTGATTCAGAGGTGAGAAGTAGCACCGTCAAGAGAATCCTGCATGTTATTTGTTTAGATGATTATCACGGCCTTGTTTAGTCATTAAGAGAAGATGATTTCGTAAATAACCGCCTTCTGCGACTCGTTTGTAAATGACAATCAGGAACAAACGATACTCATAATTGTGACACTTACAGATCTAATGGCAAGTCAAATAGCCACAGTGCTCAATATTGATCAAAAGAGAACCCTCAACGGTAACGTAAGCAACGTAAGTAGCACTTCTGGAGCATCTACAGCATTTCCTGACCCATTCGTGATAAAGTTATCCGACCGAAATATTTGATGAACGTTTAAATAGTGTGCGGTATTTCGAATTTCTCCAACCTCCACTGACAGGGTTGCTACAAGATTTTCCACTAAGAAAATGGTTACTTTTTCGGCTAGGGTGCATTTTACATTACGTTTTTTCTAGTCCATAGCGTGGTGGATGACAGCCAATAACATTTCCCTCACTATCGCCAGATATAGCTCCCAACAATTTTTTTTTTTTTTTTTTTTTTTCAACAGGCGCATCAGAAACATTCTGTATTACCATTGCCTGCAACGCAAGATGATATGACCGTATTCGTGAAGCATGCCGGTCGTTTTCATATGGGGAGGTACTTTCTACTGAGATCCGTGCACGACTGTTTTAACGACTGTTTTAGAACAAGGTGGAAGGCACTTTTGAACATCGGTTACGGTAAACCGAACGAGAAAAATGCGATACTTTGTAATAATTTTATATAAGTGTTAACACTAGAAATAAAGTATATTCAAAGTTAGAGGTGTAAGAGAATGTATTTTCTGACTGAAACATTAAAAATCAGATCCATTACCCCATAAAGTGGATTTTATTTCCCTTTAGCTTTGTTCGAATAGTTAGTTTTATAGACGTTTTTGATATGACACATACGTGCGAAACACAAACTTATTCGACACAAAATGTTCAGTTTTGACAGCTCTCTTAAACGATAATGATTACTGTCTATGTTGATGTTTCAAATATTGAACTTCTATTCCTCAATTTTCCAGCGGCTCCCGGCTTTTCCTTGCTATCTGTTTGCCTACACCTCAGCTTTACTCGAAAAAGTTCAGACGCACCGTTTCAGAGGAGAAATGTCTGTACGATTTGTCTTATGATGGACGCTAACCCGGAACCACCAGTGTAGCGATGTAGTACAGGATTAGTTTTCATGAAGTTAATTGCTGTTATTCGCTTTTATTTCCAAACTATTGTCACAAATTATTTCATTTAATAATAACCATCCCAAGATAAGATACCAGATGGAAGCTGCAACATCTAAATAAAATCGAGAACGCAGCCAAAATATTACCGTTATAAAGAATACCGTAGCCTTTGTCCAAGTAGTTTATAAATAGAGTGGAGCAAGAACCATAGTGATGCAGGAAAAATATTGTGAACTGGGTCGCTAACTCTACACAGTCTTCAACTGATCAATACTGTGATTCTTAGTGGTAGCTTTAATTATGTACATTAGGATTAATCCTCCAGCTTACAACGCAAAAATTCCTCAAATTGGTGGGAGGTTATTCCTCCGAAACTGGAAGAATTGTAAATGAGGTACGTTGTGGCTTTGGTGGAATTTAATTTAATATTTACTATTTTGATCGTATTTTGGATATAATTTGTGTGAAATGCACACCCAAAATATACACAAAATGGGCAAATATATGGAAATGCAGTTTTCGCTGAGTTACAGCGGAAAATGTGCCAACTTTTCTGAAGCATGCAAGTAATTTTCCTCGTTTACAGATGCGGATTTTTGTCAGCGACTCTAATTTTTTGAATGCAGCTGTACACCTTTCTCTGAGAGATTTGAAAGAGCACTCGAAGGCAGTTAATATGAAACGTTGTCAAACAAAAAGATAACAGTGTCCCAAATCACTCTCCCGCCATCAGAGGCTGCTGTACCAAATCTAAGTACACACGTAACTCAGGAGTGATCCGTGCGTTTATGTGTGCTCTTTGTGGCCATTCGTCTGTGCTGTGCTGTTGTACGTATCAGACATCTTGCTCGTGAAGTTATTCTGACTTCAATGGTGGATACGACAACAGAAAAAGTGCATATGGTTTTCGTTTATGGCGTGTGTTGCCAAACTGCTAGAGCAACATGTGGTTATATACTGAAATATGTCCAGATCGTGTCAAGCCCACACGAACTGTCATCATTAAAAAAGAATGAAACAGGGAAACAAAAAGGAATAGAAACTTAGAGACATACAAAAAACTTTGTAGCAGCTGTCACATACATTCCATACGTCACTTGACGGCAGCTTGAATGTGGGTATGACAGTTAGTATTTCGTTTCATCAGCAGTTTCATGGCAACGACTTTGTAAATAGGTTATTCTTCTCCTAATCACGGCCACGAAAGCCATACAGTAATGCGGCGTTTCTCTGCAAGAATTGGTATCCGAATAAAGCGTCATATACAAAACCATAGGTTATACTCGCTTTTAATCCGTTGAAAATTCACTCTGGCCGAGACAACTGGATAAGCTACGACCTCTATTTGTTAATGAACAGTGCATTATTGGTTTCTGTTTTACATATGGGACTAAATAATCACGAGAATGCACTGTTTCTAACAGACATGCTCGCTCAGTTATGGGATGATGTTCTCCTGTACATAAGGCAGTCCACGTGGTAACAATCCAGCAGTTGACCCGCCTGTCCTAACAGAACATTTCGAGACAGTCGTATAAGTCATTCGGGAACCACTAAATACCCGTAACGCTCATACGACTTGGCATGTCTGGACTCTTATATATGGGGAAATTGAAACGCGTGGTCTACAAGGAAGCTAAGACGACTGCCCAAAATGCCATATACAGCGGGCCTGTGCTGCGGCCGGCTGGTGTGGCCGTGCGGTAATAGGCGCTTCAGCCTGGAACCGCGTGACCGCTACGGTCGCAGGTTCGAATCCTGCCTCGGGCATGGATGTGTGTGATGTCCTTAGGTTAGTTAGGTTTAAGTAGTTCAAAGTTCTAGGGGACTGATGACCTCAGATGTTAAGTCCCATAGTGCTCAGAGCCATTTGAACCTGTACTGCAATAAATGGCGATTAATTTCAGTGTGCAGTATAGGAACTGCGTAATCACTTTGAAGCGTATTTGATGTGATATATATATATATATATGGAACTTGACATAGAGTTCACAATAACAAACACACGAATCCTGCTGGAGTAACGTTTGGTACACTAAGGCAGACGTTTGTGGGAAACGTCCTCCCGAGGGCGGGAGAGTGGTTGGCTATCTGATCGCTCCGTCCCCTGGGTACTGACCGGCGCTGCGCGGGCCCTGCTGCAGGCGCTGCGAGCCAACGCCGCCCAGCGCCGCCCACCGCTGCGCCTGCCGCTTCACGTCGCCCACGACGGCGTCACAGCGCAGGCGCAGCCGCTTCCCGTTCGAGAAGAGCCGCTGCTCGGCGTCCAGCTTGATCTCCCGCCGGCTGCTCACCAGGCCGCGGCTGTCCACCTCCGCCTCTAGCTCCTGCACGCCCTCCTCCACCTGCACAAACACAACGACACTTGTTATCTGTTCGACGTAACCTAAATTTTCACGTAATAAACTCAGGTTCTGATGTAAGCAGACAGACATTTTTGGCCTCAAAATAACGCTGTTTGAATCATATTTGTGGTATTTTTCATCACTCATTGGTAAAGAAATTCCATAGTTATGACTGAGAAACAAACTTCGTTTCTGTTCTGCTAGTAGGGAAACATGGGGCAGAACGGGATGGCGAAGCACAACTAGATTGTGCTGTTTTCTAGACGGGGGAATGCTGAGACCTACTGTACTGACATGTAAGTATATCTCTGGATCGAGGGGAAAGTGCCACACCAATTTTGACTTGGTTTGGAATTCGTTCTGTAATTACAATGAAATGAACACCCTTAGCTGCTTACAGGCGTTGACATACGTCAACGGGGCAGATGAAATTGTGTGCCCCGATGATATATATATATCCGAAAGAACAGATACCATCTTAGTACATATATAGTTAAGGCTCACCGGCCACTTGACCATCTTCTTCTTCTGTGCTAATGCACAAACAGTGCCCGAACTCTTACGGGAATCGGCAACGCTCCACGAGATGAGTATAATGGGCGGGGGCACTACGAATGTAGTGCGGGACAATACGCTAAGAATGTGGGTTTCGCGGGAGGCGTGCAAGAGATAAATTCCTGCAGTCGCGCTACCCACTGTGTCCTCCGTGGCTCAGATGCATAGAGCGTCTGCCATGTAAGCAGGAGATGCCGGGTCCGAGTACCGGTGGGGGCACACATTTTCATCTGTCCCCGTTGACGTCCGAAAGAACACATATCATCTTAGTATATATTCGACCTGTAAGTTAATGGTCGTCCTACGCGTTTCAAGTTGTGTTTTTATAACTTGTGGTGAATTTAAACGCAAGATTATCCGTTAATTCTTAATTATATGCTACTAAATGACATGGAAAGTTCAAATCCTTGTCACTCGCTGTACGTTAGTTATACAATACATTTAAATCCATCAATTATTTTGCTCCATACAAGATGTTAACCCGAAACATGTTCTTGGGACGAACGGGGCAGGACAGAATGGGATAGTGTCCTGTTCTGCTCTTTAATATCTTGATGCAAGTAGATTTCGAACTACATATTTCATTTCCCCTTGCTGCTCCAAGTGGTGTGAAAGACTTATAGACAGCAATTGGATATTAAATCATTATAGATAACCATATCGATGTTGGAAAAATGCATTCGTAAAGTTAAGAGTAAACTCAACTACAGAGTTCACAAATCAGATTGGATATTTGGAAATGTGTTCACTGCATAATAAAAACACGAGCTGGTAGCATACCTAAGGCCAGTGGAGAGCAGACTTTTCGTCCCATTATGAAAAATCACGTTGTCAGATCAGTAGCCTATTAGCTAGCAGATATGAGAAAGAAATTTGCCTAGCTGGCGGTGGGTTGGGGGGGGGGGGGGGGGGTGTTATAAGTTTTCTTACGAGGAGCCTATGTTGTCTATTCTCAAGCAACAAAATACGTCTGGTGCACGAGCGATGGGATTCATTGAAGTAATAGTAAGAGTAACTTGGTATTAAGCATTAAAAATAATTGTAAATTTTCCAAAGGACATTAAAATTTTTTTTGTACTTTTTTAGTTGTTAACGATTTTTGTGGAGATTCCAGTTCCTGAGTCTACATTGTTCATTAACCTTCTTTATGTCCTAGTTTTAACTGATGTTCCTGATAATTTCAATGCTTATGCAAGAATTTCACAAAAATTGCCTTATACCACTTTGCTCAATTGGTGGGGAACTGGAAATATGCAGACACTTCTTTGAGATAATATAAAAAATACGTTCCATACAGTTGTGTGTGATTTTCAAGTAAGTTACGTTAGGATACCCAACAAGGCGATTTTTTATACCTTTAAGAAGTATTTCCTGTGCTCCGCTATTTTAGAAGAATTGTTAAACATTAAGTATTACGATACGCCACGATTTTTCCTACTTGTTTACTTGGAGCTGGTTTCCGGTTTATTATGCTTCATGCATGACAGAACTGACTAGAGTCCACAAGAAATATTAATCCCTAGGAAACCAAACATTACAAAGCAAGGTACAGACATTACGCACAGGAACTTTGGTCATGACAGTAGGTGATAATCACGCGCTTATTAATCATGTTCTGCACCAACCATGTTAAGTTACCCATTTTGTAAATTTTGTGTTAACACTGTAGACTGACATGCTTGGTGAATAATATCAGTGATAAGCACTTTATCTGACGTGAGTCACATTATGTCATGACCAAAGATTTAGTTTCCAATGATAGTTTATTTGTTTGTCATATTTGGTTTCCTAAGCACCACCGTCTCTTGTGGATGCTAATCACTTTTTTCCTCATAAAGCCATAATAAAATGAAAAGTTGTTACAAATAAACAAATATTACTAGAACCAAACACAAATGTTTTTTAACCTTAGATTGCTTGTAATTGTCAATTTACCATTGTGACTTTACCTGCATCTGATCTGTCAGTCTCACAGTGCGAGTCAAGATTTCACTTTTGGTTTCAGTTTTAGAAAATATTGCTTACATTACTAACATTGGTGGGGAGTCAGATCCACATCCTATTTGCAGTGCCGTAATAGGTTTCGTCCGGAATAGTTTCCCAGAAGGAATCACACCAAATGTGATACAAGAGCGTTACTCAGTTGTTTTCTCACATTATAAGAAATCATTCGAAGCAATTAAGGTACCGCAGTCAAAATACAAGATCATAACATTACGATGCAGATAACTAGTCTCTCCTAGAAGATCACACGTTAAATATCATAATTAAATAAGACATCGGTAACTTTCAAGATAATTTCCCTAGATAAAATCGGATTTCAGTTTCTACTATCCTTATCAAATGCATAATATCTAATTTCTGTCCCTTTTCTATTTCCGAATTTTGGATTGATCTTTGTTTTTGTTTGTTTGTAGCCCTCATATCCTTATGGCAAGTTGGGTCAATCATTATAAACATCATTTGCACGCCAACATAGCCAGCAGTTAGTGAGATGCCCCGGATTTTGTTTTCATGCACTGAATCTTCAATAAAATTGTTCTTCGCAGTTACTGAATGCTGTATGAAAGGCAATTCCCACAGAAAGACAGGTTGCAGTAGTAAGATATAGCTTCGTTGACGTCACAAGCCACAGAAGCCGCGATCTGGCTGACAACAAATATTTCACAGCATCTAGCACTGCTTTTTTGTTTACAATAATTATTGTAGCCGTATTAGAGCGTTTCAGATATATGGTTTTGTTTGTGCTATAATTAAGAATGAACAAACTCTTCGAAGAATTGCTAGTCCCGGCAGGAGTGCTAGTCGCTCGACGTTCCATGATAACTTCTGTAACTTTTGGAATGTAGAAGGTAAGGTACTGGCGGAAGTGTAGGAATCAGGTGGTGTCACGAGCCACCGATGACCAGATCAGTCAGTAGAGCACTTTTCTGCGGAAGGCAAAGATCCCAAATTCGAATCACGACCCTGCACACACTTTCAACCTTCCAGCAAGTTTCAAATCAGCGCACACTACATAGCAGAGTAAAAAATCGCTCAAGAATACGAAATAGGGTCTATATTCAACGGAGACAGGCAGTGGTCTTCTATGACTAAGGAAAAGAATAACCGTCTGTCGTTATGTAACGTAAATGGCAAATGTAACCAGCGTTCGTTCAATTAATAACACTTTTTCAGGTGGCGTATTTAAAAATGCATGAAATCACTGTTAGCGAATTTTGTCGCAGTAGGAAACGATACAGACATAAATGATACGTAAATAAAGGACTTGATGAAGTGATACAATTATGTGCGGTATCGGCATTGTCATCGTCGACCGCAGTCGCGCTCTGTTCTCACATCCACAGAAGAAATCTGGCCGCTGCGAACTGCTGCTAAGAGGGCTCGCCAGATAATCTTCAGATTAACATCCGACTGATCTCTGATCACACCGACGACCGTGCAGTGAAATCTTACGAACACAGAGCGTTCATCCACCTTGGTACACCGACGGATGCAACACTATGAATTCATGAGACATCACTGTTGATAGTGGTGCATGCTAGTAGACGAAGAAAATCCACACTTACTGTACACATTAGACATTTGTCAGTTCCGCATGACTAGATCACATTAGCGATCAAAGTGACAATGTAGTGCGTTCTGAAAGAAGAGAGTTATAAAAAATACCGAGAAACAGTAATGCTGTTTAGATGTGGCGATACGTTTGTGTGTTTTCTTATTCAATCAGTAAACTGCAGATATAGATATATAGTTAAACATGCCTAACTTGAAATAATATTCTCGATTTTCTGATTGTTAATTCTCACAGGCATCTGAAATTATAATCTTCCATATCCTATATTCAGTTTCGCCTTTTGAAAGATAGTTCGTTCGGCGGCGTATGATATAAAGAATAGACAAAGCCTCTTATTCCCTGTAGCGATCATACCAGTAGGATGCCATTACACGATGTGTGACGCTCTCAAAAGGCGGCCCTAAGCCGTGAGGGAACCTTAAAGGGGTGAATAAGCTCTTACGCTGATCACGGTAAGAGGCGCCCTTTCAATTCCCCTGGTTTGACGGCTACATACAAGGAGAGAAATATCTTGAACCAGCAATGAATCCACCTCCCCTTCGATATGATGTTCTGGTCTGTTTTTGCTTTACTTTTCTTGCTTAGAATATATAATGCGCCACTACCTAAAACTTGAAATGTATCATATGCTACTCTGTGGACATATCAGATGTCGCTCTCTTTTAAAATAACTAATGAAATTAGTAACTCTGTGAAACTACTATTACACCAAAGATTTCGTATGAGCGTGAGGAATATTGGACCCGCTTATTTATTGGATCCAGGTCTTTCTAGAAAATAGAACTTAAAACTTCTTTCTTAACAGAGCCAAATTATCAGATGTAAAACTAACGTCAGGCGTATCACAATGGGTTATTAAAGGACCATAGGTGTTCACGATATGTGCAAAAGTTGTGGATATCGTCCGAAGCTCCGCGAGTTTGTTCAGAGATGATACTGTACCAAAATGCCGCAACATCTGTAATGGAGAAAAGACATGTGCAACTTTCACTTGACACATAAAACGAATAAACGTAACGCATAAAGCATGAATAGCTATAACTTCACATTACTTGCCGATTACACAATTTGCAATCCATCACTGGGCACAGTAAGGAACGTGCAATATCCAAGAGACATGAGATCTGTAAGAATTATGCAATAATACTTGCAGGAAATGTGGGTGTCAGACTGAGTATCATTAGAAGAGTACTAAGGACATGTAGCTTACACACGAGAAAAGTAGGTCACAAAACCTTTTTTCAAAGCTCCTTATATGTTTGCCCCGTGTATGAGGTTTTTGTCAGGAAAGATTATTAGAGACGCTAGAGAAGACCCAAAGAGAACAATGCTTCTGCTCCACACTAGTGCCAGATGGCAGACATTGTGTGTCACGGAAATGTTGACATTCCGAGAGTTTTCGTTTCAAGAGCTCAAAAATGGTTCAAATGGCTCTGAGCACTATGGGACTCAACTGCTGAGGTCATTAGTCCCCTAGAACTTAGAACTAGTTAAACCTAACTAACCTAAGGACATCACAAACATCCATGCCCGAGGCAGGATTCGAACCTGCGACCGTAGAGGTCTTGCGGTTACAGACTGCAGCGCCTTTAACCGCACGGCCACTTCGGCCGGCTTCAAGAGCTCAGGCAACATATTTCTCCCATCAGTACACATATTTCCAAATAGGCCTGATGGTAAAACAGGGAACTATGAGGTCGTACGGGGTCTTACTGACAGTCATTCTCCACACACACCATCTGTGAATGGATCACGAAAGGGAGGAATGATGGTGGTACGCCTGCTGTTCTGTCATATTGCGGAATCTGGCAAACAGAGTTCGGATATACACGTAGATTCTTTAATTTTCCTAGAGGCAAAGATATTGCTGATGGCATGGTGGAAAATATTCCCTGGAGCACACGATGTATCGACAGTCAAACTAAGACTGTAAGGCCACAGACAGTCTTCAAATCCCTTAATATAAAATACTATTGTGTTGTATCCTAATTCTTCGAATGTAGTGACTATAGTTTTATTTATCAATTCAGTTCTCTCGCTTCACTTTCCGGAATTCATAAGCGAGTGTGTTGAACGAATTTTTAGGAGAAGGGATGAGGGAGGGGGAGGGGGAGGGCCAGGGGCTTAAACACTCGAAAAACAAAGCGTATGCTGACACAAAGTAGAATAGAGATCAATAGGTACTTCTTACTTTGAATATAACCGAACGTGGTAATAAAACCGATTGGTGAATGAACCACCACGGTGCTTTCAATGGTCTGATGTGTTTGCTGTTGGAATGTCGCTATCTTTCTTTGAACTGATTAACCTACTCAATTATCAGGAAACGAAATTTTTACTTATACTCGTAGTAGGAGCCATTGTACTTGAAGATAGTTTTTTCACATACAAAATGCATTTCTGAAGGTGACAGGTTCCTTATGAGGAAGAAACAAATTTAAATATAATACAGTCTCGCTTAACTGATTTTACGTACAGAACTATACAGGTTTAACTATATGCAAATTAAATTACACATTGTTGGAACGGATGACATAATGCACAGCCGGCCGGTGTGGCCGAGCGGTTAAAGGCGCTTCAGTCTGGAACCGCGTGATCGCTACGGTCGCAGGTTCGAATCCTGCCTCGGGCATGGATGTGTGTGATGTCCTTAGGTTAGTTAGGTTTAATTAGTTCTAAGTTCTAGGCGAGTGATGACCTCAGAAGTTGAGTCGCATAGTGCTCAGAGCCATTTGAACCATGTGAACCATAATGCACAAGCAGATAAGCAACAAAAGACGCGTTCAGACTTTAGCCATTCAGCTTGAGGAAGAATCCGAAACGTCTTTTTGTCTACCCAACGTATTATTGTACTAACCTCCTGAAAGGCTGAAGGGTGAGGCAAATCATTGTTTGGCACAGATAAATTCAGGCTAAAGCAGTCAGTTACTGAAGTAATAGTACCTCTTCATCCGCTGAAGGATATTTTTATTTCTTGCGTTTCAAAATTAACGTCAGTGCATTAGGTTACGCCGTTTTTAAAATGTGAAATCGCCGACATACAGTATTACCAATTGTACGTTTAAGTTTGCTTGCATTAGAATTCTTCCTTATATCTGTAAGTACGTCTGCTACGCCACACAGTAGACGGTAAGGCAGTAAAAGACATTGTTAGCCGTATATTATAACTGGTTACTGACTTGCTCACCGTATGTGAACTTTGGTTATGATATTTCAGCGATATACCGGTTTACACTAGTGCCCGTAATAGGAACAGTAAAAGCAAATTTTTTGTACGAATCACATTGAACTTAATGGTGGAAATGACTATATAAGGAACTAATTTATTTCTCATGTGAAGTTATTTTGTCTGTTTATTTACCGACAATCTTATACGGTCATGGTTTTCAGAAAATTATGTATGACACTGTCCAGAAATCAAGGTTCGTGTGAATTACGCAAAGAATCTATGCAGTTCACCAGAGGAAAATTACGGGTAGAAATATATTATTTATTCAGAATTCGTCAGTATTAAAATTGTAACTGCTACTAATATGAACACTAACATCTGATCTGAGATGTATACTCTATCGGCAAAATGTGTTGGAATCTAGCCATGAAACCAAAGACAGCTCAGAGCTATAATTGCGTTGAACTGCTAACCCAGAAACTTCTGTTTACTTTATACACACAGTGTTCTAGTGACTGTAATTCATCCGCAGAAAGAGAAAAATTTGTGTACTGTGAAGTAAGTCTTAAATGAACACTGAGTGCCAGCCCGTTAAGAGCAGTCAATCCATGTTTCATTAGATGACGTTTCCTATTCATTCTGACAGAGTTCTCCGGTTACTTGCCCAATTATGCTCGTTCATACGGACTTAATCCCAAATGGAGAGGAGTTTTAAATTCAGCAGTTGATTGGACACTCTCGTACCGGCTGATGAAGTGTGCCAAATGGGATTAGTGATGTGATTGCTGGCAGGCAAGTTTGCGCCCGTCCAACGATTGCGCTTTACAGAGCGTCTTTTCATCAGCTTCTGAGCCCGTAACAAACGAGCCTAGCAACAACAGAACCACTTATGTGGATGAATAATTCTTGCCAAGAAAAGTCACACTCCTCTCGGATACAAAAGCCGTTCGTGGCTTATTCAGTAGCTGTAATGGATTTACGCTCCCCTAATTCTCCTTTACTTTTCTACCGACGGAAGCTTTCTCTACTGTACAGCAACAGTCGGTCCTCTCGGAGGATGTAGTTCCTCAATTTTACGCGATGTTGCTGGAGTGGCAAGTAAACGAGAATTATACGTTTCTATCTTCCCTTATAACTGAATTTATGCTTAAAAGATGAAGTGAAGATCCCTGTTATCCGTATGTTAATCAGTATACAGAAAGTAACAAAACACTAATTAATGCCTTCTCTGTATTTCTTTGTTACCATCTTCCTTTCCACTACTATTCCTTGACTTCCTCGGTTATTGTTTATCGAAATCAATATGACCGTGACAAAGAAGTGTGGAATGTGCTTATCGCGGGAAAATGAGATGGATGGAAAGACAGATGACTGAAAATGTAGTTTGTTCAAGGAATACTCTTTGGTTAATACAGGAAAATATGCAAACATGAACTGGTCTACAATAGAATCACCTTAATTACGGGAGACATCACTTTCTCGTGCCATGAATACGTCCTGAATTAAGAGATGATCTTTCATGAATTAATTCTCAAAAAATGGCTCTGAGCACTATGGGACATAACTGATGTGGTCATCAGTCTCCAAGAACTTAGAACTACCTAAACCTCACTAACCCAAGGATATCACACACATCAATGCCCGAGGCAGGATTCGAACCTGCGACCGTAGCGGTCGCGCGGTTCCTGATTGTAGCACCTAGAACCGCTCGGCCACTCCGGCAGGCAATTAATTCTCATTTACAATGTCTAATTTAAACTGCGCATAATAACGTTAATGATTTTCAAATTATTAATTGCAAGGAAAAAGCGAGGAAAGCGATAAGGTTGCAAGCTACAATGATATTCAGTGTGAGAAATGTTCAAATGTGTGTGAAATCTTACGGGACGTAACTGCTAAGGTCAACAGTCCCTATGCTTACACACTACTGAACCTAAATTATCCTAAGGACAAACACACATACCCATGCCCGAGGGAGGACTCGAACCTCCACCGGGACCAGCCGTCAGTATAAGACTTTTGTGTCAAAAGTGAAGGAAATTTCATTAGGTCTTTAGAAACTACTTCAAGATATGCAGGCAGGAGTATCCGCAAAAAATTTCTTTGGTGCCAAATGTAATATTTAGCGAAATTTTCCAGTGAAACATTTCGCTATTAACTGCACTGCGAAGATAATTATTCGCCTGGAGTTAGTGATAATTTTAAAATTATGTTTGCAAAAGCTTTTCGTGATAGAAAGCATTAGCCAGGATAATCAAAGCATCAGTCAAAATGTAACCCATGAGAAATTTTAATGCATAGTTCTAAACATATTTTGGTCTTTATCCAAATGAACCAGAATAAAGAATGTATTTGTAAATGGGTCGTGTTACACAGAGCAAAGAGTTCTGTAATATTCAGTTTCAACCAGAAATCAATTTAAACACTTCTTATGGTTTATCACAAATAAATGGTTTAAAATATTCAATGTGGGGTGTTTTAGAGACCAGATTGTTCAGATGATCAGTTTTTAAAGTATGTAGGTAATTTAGGAAACGTATTAGGAAATAAGTAACAGAGAAAACTTTGATTTTGGGGATTCATCAGAAGGTAATTTGAGGAGACAATGATAAATATGAAGAAAGGAATTTGGAAAAGGTATCACGAAACAAGTATAAGACAAAACTTTGATTTACGGAATTCATCAGAAGGAAATTGGAGACAATGTAGTGAGGACTACAATAATCAAGAAAGACGGGGAATCGATAACAACAAAGAAAAGAATCCTAACAGAGAATTTAGTATGACAGTCATCCATCGCAACAGAAATACAGAAACGATAGAATGATAAATGAGCAGGTCGACCTAGAGTCGTTCCGTTGACTGTGAGAGTGGAAATTAAACCTGATGAATTGACCACTCACGCTCTACCGACGAGTCAAGTCGCTATGAGATCGCACGTCCTGTACTGCGATTGAAATCACGCGTCCTGTGCTGCGATGGTGTATTTTCGTTTCTGTCCAAGGAGGCGATGAACAGCGGACCTAGCGTAATTGTGAAGAAAGACAGCGCACTAAAAGCTTACTTCGCGTTGTAATATGCCGCGATCATAATCAGCAGCATCATCATCATCATTATGATTATTATTTTTATTATTATTATTATTTTGAGCGGAAATGAATTATTACGCTTTAAGTGTCAGTAAAATTGTGTTTAATATAATTCCTCACAGACAAAATGATTTTTATTGTTAGAATCAAAAATATGCATGCAACTGCTGTCAAGTTCTTCACCTTACTCTTTAACCGTTCTGCACGTCAAGACCTAAATTATTCTTATTAGTTGAGGATCATACTGAATATCAGCAGGCCGGCCGGAGTGGCCGAGCGGTTCTATGCGCTACAGTCTGGAACCGCGCGACCGCTACGGTCGCAGGTTCGAATCCTGCCTCGGCCATGGATGTGCGTGACGTCCTTAGGTTGGTTAGGTTTAATTAGTTCTAAGTTCTAGGGGACTGATGACCAAAGAAGTTAAGTCCCATAGTGCTCAGAGCCATTTTTTTTTTTTTTTTTTTTTTTTTTTTGCATATCAGCAGAGATTTACGTTTCCTTTCACCAGACGAAACTTATTATTTTACACAAGTAAACAAATAAATAATATCACTATTAGATCTTACTAAACATTAAAACACTTTTATACAGAATTCACTGTTATGAATTGCCATCTCATTCCAATGCGTTGAAAACGTAGCAGCAGGTTTTAAGCACTTGTCTCCCTCTCTTTGTTTCTAGTTCCTCGAAAACGTAGCAAAACAGGAAACTTGGTGAATACTTTCGTATGGAAAACTTCTAACGGAAGCAGAAGGCAGTCAACTTTTGCAGTTTCAGGGATTTCCATTCAACCGGAGGAAATCGGAGATTCGGATAGAACATCCACTCTGGGGCCAGCCAGCACTTGTATTCACCTTCCAGTGAGAACGAACTACCTGTGTGAGGGGCAGGAACATCAGAAATCCCAGGCAGGTGAGCAGAGACACTTAACACTGCACTACTGTAGACATTCAACTGAGAATAACCATATGAAAGTAATAACTACGTAATTATTAAACAAAAGGAAGTAAGGCAGCCGGAAGCTCAGTGTACATCACTAATTTTAGCTGATACATTTTTGAATTAGAAAGGATCAGTCGCTTGAGCTGATGCAAGTAGTAACAGAGTGTAACTACGAGGAACAATTATATTTAACTGAAAACGTCTCATCATTCGCGGAAAGATATTCTGATATGGCAGTCCAAGGTACAGAACTCTAATGTGCGAAGTCTGTGCGGTTCTCACATAATAATGAGTTGCTTATAATGGGACTCTAAGAATCAAAATGAATATCTGTAACAAAATTATGCATACGTATGTTAAATGGAAAGGGATATTCGTCACATGAATCCAAAACAACTGAAAAGATGGGTACGTTACGTCCATGCCGTTATATGTTACCCGTTATGAAAAATGTAATGTAATCGATTCCTTTCCCTTTGAAGCTTTACAGAAAGGCTTCGTTTGTAACAGTGGCTAATTAAGGACAGTTGACATTTAGTACGCTACCGGACCACGGAAATTTGAAACAAACGCCAGGCAGCTTGCTTCTGACGAAAAAGCCTCACCGCTTTTTTTGTGAACATCAAAGCAACAGGCAACTGCACAGTTCTTTACTTCTCTGTGTGCCTCTATGATGGGAAGTCCGTCCACATAAACGCCTCTCATTGACAAAAATTCTTTTACAGTTTCCACGAACAGTTTTCTGAAACAGGTGCCAGATACAAAGGGCATTGTTTTCGTTCTGAAAGTCGAACGCAGTTTTACGATCCATGAAACGGATTTAGTATGCGTCAACACATCGAAAATAACGTTAATAAAGTAAGGTTTATCTTCTGCAATTTGAAACATTAGTAGTGCAAAGAACTGTGCAGAATTTAGCAGACTCGTTTATAGATACCTCGCAGCATCCCGTGCAGGCGACAGACAAATTTCACAGAAAGGGGACAGAAGAATTATGAACGGAATGTGTATTTGAAAACGGGATTCAATCCGTAATTTTGGATCTTATTCAGTAATTTAGAAAGCAGCATACCCTTAGCACTCACTTCACATTCCAACTTGCATTAATCAAGCGAATAGCGCAATTTCACTAATCTTTTGCAACATAGTTGGGGTCCTATTCCTACTTCTTCATCTACAGTGGAGGGGAGGGAGAATGAATGTTGGGGCTCTAGACATGGCGTTTTGTTTCTACTCCTTCTGCTAGAACTTTTTCATTCCTTCAAGCAAGCTCATCCCATTTCATCTTACCAGATGTTCTGGGGCTTTGTACTTGTCCTCCTATAACCACCTGAAGTAGGTAACGTTATATCGAAGTGCATCTTCATTACTAATTTTGTTTCAAACAGTCACGAGTTT
The DNA here is from genome assembly GCF_021461385.2 of Schistocerca piceifrons. NCBI lineage: Eukaryota > Metazoa > Arthropoda > Insecta > Orthoptera > Acrididae > Schistocerca > Schistocerca piceifrons. Next base: position 47,020,691 of record NC_060149.1, on the reverse strand, counting down.
TCCCGTATCATCAAGGATCTTTGCCCTTTCTTCACATCAGATTTTGTTGGGCATTGTACAATATTTCCTGGAAAATCTTAAAGTTGGTGACGTTATTTAGGAGCACCGAATTTTTTCCAAATTTACATTGGGTCAATTAACTTTTTCCATTTCTTTCGTTTCTTAACCCATTTTTCAATCGCTTTTATCTAGCTAGTTTGTTAATTTTTAAATGTTGTTGTTCTTGTGGTCTTCAGTCGTGAGACTGGTTTGATGCAGCTCTCCATGCTACTCTATCCTGTGCTTGCTTCTTAATCTCCCAGTGTCTACTGCAACCTACATCCTTCTGATTCTGCTTGGTGTATTCATCTCTTGGTCTCCCTCTACGATTTTTACCCTCCACGCTGCCCTCCAATACTAAATTGGTGATCCATTGACGCCTCAGAACCTATCCTACCAATCGATCCCGTCATCTAGTCAAGCTGTGCCACAAATTTCTCTTCTCCCCAGTTCTATTCAATGCTTCCTCAATTCTTATGTGGTCTACCCATGTAATCTTCAGCATTCTTCTCTAGCACCACATTTTGAAGGCTTCTATTCTCTTCTTGTCTAAACTATTTATCGCTCATGTTTCACGTCCATACAGGGAACTATACAGTTCTTTACTTCTCTGTGTGCCTCTATGATGGGAAGTGCGTCCACATAAACGCCTCTTATTGACAAAAATTCTTCTACAGTTTCCACGAAGAGCTTTCTGAAACAGTTGCCAGATACAAAGGGCATTGTTATTTTGCTCCCCAAATAGCAAAACTCATCTACTACTTTAAGTGACTCACCTTCTAATCTAATTCCCTCAGCATCACCGCTTTAATTCGACTACATTCCATTAACCTCGTTTTGCTTTTGTTGGTGTTCATCATATATCCTCCCTTCAAGACACTGTCCATTCCAATCAACTGCTCTTACAGGTCCTTTGCTGTCTCTGACAAAATTACAATGTCATCGACGAACCTCAAAGTTTTTATTGCTTCCCCATGGATTTTAATTCCTTCTCCGAATTTTTCTTTTGTTTCCTTTACTGGTTGCTCAATATGTAGGTTGAATAACATCGGAGATAGGCTACAACCCTGTCTCACTCCCTTCCCAACCACTGCTTCCCTTTCGTGCCCCTCGACTCTTATAACTGCCATATGTTTTCAGTACAAATTGTAAATAACCTTTCGCTCCCTGTATTTTACAGCTGCCACCTTCAGAATATGAAATAAAGTATTCAAGTCAACATTGTCAGAAGCTTTCTCTAAGTCTACAAATATTAGAAACGTAGGTTTGCATTTCTTTAATCATCTTCTAAGGTAAGTCATAGGGTCAACATTGCCTCACGTGTTCCAACATTTCTAGGGAATGCAAACTGATCTTCCCCGAGATCCGCTTCTACCAGTTTTTCCATTGGTCTGTAATGAATTCGTGTTAGCATTTTTCAGCCGAGACTTATTAAACTGATAGTACGGTAATTTTCACATCTGTCAACACCTGCTTCCCTTGGGATTGGAATTATTATATTCTTCTTGAAGTCTGAGGGTATTTCACATGTCTCATACATCTTGCTCACCAGATGGTAGAGTTTCGTCAGGGCTGGCTCTCCCAAGGCTGTCAGTAGTTCTAATGGAATGTTGTCTACTCCAGGGGCCTTGTTCCTACTTAGGTCTTTGAGTTCTTTGTCAAATTCTTCACGCAGTATCATATCTCCCATTCCATCTTCATCTACATCCTCTTCCATTTCCATAGTATTGTCCTCAAGTACATCGCCCTTGTATAGGCCCTCAATAGACTCCTTCCACCTTTCTGCTTTCTCTTCTTCGCTTAGAATTGGGTGTCCATCTGAGTTCTTAATATTCATACAAGTGGTTCTCTTTTCTCCAAAGGTCTCTTTAATTTTCCTGTAGGCAGTATCTATCTTACCCCTAGTGAGATAAGCCTCTACATCCTTACATTTGTCCTCTAGCCATCCCTGTTTAGCCATTTTGCACTTCCTGTCCACCTCTTTTTTGAAACGTTGGTATTCCTTTTTTCCTGCTTCATTTATTGCATTTTTATATTTTCTCCTTTCATCAATTAAATTCAATATTTCTTCTGTTACCCAAGCATTTCTACTAGCCCTCGTCTTTTTACCTACTTGTTCCTCTGCTGCCTTCACTACTTCATCCCTCAAAGCTGCCCATTCTTCTTCTATTGTATTTCTTTCCCCCATTATTGTCAATCGTTCCCTAATGCTCTCGCTGAAACTCTATGCAACCTCTGGTTCTGTCAGTTTATCCAGGTCCCATCTCCTTAAATTCCCACCTTTTTGAAGTCTCTCCAGTTTTAATCTACAGTTCATAACCAATAGATTGTGGTCAAAGCCCACATCTACCCCTGGAAATGACTTACAATTTTTAAATAATGAATTAATTTAATTACCTTTTTTGATAATTTAGGGGAGACCCAGTGCAAAAAATGGAAAAAAAATTATTTTTATTTTCTTGTTTCATTAAAATCTAAGGAATCTTCCGAACATTCTGATATATTATTTATCTGGTGGATATATTGCCTTGTTGGTATTATCGTAGTTTAATGTACATCTGCATTGTCAGTTTCCCTACTCGCGACTTACATTGACTCATTTGAGTTGTCATGTTTCCGAAACTATTTACCATAGAAGGCCGTGGTTTTGTTGTTATGTAGTTGACAATCTACTCTACACAGTGTATTGTTTCCGTAGCTCTTTGTTTGAATGGAGCGAAGTGTTTCGTGAATAACTTGTTGTTTAGTGGGTTTTAGTTCGCGCGCCAAGCAGACATTGACACCATTTTGCAGAAGAAAAATGACAAAACCACGCAGAATACTCAAGAAGCGAAGAGACAAGGGTAACAGGTTTTACCGAAAATGTGTAGCTGATGAAGCTTGTTTGAGTATATCACAAGGAACTGCAAGCGACAGAAGTGACAAGAAAAGTGCAGTGGCTACACCCTATCCTTCAGTACTTCCAAAAGCAAAGTTAACTTTAGAGTTTATAAAGACCTCAGTGTAGAAACAGACATGGATACGAATATAATTTTGGAGTTCGGTATTTTGGCTCGTGTTCTAAGTGAAGCAGTGAGTTATTCTCTTTGTGGTAGTGCAGTAACAGTGTCTGAAGATGAATCTACTTCTACTTCTACATTTACACTCCGCAAGCCACCCAACGGTGTGTGGCGGAGGGCACTTTACGTGCCACTGTCATTACCTCCCTTTTCTCTTCCAGTCGCGTATGGTTCGCGGGAAGAACGACTGTCTGAAAGCCTCCGTGCGCACTCGAATCTCTCAAATTTTACATTCGTGATCTCCTCGGGAGGTATAAGTAGGAGGAAGCAATATATTCGATACCTTATCCAGAAACGCACCCTCTCGAAACCTGGCGAGCAATCTACACCACGATGCAGAGCGCCTCTCTTGCAGAGTCTGCCACTTGAGTTTGCTAAACATCTCCGTAACGTTATCACGGTTACCAAATAACCCTGTGACGAAACACGCAGCTCTTCTTTGGATCTTCTCTATCTCCTCCGTCAACCGGATCTGGTACGGATCCCACACTGATGAGCAATACTCAAACATATGGCGAACGAGTGTTTTGTAAGCCACCTCCTTTGCTGATGAACTACATTTTCTAACGACTCTCCCAATGAATCTCAACCTGGTACCCGCCTTACCAACAATTAATTTTATATGATCATTCCACTTCAAATCGTTCCGCACGCATACTCCCAGATATTTTACAGAAGTAACTGCTACCAGTGTTTGTTCCGCTATCATATAATCATACAATAAAGGATCCTTCTTTCTATGTATTCGCAATACATTACATTTGTCTAAGTTAAGGGTCAGTTGCCACTCTCTTCACCAAGTGCCTACCCGCTGCAGATCTTCCTGCATTTCGCTACAATTTTCTAATGCTGCAACTTCTCTGTATACTACAGCATCATCCGCGAAAAGCCACATGGAACTTCCGACACTATCTACTAGGTCATTTATATATATTGTGAAAAGCAATGCCGGCCGCGGTGGTCTAGCGGTTCTAGGCGTTCAGTCCGGAACCGCGCGACTGCTACGGTCGCAGGTTCGAATCCTGCCTCGGGCATGGATGTGTGTGATGTCATTAGGGTAGTTAGGTTTAAGTAGTTCTAAGTTCTAGGGGACTGATGACCACAGATGTTAAGTCCCATAGTGCTCAGAGCCTTTTGAACCACTTTTTTGAAAAGCAATGGTCGCATAACACCCCCCTGTGGCACGCCAGAGGTTACTTTAACGTCAGTAGACGTCTCTCCATTGATAACAACATGCTGTGTTCTGTTTGCTAAAAACTCTTCAATCCAGCCACACAGCTGGTCTGATATTCCGTAGGCTCTTACTTTGTTTATCAGGCGACAGTGCGGAACTGTATCGAACGCCTTTCGGAAGTCAAGGAAAACAGCATCTACCTGGGAGCCTGTATCTAAAATTGTCTGGGTCTCATGAACAAATAAAGCGAGTTGGGTCTCATACGATCGCTGTTTCCAGAATCCATGTTGATTCCTACAGAGTAGATTCTGGGTTTCCAAAAACGACATGATACGCGAGCAAAAAACATGTTCTAAAATTCTACAACAGATCGACGTCAGAGATATAGGTCTATAGTTTTGCGCATCTGCTCGACGACCCTTCTTGAAGACTGGGACTACCTGTGCTCTTTTCCAATCATTTGGAACCTTCCATTCCTCTAGAGACTTGCGGTACACGGCTGTTAGAAGGGGGAAGTTCTTTCGCGTACTCTGTGTAGATTCGAATTGGTATCCAGTCAGGTCCAGTGGACGTTCCTTTGTTGAGTGATTCCAGTTGCTTTTCTATTCCTTGGACACTTATTTCGATGCCAGCCATTTTTTTCGTTTGTGCGAGGATTTAGAGAAGGAACTGCAGTGCGGTCTTCCTCTGTAAAACAGCTTTGGAAAAAGGTGTTTAGTATTTCAGCTTTACGCGTGTCATCCTCTGTTTCAATGCCATCATCATCCCGGAGTGTCTGGATATGCTGTTTCGAGCCACTTACTGATTTAACGTAAGACCAGAACTTCCTAGGATTTTCTGTCAACTCGGTACATAGAATTTTACTTTCGAATTCACTGAACGCTTCACGCACAGCCCTCCTTACGCTAACTTTGACATCGTTTAGCTTCTGTTTGTCTGAGAGGTTTTGGCTGCGTTTAAACTTGGAGTGAAGCTCTCTTTGCTTTCGCTGTAGTTTCCAAACTTTGTTGTTGAACCAAGGTGGGTTTTTCCCGTCCCTCACAGTTTTACTCGGCACGTACCAGTCTAAAACGCATTTTACGATTGCCTTTAACTTTTTCTATGAACACTCAACATTGTCAGTGTCGGAACAGAAATTTTCGTTTCGATCTGTTAGGTAGTCTGAAATCTACCTTCTATTACTCTTGCTAAACAGATAAACCTTCCTCCCTTTTTTTATATTCCTATTAACTTCCGTATTCAGGGGTGCTGCAACGGCCTTATGATCACCGATTCCCTGTTCTGCACTTACAGAGTCGAAAAGTTCGGGTCTGTTTGTTATCAGTAGGTCCAAGATGTTATCTCCACGAGTCGGTTCTCTGTTTAGTTGCTCGGGGTAATTTTCGGATAGTGCACTCAGTATAATGTCACTCTGTCCCTACCACCCGTCCAAAACATCTGAGTGTCCCAGTCCATATCTGGTAGATTGAAATCTCCACCTAAGACTATAACATGGTGAGAAAATTTATGTGAAATGTATTCCAAATTTTCTCTCAGTTGTTCTGCCACTAATGCTGCTAAGTCGGGATATCGGTAAAAGGAGCCAATTATTAACCTAGCTCGGTTGTTGAGTGTAACCTCCACTCATAATAATTCACAGGAACTATCCACTTCTACTTCACTAGTGAGTCCTGTCGACGATGCTGCAGATGGTGAGCTCTGCTTTCATCCCGCTAGCGATACTGGCAGTCTTCACCAAATCAGAAGCCAGCCACAAGCCAGAGAGGATTTCCTCCGATCCATAGCGACACACATCATTGGTGCCGACATGAGTGACCACCGGCAGATGGGTGCACCCTGTACCCTTCATGGCATCCGGAAGGACCCTTTCCACATCTGGAATGACTCCCCCGGTATGCACACGGAGTGCACATTGGTTTTCTTCCCCTCTCTTGCTGCCATATCCCTAAGGGGCACCGTTACGCACCTGACGTTGGAGCTCCCAACTACCAGTAAGCCCACCCTCTGCGACCGCCCGGATCGTGCAGACTGAGGGGCAACCTCTGGAACAGGACAAGCAGCTATGTCCGGCCGAAGATCAGTATCAGCTGGAGACAGAGCCTGAAACCGGTTCCTCAGACAAACTGGAGAGGCCATCCGTACAGCCCTACGGAATGTCTTTCGCCCCGTGTCACACCTCGAGACGACCTCCCACTCTACCACAGGTGAGGGATCAGCCTCAATGTGGGCAGTATCCCGGGCAGCCACAGTCGTAGTCCGATCGGGGGATGCGTGGAACGAGCTGGCCGTCCCCGACAAACCCCCATCCGGACCCCCACAGTGATGCCCATTGGCAACAGTCTCAAGCTGTGTGACGGAAGCCAACACTGCCTGAAGCTGGTAGCGAAGGGATGACAACTCAGCCTGCATCCGAACACAGCAGTTGTAGTCCCTATCCATGCTAAGAACTGTTGTACAAAGAACGTCTGAACTAATCTACAGAGAGCACAAACAATTCGACACAAAATTTAAACGGTTATTAAAATACAAGTTTATCTAGTAAATGCAGTAATGCTGCTACTTACGCACTACTGACACACTGCTCGGCGGCGGAAGGAGACTACGCGATTTTACATTATTCAGGTACTAAAACGCGATGCTACAACTCTCAAATACTAAAATACGCCCGAAATGAATCAAACAATGCAAGTACCCAAAACACGCAAAGAAAATAAGAATTAAACTATATAACAAGTAAGTGAGCTAAGAGTATACGACTTGCTGCTGGCAGCTGCTTATCCAACGGCGGCAGGGAGCACACTCAGATAGGAAAGGAACTGTTTGTCATTTACGTATTTCCTGTCAAAACTGCGAATTCTCTAAATCGTTTTGCATATCAAGCAAGTGTAAAAAGAACTTGTATACTAATAACGTAAGATTAGTATATGGACTGAGGTGCATTGGGAATGGTCGGGTAGCTTGGAAAACGTTGTTCAGCATCACGAATTTGCCGGGTCCACCTACGGAGAACTAACACTACACAATTGTCTAAAGGAAGTGCCTACAGATTCCATGATATCTGCAACAAAAGAATCAGTGTAAGTAAATGATGGTTGCACTGACATCAGTATTGCCTTTGATGGTTCCTGGCAGAGACGAGGACACAAATCGAAGAATGGAGTTGCAACGGCAACAAGTGTTGACACAGGAAAAGTTCTGTATCTTGAGATTATTACAAAATATTGTCAAGGATGCACATGTGCTGGCGTCGATGGAGAGAGAGTAGAAGCTCATAAGCCAAACTGTGGAAAACATTATCAGGGAACAAGTGGAGGGATGGAAGTGGCTGCTGCAGTAAATATTTTTCAGCAATCTGAGGAAGAAAGGGGAGTTAGGTACATTCTGTTCTTGGGAGATGGAGACAGCAAGTCTTTCAAAGTAGTAGTGGACAGCAAACCTTACAGTGTGCCAATAACTAAACTAGTGAGTGTAGGCCATGTGAAAAATAGAATGGGTACACGTCTCAGACAGTTGAAAATAAAACTTGGCAACGCAAAGCTATCAGATGGTAAAACAATAGAAGGTCCTGGCGGACTGACTGACAAGGTGATAGATCAATTTCAAGATTATTATGGTAAAGCTGTCAGGGACAACACCAATGATTTGCACAAGATGGTGAGAGCAGTGTAGGCTATCTACTATCACAAAATTTCAACTGATAGCAACCCCGAACATTGTTTGTGCCCTCGTCCTCCTGAGAAATGGTGCAAATATAGAAAATCTGAAGCTGAAGGATCTCTGGCAGATTTTAAGCATAAAAACAGTGTGCCCAAGCAGTAATGAAGGCTCTGAAGCCTATATTTAGAGATCTGGCCAATCCATATCTGTTGAAAAGGTGTTTGCATGGGAAAACGAATCTTTCAATAATCTTCTCTGGACTCGCATACCAAAAAGTGTATTTGTTGGGATGAAGACCCTACTGTTTGGGAAGAATGACACTGTAATCACATTTAATAATGGATTCAAGTGGCAGACTGAGGGTACTTGGGAAGCTGGGAGTTATTTTGGGGAAGCATACAGTGGAAGGTCTTCACAAAGTGGACAACGGAAGAGTGAAAAAAGCTGAAGTTTCAGCAAAACATGTGACCAAAGAGGCAAGGAAAAGAAGAAGGCAGCTGTTACTCGATAGAACTAGTGGTGAAGATGACCTAGAATATGGAGCATCGTGTTTTTAATAACGTCATGTAACAATAAAGGTAATAAATTCCATATGAAAACTTTAAACGTCCTTTTCTCAGTTTATATATTTTTCACTACAAATGCCTCGTTTGCTCAGAAAATATTCATCCTATTGCACTGAAACATTACAGAGTCCTGCCCAACCATCCAGTAAGCCATCGATCTACAACGAAGAATTTACGTTCAGCTCAGTTATTTGTATTTATATTTATGTTAACAAAATTTTTACAAAAATACAGTGATTGAGCAAAAAATTTGTAAAACCTTTTGTTTTGATGCAAAACCTTCCATCGTAGATCAGTAGAAGAAAGAGTCAGTAGTTATTATATGGCAGAAATTTCAAATCCGTATCTACAACAGTCCCTGAGGTAATGGGTCATTAACATTGGTGAATTAACATGGGCGAGATAGGGGCCCGGGTCCCTCCCTAACTCTCGCATAATACTGCAACTTGTTTATAGAATTTCTGACATCCCTTTCTTTTAGTATACTTTATCCTCTCTGCTTGTCTGCACCTATCTTCACTTTTTAATATCCTCCATAAATAAGATTTTCTATTCGTGAAATCTTCTCGGGTGATCAGCCGAGTAAAGGCGTCGTCTTCTCGCAACGTTTCGAAGGGTTTCGTACCCATCATCTTCAAGCGAAGATGATGGGTACGAAACCCTTCGAAACGTTGCGAGAAGACGACGCCTTTACTCGGCTGATCACCCGAGAAGATTTCACGAATGGAATACGCCGAGAAAGTCTCAAATCACATTTAAGATTTTCTATTTTACGATTCAAAAACCTTCCTTAAAATTTTCTTTGTGTCGTATTCACTATCTCCATTTTCCATTTCGTCCTGTCTTTACAATGTCTGTCTTTATTACTGATGACTGATGTCTTACCCTTGCCTTGTAGTTGCACCTATTGAGCTTTAAGGATGTGGGGATAAAGAGACAAGATCTGTAGATGAGCTGATCAAGTACTATAATGCTAACATTCTGAAACCAAATGCTGGAAAGACACAAGTTTGTGCATTGCCTCTACGGAATAGAGAAGCTGATAGCAAACTGAACATCACTTGGACAGGAAAACAATTCCACTGCGACACTCGAAAATACCTTGGAGTAAATATGCACCGCTCTCTTACATTCAAAGCATACTACGAAGTATCTGCATAGGAAAAACATCATCTGTAAATTTACAGTGGCTCGGACATCTGTCCTGTGCAGTTTGTTTACACGCAGTGGAATATTCTGCACCAGTTGCGTAAAATTCTGTACATGCCAAACACGTTCATAAAATTTTGAACGAGTCTGGACGCACTGTGTTATACGGTCTGCGACCATCTCCTGTCAATAAACTTTACCAAATTAAGGGCATTACTCCGTATTCGCGGGGAAGCAGCTGCTGCACATGAGCCCCAACAACCAATACTCAGATCAAGGAAGAGCTTCATGCTGACAACGACGGCAATTCCTTCATCTCCTGGAACTCGAGATTCTTTGCCTGACGCCCACCGAACATTGTCAAAGAGTATCTAGCTGGAGGTTCACACCTACCTAATGGGGCATCGAAGCCGCAGAGAAGCCAGAGAACTCAGGTGTTACGATGCAAAGTCAACCTTAGGAAATGGGACTTCAGCAGTCATGTTGAAATTTGGAAGTATGGCGAGCGCTGGACCAACAAAATCGGCTACCTTCTTGTAGAATTACTAAGCAGCCTATCAGTTGTAAAATGGTAGGTTTATTTAAACCCCTTTACTATAGTTTCAACGTTTATAAAAACATCTTCTTCAGAAGGAAATAGTGACAACCGAGTTACATGTTGTGGCGGACGTACTTCAAAATATAACAGGAAGGCATCAGTCAAATATAAAATTTCACCTCCATGGCAACTGAAAAATCCACAACGTGGTTGATGCCATTTAGTATTACCTCGTCACTATTCAACTAGTGCAGTAGTGTATAAAATACATATCTGTTCTATGCTATTTAATCTGATTTGATATCTATATGTAATGAAAACTGTAGGCAGACACATGATAATTTGTAACCTTTTCTCAGTAGCGACTGGTTGATGTACTTCTATACCTGCCGCTTTTGATGGGTTCTTATTGTTACACAATGGCAGTAGTGTTGCATACTTATAGGTATTGGTCAAGTATGGTCTGTGGTTAAGTAGTGTTCAGTGATCATTGATGATCAATGATCACTGATGGTCTGTCATCAGTGATGGTCAGTGATCCAGTAGTCAGTGACAATGAGTGATAAATACTGATCAATGATCAATGAAAATAAGTTATCAGTGGTGATCAGCTCTCAGAGGTGGTCCATAATCGAAGTTGTGTCATGATCAAAGGTGGTCCATGAAGAAAGTTGGCCTGTGAGCCAGTGGTCAATGAGACTAAGTGGCCAGTGGTGGTCAATGATCATTGATGGTCTGCTTCCGAATAAACCTTTTGGTGGGCGTTTATCAGATCATGGAATGTCTGGCAGTCTTTCAGTCTAGTGTTTTCATCACAAATCATAAACTTACATGAGAAACTTAAAGTGTTATGCAGCCATCAGGTGTTACTGGGTAGAAGCCTATGTGGAAAGGTTATTATTTAAAGAGGGAATGGTGACTACTTAAAGGGGGATGGTGATGGTGGCTACCCAAAGCGGGAATGATGGAAACCTAGGGAAAGTGGTAGCCGCCTAGTGAAATGGTGGCTACCTAGTACAGGAATGCTGGGAACTCAAAAGAGGGAACGGTGGCCACCTGGTAGGGGAATGATGAACAAACGGCGGCAATGGTGGCCACTTACTTGGGAAATAGAGGCCACCCACCCAAAGGGGAAATGGTGACCATCCAAAGAGGTAATGTTAACCAACCTGGGAGAGAGAGAGAGAGAGAGAGAGAGAGAGAGAGAGAGAGAGAGAGAGAGAGAGAGAGATAGGGAGAGAGAGAGAGAGAGAGAGATTGCTTTGTATGAGAGAGATCAGTACAGGCAGAAATGATTAATTTGAATGACAGTGTCCAAGTAGCATAAAATTTGAAGTATAAAATACAGGGTTTCACATGTTATTTACGAGTGCAGAATTTGACGAATGAAATATGTGTACGTGCCTTTTTACGGATAATGCAATTTCTTTGACACTGGAAACATTTTAATGAGGCGCCAGAGGTATGTATATGTAGGTAAATAACATGTTACTTTGACCTTAGATTCAATTTAATATTAAGTCATAGATAACAGAGAGAGAAAGAGATTACTTTATCACAGGTCTATTTAAGTAGTCCAGTATTTTTCGACCTATGATATACAGAGAGAACACAAAGAATACAGAATTTCCTGACACACAGAGACGCCATTTTTACGTATATAATGAATAGCTTTGATTTTGGAGTCATTTTAATACTAACCCAGAGGTGTGTATGTGCATAGCTTTGACCTTGGTTTAACTTTAATATTAAGACCGAGCTGTATATGTACAGGTAAATAACACACAACTTATACCTTGGCTTCACTTTATTGCTAAGCGAGAGGTATGTGACTTCCACGGAAATAATGGATACATCTCTAACTTTAAAATGAGAGTTACCTTTTTTTTTGTTTTTTCCTGTTTTACTGCACACCTGGCTCATCATTTTAATAATATATTGTGATTTGTTGGAGAGACGACAGGAAGAGGTGCAAAGCAAACAGTTAATTTGTACATAATTATTGCATATATATTTTACTTCAAAGGAAATAATGAGACTTCCAAGTTGTCGTTATGTAATTTATTTTTGCTGCATATCTGGGGCATCATTTTAATAAGTCGCGGCAGAGGGCGTCATTTTCACAACTTGTTTCGATACTACGCTCTGACTGGTAGAAGATATGGATGGATAAGAGAAAAAGGAATTGTACGTTGGAAACAATATCATTTTGACACTACTTTTACTCGTCATTTAACTACTACATACTCACTGGTTGGAAAAAGGAGAGGGTGGGGTCTGCTTCCGTTACTTTGGATTATTTGATTGGCTGGGGATAGGGAGTACTCCACTGTGATTGGTTCGAGATAAGAGGAGGGAAGTCTTCTTTTCAATTTTCCACCACCGCAATTCGACTGCTTCCCCATCTTCAATTTTTAAATACTGTGTCATGACTGACTGGAGATAAATATGGGGGCGTGACGAGCCACTAATAAAGATGGTGACGTCACTAGTGACATGTGTGACACCGATGATGACCTCACTTTACTAGGTCGGAAGAGGGGATGAGCGCAAGTAGAAAAGCAACTGGAATCACTCAATAGAGGAAAGTCCACTGGACCTGACGGGATACCAATTCGATTCTACACAGAGTACGCGAAAGAACTTGCCCCCCTTCTAACAGCCGTGTACCGCAAGTCTCTAGAGGAACGGAGGGTTCCAAATGATTGGAAAAGAGCACAGGTAGTCCCAGTCTTCAAGAAGGGTCGTCGAGCAGATGCGCAAAACTATAGACCTATATCTCTGACGTCGATCTGTTGTAGAATTTTAGAACATGTTTTTTGCTCGAGTATCATGTCGTTTTTGGAAACCCAGAATCTACTATGCAGGAATCAACATGGATTCCGGAAACAGCGATCGTGTGAGACCCAACTCGCTTTATTTGTTCATGAGACCCAGAAAATATTAGATACAGGCTCCCAGGTAGATGCTATTTTTCTTGACTTCCGGAAGGCGTTCGATACAGTTCCGCACTGTCGCCTGATAAACAAAGTAAAAGCCTACGGAATATCAGACCAGCTGTGTGGCTGGATTGAAGAGTTTTTAGAAAACAGAACACAGCATGTTGTTATCAATGGAGAGACGTCTACAGACGTTAAAGTAACCTCTGGCGTGCCACAGGGGAGTGTTATGGGACCATTGCTTTTCACAATATATATAAATGACCTAGTAGATAGTGTCGGAAGTTCCATGCGGCTTTTCGCGGATGATGCTGTAGTATACAGAGAAGTTGCAGCATTAGAAAATTGTAGCGAAATGCAGGAACATCTGCAGCGGATAGGCACTTGGTGCAGGGAGTGGCAACTGACCCTTAACATAGACAAATGTAAAGTATTGCGAATACATAGAAAGAAGGATCCTTTATTGTATGATTATATGATAGCGGAACAAACACTGGTAGCAGTTACTTCTGTAAAATATCTGGGAGTATGCGTGCGGAACGATTTGAAGTGGAATGATCATATAAAATTAATTGTTGGTAAGGCGGGTACCAGGTTGAGATTCATTGGGAGAGTGCTTAGAAAATGTAGTCCATCAACAAAGGAGGTGGCTTACAAAACACTCGTTCGACCTATACTTGAGTATTGCTCATCAGTGTGGGATCCGTACCACATCGGTCTGACGGAGGTGATAGAGAAGATCCAAAGAAGAGCGGCGCGTTTCGTCACAGGGTTATTTAGTAACCGTGATTGCGTTACGGAGATGTTTAATAAACTCAAGTGGCAGACTCTGCAAGAGAGGCGCTCTGCATCGCGGTGTAGCTTGCTCGCCAGGTTTCGAGAGGGTGCGTTTCTGGATGAGGTATCGAATATATTGCTTCCCCCTACTTATACCTCCCGAGGAGATCACGAATGTAAAATTAGAGAGATTAGAGCGCGCACAGAGGCTTTCAGACAGTCATTCTTCCCGCGAACCATACGCGACTGGAACAGGAAAGGGAGGTAATGACAGTGGCACGTAAAGTGCCCTCCGCCACACACCGTTGGGTGGCTTGCGGAGTATAAATGCAGATGTAGATGTAGATATTGCTCATACAACTTTCAGATCTTGGTTTCAAAAGCCAACACTTTCATTTCAGTGACGCACAAATTTAACAGTACGTAGCAACTGTTTTCATTTACGTACATACAAGTACATTTCAGTAAACATTCTAGATAAGTGAAGATGAACGAGCCATTGTTCAAAACCACATTTTGAGAAGACAGTGTAATCAAAATTCACAACTTAGTTTCAAATAGAGAGCTCAGAAGAGAAGTATATTTAAGCCGGTTTCAGGAAGCCCGCATTCCTCATCCGAGAATACCTTTCAGTATAACAAATATACACTCCCAAATTTTGCCACACATTTATGAAGGGTAAGAAAGAAAGGGAGAGTGCAAGGTCTCATCGACTTCGAAGTCGTCAGAGAGGAATTTCCAGCTCATGTTACACAAGCATGGGGGAAGAACTCTTTGAGTAACCATCGCGGTACAGCCAGGAGCGGCTCATTAAAACCATGAAAAAGTATATCACAGCAGCTGTCGTGTTACTTGCGTTCCGCTTCTTAACCTCAGTGGCACTTCAATCGATCAACCAGGTTACAGTTTCACGATGGGACAACATCGATATAACCAGTGTCCATATCCAAAAAGTAATCCAGAAATTTCCCTTGCGTGACACAGGGACGTCATGAAAAAATTTAGCTTGGGTCCTGTAGAACAGAATTCAGTGCCTTAACCGCTATGCCACATCTGTTTCAATGGGATAGTTGATTAGTGTGACGTCGATGTCGAGATCATTAGAAACGAACCTTAACCGAATAAAAACACCAAAGTCTCAATCTGCGGCTAAGTGAGATAAATACCAGGTCTTCTAAAAGAAAGAGAGCAGCAACTTTATTGTGAACACGGAGAAATCGGAACATTAGTGAATGTGCTGGTAGTACCTTAGAGCTTCGAGGCTGAAAATGTGCGATTGGGAACAGCTACTGCCGAAAATTCGCCTGAGGCTATAGCTCTCGAATGAAACCCCCCACCCCACCAGCCCCAACACGACGAGAGAATCTCGGCTGTTGTGAAACCGTTCAACACACGGCAGAAGCTATGCACAGTCGCTACGACTCGTTGCCTATAGATATCGGAAAATGCATGTCGACAGTAGGGCTTTGTTCTTCTGTTGTTGTAAGGTACAACAGAAGAGAAACCTCCCCAACCAATCACCTCACCCTCCTTCATATTGGAGACGAGCCATGTATTCGAAATCTTAAGCTCTGGCTGTAGAGTAAGGTTCACAACCTCAATCACTGTATCAGAAGACAGGGTCAGCGATGGAATTGCTAGATGCTTATCACGTAGTTATTTCTTTTTCCTTCTTATTCCGGAATGTGCGCACTACCTTCCCTAATCAGATGTGAGTGTCACTAAATTATCTTTAGAGGAATTATTCCATTCCATTATTTGTGCTTTTCTTTGTGGACTAATAAAATAAAAACTACCAACTGGTTATTCGCTATGCCATGGAGAGAAATGGCACGCTGGATCCACAGTCGGGTGGACTGGCCTTCAAATTTCCCTCTGGTTTTCCACATTAAGAATTTTTGTGGTTTCCTTAAACTGCTGAATGCAAATACGGGAATGGTTTCTTTGAAATCGACGAAGTCTATTTCCCACCTTATCTTCTCAAAAATTGAGTCGGTGACCCACACCATACTGTCTCGTCATCGACAGGACGCCAAATGCTAACTTTCCTTCTTTCCTTTTTTTCTATATACGTTTATTTCAGAGAGGAAACATCATAGTGCATAAAACTTATGCCTAAGCTTCTCAAGTCATTTTAATTTCGCAGCACTTATTTCCTTTCCTTTTACTTTCAGATTTGCTGGGTGTGCCATACCTCCACCTAGTGTGCAAGCTTTTGGAGATGAAACAACATGATACATGGGACATGACATATTTTCTGAGAGTGAGTCTTTCCTTCATGCGTCTTCTTTCATTCTTGCATACTTTGGAACAGTTTCCTGTAAACTGTTACAGTACCTTCATTTGCCGTTGTTTGGAAAATAGAGTAGAGAGTATAAGAACAGGTCATCTTTCGATGAATTCAATCAAGACATTAACTCTGTAAATCTCGACTTATTTTTCAAACGATCCCAGCGACTAGTCGTGGAACACTGATTTAGTCGCTCAACATATTCGTGTAAAATGAGCTCATAGCCTCTAAAGAGTTTTCTCTAATATGCTTTCTGTGAACGAGTCTCCTCATGAATCCTGATGTTTTATCAATCTAAGCTACGTTTCCTGTATACAGACAGCAGTTTTTCGTTCAGGTAGAGAGTTTCCAAATATTTTTCCACAGATCTATCACCCACCTTCACACATATCTTGTCATACAACATTATAAAGATGTGAAAACTGCTACAGTGAATGTTACTTGGGAGTTAATGTTATAGTATCTCCGCGAAAAGCCTTGCGACTTCTTCAGTTCTAAATTTTAATTACTACACGAGGAAATACATATTTGAGTATTTCAAAAAATTTAGAAGTATTTAACTCATAGATTTCGATTCACACTTCTATTTTCCTTTAGTGGCTTAGTAAAATCTGTTTAGTACACGTAACGTAATGGTTTGAATTACATAAATATCACGGAAATCTGGCGTAAAAGTTATTTGTTTTGTAGATTTCTTGAATTGTATCATTTTGTCATCCTTAACGTGGTAGTTGACATTTCATTGTTGTTGCTGCTGTAATGGTGCTGATAGCAAAGCAGGTTGGTAGCCACAGACCATAAAGCTTTGTAAAAACCTGCTTACTGGTGATTCGAAATTTTATGCTGGATTTTGAAATGTTTCGGTTATACACGGTTAATCGTTCTCCCGAAGCAATACAGCTCAGAGATTGTGGATACTATTGTGATAGAATTGTGTGTACTTCAAATACGCCGACGATGTATCATGCTCCTTCTAATTCTTACGTAAGACCGGCTATAGAACTAAGCCCATGCGGAATGAATATGCATATGAAAGCTGACAGTGAGAAAAGTAGAGAATTATTTTCGCCGTCAGCAATCATGTTTGCGAGAGCTGCTTGCAGTTCCATTGGAGAGAAGGTAGTATGATTCCTGTTTAAGATATGTTATTAAGTAGAAACTCATGATATATGCCTACAGCAGAACAGAAGGACTGTCGATTGGATTGTGGCTTCAAAAAAACATATGGAGAACGACTGTTATGAGATGTACTGATTTTACGAGAGTAAGAGAGCCAAATATTAGTTCTGGACTACTGCGTGTAATTTGGAAAGACGAATGTATAACGTCGTACCATTGTCACATGGGATGAAGTGTTCTATTATCAGCGGTGCCAACAGACAGTCTGTAACCTTCTCACGAAAACGTTAGGCCAGATTCTAGGAATTGAGAGTCAAGGGATAAGTATTGTACCTTATTTGTTTCGTTGTTTTGTTTATACAAATGTTACAGTTGAATAATGCAGCATACCTTACCAAGTATAACAAGGCGTATACGTACATAACGAAATATTTGACCAATCGAAGAACATTGATTGAGTAATACAGTGCAGCAGGTAGGACATTCAGCTCGTATTCAGTAGGAGGGAAGTTAAAATCTACTTCACGACATACTGCAAAAGCTTCATTGTGAATTCGCATAATCACTCAAGATAGATTCCTGTGTTAAGGCCACGACTGGTCTCCATGCCAGTAAGTGTGCTTTTGGGCTGCCGCTTTGTCTCAAATCACTGTACGTCAACCAGATGGTATACAGAAAGATTTTTCTCCTTTAGAGTAATTTCGGTATAACGAACATTGTTTAATAAATATTTTAGTGTTAGAAGGTTTCTCCAGCTATCACACCCTATAGCGAATTTTATAACTTGAAATTATTTTCTTTTCTTTAGTAAGAAAATCCGAGTAGTTATCATTAAACTACACACAAAATCATACTGAAATTTTGGACAGTTATAAACCAGTTGAACCGTATTATTGACGCACAAAATATTATCAACGAAAGCAAGTGAGCTTGGTACTTTCTGTTGTTTGATTGTGATGATGCGTAGTGGGACTGAAACTAATCTGTCGTTTTGAGTAAGAAATTGAGATTAGTTTTTTTATAATGTTTAGCTGAAATGTAACGAAACTAACTCCAATCACATTCGGAATCCTATAAATCTTTTTGAAAGGCAGTATAAATAGCTGAACAGAGATGTGAGAAGGTAATTCGTGCTGTCCAGAAAAGATGAATTTGCTCTCTAGAACCTTAAATATTTATCGTGAGATGATAATCGTAACCATTTGGACTGCATTTCTTCCATTTGCCATTTCCCCTGCTTGCCAGATCATTTCTCAGAGCCGCGATAAACTAGACGTTTCGCTAGATTTCTGGAACACGTCCAGGTCACTTGTCACAGCGTTTTTCCGCAGCCCTCATCACTCACTTGATATATGCTATGCCATCTTCCTGTCGTATTGCTGACAATCAGTCTGTTCCAATAGCCACTCACTGACTGGCTTTGTAAAGCGAGTAGAACGATATCAGTCGCTTCATTTCACGGTACAAAACGCTCCGTTCTCTGTAATATACCGAAAGCTCCTGGCACTGCATTTTCTGATGTAAAATTTGACTACTATTAGGTACGAGGGTAATTCTGGTATATTGAAATATACAGATATGACGCAGACTGCTCTAGTGCAATATTAGTTACAGATTTTGCCATCCGGAAGAGAACTGAAAAGATCGGTAGACAAAATAGGATACAATGAACTAATAATTTCCGCCCATGTCAACTAATTATGAATATCATGTCTGACCTGAGTTGCATCTGTAATGATAACTCTGGATTATTTACTTGGTCTCGACTGATGACTAATTAGGATATGTTAAATGTGGCAGCGATACTTGGTTAAACCTACATTTCTTGAAACAAGTATTACTGTTTCAGTGCGGCTGGCTGCAAGTGGTTTCTGTGCTAAACGTCAAGAAAGGAAGTTACAATCTTGCAATGTGCAAGATGTTTTACACACCTAAAACATCTATGTCAACATCTACATTTATACTCTACAAGTCACTGTGTAGAGGGGAGCAGAGCGTAATTCTCATTGGGCCATGTATTAAGCTTTCTTTTCGTTTCATTCGCCTGTGGAGTCGTGGAAGAATGATTGTTAAAGCGTCTCTGTGATAGGTTCAGCTACTTTAATTTTCTCTTCTCGGTCCACACGGTAATGCTACGCATAGATTGTAGTATATACCTAGAGTACACTTACTTAGTACTGGTTCTTGAAATACTGTAGGTAGGTATTTGCTGGACATTTGGCTTAGATATTAAAGAGCCTACCACTTCGAATAATTCATGCTGCACGAATGTTGCGTAATCAATGTACCTGCCAGCAGTCGCCATGTGGTTAGAATTTTCCAAATATTCGACCATTACATAAAAATCAGCAATCTCCATAACCTAAGATTGAGCTTGTGAAATTATTCGGTGTTTTATAAACTGCAAACTGTTACAAACAGGTATTTATATGCACTGACTGATTCAGATTGTGAATCAGTGATACTATAGTCATAGCCTGTAGTGCAATATTTGAATCAAGTAAATGATACAGAGTACGCGAAGGAACTTGCCCCCCTTCTTGCAGCGGTGTACCGTAGGTCTTTAGAAGAGCGTAGCGTTCAAAAGGATTGGAAAATGGCACAGGTCATCCCCGTTTTCAAGAAGGGGCGTCGGACAGATGTGCAGAACTATAGGCCTATATCTCTAACGTCGATCAGTTGTAGAATTTTGGAACGCGTATTATGTTCGAATATAATGACTTTTCAGGAGACTAGAAATCTAGTCTGTAGGAATCAGCATGGGTTTCGAAAAAGACGGTCGTGTGAAACCCAGCTCGCGCTATTTGTCCACGACACTCAGAGGGCCATAGACATGGGTTCACAGGTAGATGCCATGTTTCTTGACTTCCGCAAGGCGTCGATACAGTTCCCCACAGTCGTTTAATGAACAAAGTAAGAGCATATCGATTATCAGACCAATTGTGTGATTGGATTGAAGAGTTCCTAGATAACAGAACGCAGAATGTCATTCTCAATGGAGAGAAGTCTTCCTAAGTAAGAGTGATTTCAGGTGTGCCGCAGGGGAGTATCGTAGGACCGTTTCTATTCACAATATACATAAATGACCTAGTGGATGACATCGGAAGTTCACTGAGGCTTTTTGCGGATGATGCTGTGGTATATCGAGAGGTTCTAACAATGGAAATTGTACTGAAATGCAGGAGAATCTGCAGCGAATTGACGCATGGTGCAGGGAATGGCAATTGAATCTCAATGTAGAGAAGTGTAATGTGCTGCGAATACATAGAAAGAAAGATCACTTATCATTTAGCTACAACATATCAGGTCAGCAACTGGAAGCAGTTAATGCCATAAATTATCTGCGAGCATGCATTACGAAAGATTTAAAAGGAATGATCATATAAAGTTGATCGTCGGTAAAACAGATGCCAGACTGAGATTCATTGGAATAATCCTAAGGAAATGCAATCCGAAAATAAAGGAAGTAGGTTACAGTACGCTTGTTTGCCCGCTGCTTGAATACTGATCAGTAGTGTGGGATCCGTACCAGATAGGGTTGATAGAAGAGATAGAGAAGATCCAACGGAGAGCAGCGTGCTTCGTTACAGGATCATTTAGTAATCGCGAAAGCGTTACGGAGATGATAGATAAACTCCAGTGGAAGACTCTGCAGGAGAGACGCTCAGTAGCTCGGTACGGGCTTTTGTTGAAGTTTCGAGAAGATACCTTCACCGAAGAGTCAAGAAGTATATTGCTCCCTCCTATGTATATCTCGCGAAGAGACCATGAGGTTAAATCAGAGAGATTAGAGCCCACGCAGAGGCATACCGACAATCCTTCTTTCCACGAACAATACGAGACTGGAATAGAAGGGAGAACCGATAGAGGTACTCAAGGTACCCTCCGCCACACACCGTCAGGTGGCTTGCGGAGTATGGATGTAGATGTAGATGTAGATATTATCATTACTTTGATTCCGAGATGTAACTGACCAGCCTCTTTTAAAGAGTTGCTAGATGTTGATAACTCCATCATCTGCTGAAAGTGTGGGAGCTGAATTAGTATTATTTGACAGGCTACTGATATACAACACCAACAGCCAGGATCTCCACAAACTTCCCTAGGGTACAAATGAAGCCATTTCTACACTTATAGATGACTATCCATCGAAGGTAATTTGCTGCTCGGCCCTATTTAGAAATCTTCAGTCCACGCATAAGCTTCGTTTGACAGACCATAGTTTTGTTAACAAGCGTCGGTATGGTACAGAATCAAATTCTTTTTGGGAGTCAGTGGCTGGGATAATCCTGAAAAATATCGGTCGTCTAACGTTACCTTTGAATTTCCCTGGCCAAACAAAAACTTCAGCAGATGCAGAAGAAAGCCACTGCAACTGTGGCCAAAACGT
The DNA here is from genome assembly GCF_021461385.2 of Schistocerca piceifrons. NCBI lineage: Eukaryota > Metazoa > Arthropoda > Insecta > Orthoptera > Acrididae > Schistocerca > Schistocerca piceifrons. Next base: position 46,998,994 of record NC_060149.1, on the reverse strand, counting down.
TGGTTTGATCAGTGTCCACTATTTACAACAGGAGACGCTAACATACGCTTAAAACTTTGATATTAACTTGCTGTGATCGTGGGAGCCTATACAACTACAAAAATTCATGGATGAACTTTATTTGTCATGTTATTTTTTTGTATTTGTGTAGCATAGATAGTGAAAACCAGAAAAGATTGCAAAATACGCACTCCTCTCTCGCTCACGTAATATTAATTCAGTACTGTTATACATTTTACTCTCATTAGTATGAGTGAAGGACTAGTGATATAGAAAAAGGAAGACACCAGAGAAATGGTGACACATGACGAAATATCTGTTCTCACATAATATAGGTGGTAAACTGTATACAATTTGTTGTAAGCTGTATTCCATATTTTAAGAGATGTGGACCAATATAAGATAAAATTTCCAGTAAACATAGACTTTAAAAAAACGTACCTTACAAGCTATGCGCACTGGTTCATCTTCGCTAGTGTGAAACACATCTCTTCTAGTGCAAGTTCTTTGCTATGACGAACGCCCTTCAGAACTGCAGTAGACAAACGAGGACTGAGTCCTGTGTTATTGTTCGTGGCTGCAGCATGCAGTAATCAGTTGTTAATGTGGTTACTGTAAACCAGGAGCGATCAAGATTTCGGCCTGCGGTCCATGTCCGGGCTCGAATGTCAAAGCACAGCCTTGCTGACACACTTCACCGACCGTAATGCCACGCTGTCTGAGCGCAAGAAGGGAGAGGAGGGAAAAACTAGGAACGTGTTTCAATTAAATGGCAATGCAGTTGCACTGCATACGACTTGGTTTTATGTTTCACATACATCAACAACGTAGGTTACAAGCGAAACACATTTTCAGTATAATGTAATTATTTTTGGCACGCTGAAGACATAATATAATTCTTATCGCCGAGCAGGGTAGGCGCCCATTCTTAGGCGCATTGTCACACTTCGCTCGGATCTCCTCCTCGTAGGTTCGAATACTCGCTCGGGCATGGGTGTGTGTGTTGTCCTTAGCGTAAGTTAGTTTAAGTTAGAATAAGCAGTGTGTAAGCTTAGGGACCGATGACCTCAGCAGTTTGGTACCATAGAACGTACCTAAATTTTCCTAATTTCTAATTCTTATCTGGTGCAACCTGCCGGCGTATGGACAGATGCAGACATTTTCACAGAAATTCTCTCTCAAGTTGCCACGTAATCGTGACTTGTTAGTTTCATAAACAAAAAGGTCTTTCACACAAACATATCGATCTAAATATTGTAGCACTTTCGCAACCTCATTATGGACAACTGGAAACTGTATCTAAGGAAAGCAGTGTACACATCCTGGACAGTTTTAACGTACAAGGCTTTTTTATTAAAACAGGATTTACGCTGTAGGTCAATCAGTTACCTCTGCAAGTGATCAGGAGAGCTTTCAACTGAAACAGCAGACGGTCTTGAAAACAGCTCTCAAATAGGTGTAACATTGACAGTGTCCTCAAAACGTTTAGGAAACTATCTTTGTAAATCTTTCAAGGGCGCAATGAATTCCTGAAAGTCTGCGTTTCCTTTAATTGCAGTGAGCTTATGGAACAGGACTATCTTTGTCAGAATGTGCCCCTGCTAGAATGCTATTTTCTTTTTAAATGTATCCCCATCAAATAAGAAAGTAGTTATCTTGGACTGTCTTACTGTTGGCAGTGTTCAGTTAAGTTCACTTAAAACGTGAAGTTTACACTCCATTCCGAATGTTCTAATTTTTGTTCTTGCACTCCTTTTTCCTTAATAAATGCAACAGTAGCGAGTTTTAAATCAAAAAATCCTTCACGCCTACCCCTTTACTTAACCTACATACTCTGTAGTAAAATATGAATTCCCCATACCTGTTGTTCAGTTCCAATGAAAATCATTGGAGCTGACAATGGAATAATGCCTGAAACTTCACACATTCTACTATTCGTACTACCAATTTCTTGAAGTGCTCCACGCCTTGAATATTTAGCACAGAGTACAGAAAAATGAATCCTGTCTGTGGATCGTTCTAATGTTTTGCTCTTTTATTCTGAGCTAAATCTCTAAATTCTTTTAGCACGGTGCAGTAACGTCCTTCCATAGCAAATATGCAGTACCCGTCACTTACGCGAACTGAGAATTCTCACCCCTCGCTTCTGTAATTCCTATTCATTTTAAAGGATTGCGACGATAGATCGCTAGACTTCCCCTTTCTGTACAAAACGGCCACTACACATGTGAACGTCCTTCAAACCACGAACAAATAGCGGAGGTTGAACAGCGCTAATAGCACGATTCTGCCAAACTGAAGAGAGTTGTGCTGACGTAAAATGCCTCCCCGCAGTGCTAAATGAAATCGCGCGCTGTTCCTGTTACTTCCGAGAATGAACGAGCAAAGCCGAGTGACAGGCGGGGCCGCGGCCCCTTAGTGAAGTCTGGCACGCCGTTTCACCTATTGTAAACCATATCGACGACTTTGGACAAGTGCGACGATTGCATTAGTTATAATGGAACGATTTTAAGTTTTGGTAAGTTTGTGACACGCTTTTACATCATAGTTTCATCTTTGGACTTACTAGTTTAATGGAAGCTTATTATTCCACACGAAAAACAGTAGACATGGTCTTCGGTTATGTCCTGGCAAATGAAGCAACCGTCGTGTCCCATTATAAGGTCGGCTGTTCCACAGTAACAGAATAACGTTTCCTCATTTGTTTACCCATTTGTTTACTGCCTGCTGCAGGTCGTTTCTAACGGCGAAGAGCAAGCAGCAGATGTACTATAGTGAAGATGAGCAAGTGCCCATAGGTATTAAGTTATGCCTTTTGGTGTCCTTATTTATCACAAACTTTTTCTTGTCTTGGTAGTCCTCCGAAAATTTTGAATACTTCTTTAAGAGCCTGTATAATCATAATCAGGGGGTCATAGACGTACTGGTAGATCTCTTCAAAAAACATTTTCATGTTAAATATAATTTTGATCGTATGGCGCTAGATAACTAGTTCGTACATACAACTGACATTAATAAAACCTTAAAACAACCTCCAAACCTTTCATTTTGTGATTTTATGTAAGAAAATGAAAGTTAACATTGGCAGCTAGTGAGCTTGTTTAGGTACTGGAAGCGCATGTAGGATGAACAGTGTTTAGTTTTCATCGGTCAGTTAGATTTGGATTTTCTGTGATTTCTGTAAAACACATCAGATGAATAGGCGTAGTGTCGAAAAGGACGGTTTGTTAAAAATTAATGTACTTCATTTCGCTCATACTCGCTAAGTCAATTTCATACGGAGACATATGGACTAATACCAAGTAAAATATGTTTACATGACAGATATTTGGCTACTGCTGCAGACAGTCTTGAGAACAATCGTCGTGAGAAGAAAGCAGTGAAAAACTTTTCCGCATTTCTGATTACTTAGCAACATTCAGACGAAAAGATGATGTGAACTGTATCTTTATTAACTGTGTTTTTGTCGTAAACGTTTCCTGTCCACCAGAATACCTTTCTGTAATTATAGTAGTCCTTCCTAATAGGTTTGTGTAGAAAGCACAGAGTTAGTTTTCTACGTGTAGTGAACATTTTGAAAGTAGGTAAATTGAACATATTGGCTATAGCTCCTTTATTACATGAAGTTCCTTCAATGCAGCTGCATGACGTCGGATTCTTGCAACTATATTTCGTCTGATAACCATTCAGCCATGTTCAGGCGAGTTTTTGGCACTAGAGATTGCTAGATGTCCTTCTCTATTGTTACATCAACCCCCCTCACCCTTTGTGGGTATGGGGATGGGCTGGCAGCGGTACAAACAATCCGCTCGCCAGCAAGTCGACATTAGTCTCTAACTTAGACGTTGAAACAAAAATTAAAGAGACTTATGTATCACAAATTTAAAATTATTATCAAAGATGTTAGTGGGAGAATGTAAGTAAATAAAGCTATCTTAATGATTTGTTTAAAAACGGTGATAAAACTGTGGACAGACATCACTGTTAAACACAGTAGAAAAACAGCTCAAGAACACTAGACACTACAAAAAAAAACACTTAAAAAAATGAACATGACAGAAGATACAATGACCATCAAAAAAGGAACACCGTATACTTTCACTAAAATTGGAAAATTACGTGCCCCGGAATGGGAGCCTGTTGATGAAAAGAAAGGTGGGTATGGAGGGACATAGAAGAGCGGTGGTGATGAGGACTGAAGACTAGTGAAAGGCGGTGACGAGACAGGGGTGGCTGTGGGGGACAAGGAGAGAGGGGTAGCTGGTATTTGAATGTGTAGATGTGAGAGAAAAAGGGGGGGGGGGGTCACCGACAGGGCAGGGGAAAAAGGAGGAGGTATTGTATGGAGACAGAATGACATGTGACCCCTTGGGGGAGAGGCGGATAGAGTGGGGTGGATGTGTATTTAGAGCTGACAGGAATGAGTATATGTTGAAGCAGAGTTAGTGGTCCAGGAGGGGGATACGTTTGAAATTTCTCTGGGAGAATACGAGGAGGGTGTGCAGGTGGAGGATTTGTGGGATATTTAGGTAGCGTCACGGCAGCATACTATAATTTTAAGGAGAGGGGACACAATAGGACTGTGGAGTCGAGTTTAAGGAAGGTGTGGGTTATTGGGAGGTGTTCAAAGTTAGTAAGGAGAGGTGGGAAATTAATGAGTTCGTAAAGGATCATTCTGGGGAAAGATTAGCAAATGAGGAAGCAAGGCGGAAAGCGTGGCGTTCGAGGATGTGGAGGGACTTATATAACTTGGGAGGGGCACATATCCATGCAGTATATACACAGAAATGGATGGGTCAGATCAGGAATTTGTATGTGTGAAGGACAGTGAAGGGATGTAGTCCCCATATCCTGCCGTTTAGTAGTTTTAGTAGTTTCAGTGAATTGTGGGTTTCCTGTTGGAAGGTTAGTGCGAGAGGTTTACATGTTAGTTGCTGATCGGAGTTTAGCCCAAGGTATTGTAACTTGTTAGTTAGCTGGATGGGATAGTCGTAAATCGTGAAGTAGAACTCATGGAGACGTAAGTTGAAGGTTATGCACCCTATAATTATTGCCTGGGTTTTGGAGGAGTTAATCTTAAGCAGCCATTGGTTACACCAGAAGGTAGACTGATTGAGTTGAATTTAGAGGGACCGTTGGAATGTCTGGAGTGTAGGATAGAAGGCTAGGAAAGCGCTGTCATCAGCATACTGAAGGACTAAAGGATGTGTGGATGCAATGAGGTGGTTTGAGGAAATCGGCAGTGTATAAGAGGTAAATAAGAGACGAGAGAACGGAATGTTGGGGCACTCCAGCTGTGAGGTGGAAGGTATGGGTGTTGGTGTTAGTAACAATGACTTAGGATCGGAGATTGGAGACGAAGGATGCAATAAGGTAGACATAGTAGATGGTAAGTGCATAAGTCTGGAGTTTGAAAAGGAGACCGCAGTACCATACGCAGTAGTGTGCTTTCTCTAGTACAAGGGAGACAAGCATGGTGGATTTATGATTGTTGAGTTGTTGGGTCACGAGATGAATGTGGAAGGTTCAGGAAATGATCATCATCAGAGAAGGAGGGACGGAAGCCATACTGGGCAATAGGAAGTAGATGGTGATGATACAGATGGTGGTGGATGTGTCGGAGAGGATGGATCCAAAGACCTTGCTAAACGCTGAGGTGAGGCAGATGGGGCAGCACTAGGAAGTATCAGTGTATGTGGGGAGGTGATATTGCTCCATCCATGGCGCGCAGGAGCATGCTCGATGATAATAGTACATGCGCGCTCTATATCGGAACGCTGGCTCGACAGAGATTGCTCATGTAGCAGCTGACTTTTGGCATGCGTCTCCGTGCCAGTTTTGATTACGTTCTGGATTTGATCTAGCAGTCTCCAGTGCTAATCACTCACCTGAAGACAGCTGAATGGCTATCACCCGAAATATCATGCCAAGAAATCGACGTCATCCGGCTGTAATCTCGAAACATAATGGAATACTTATTACTCCTCGAAAATTTCAAAAATCCCAATAACTCTTTCATTCATAAGCTAAATTTTGAGAGCCTAAAACATTTTTTCTAAATGACGTAGTATAAAAAGCAATTTGGTTTTGAATACTTGAATTTTCCGGTGGAATATGAAGAACAACAGTTTTTTAACAGTCTTTCTAAGGCTTCACTATGTGGCTCACCACATATTTTAGTGGTAGTACTGTTGTGTTTTCTCATATTCCGTCGTGTAAGATGTTTCTCCGAGATTCAGTTTCCTCAAGCATCTTCCACAGAGAGGTGCAACGAAGGACCATTGTTTGTGGCTCTTCGTGGCTTGTCGCAAACACATCATGATTATTAGAAGGCTGGGCTACGGGACGGAAAGTATTCATCCCTGACATTCATCCTGTAATCAGATACTGCTGAACTATTTTTCTTTGCTCTGAAACATCCATGCATACCAGGTGAATAAGACAGCCAACCAGTTGCAACAAATGGTCGTATTCAATTAACGTTAACTATGGTTTCAGCGGATTTAAATCCGTCGTGTTCAGAAGGATAAGAAACCTGCGTACAGTGCAACAACGTAAATTACAATCAAAACATCATGGACCAATATTATGTGTCATACAGAAAGTAGGAATGTTACAAACAAAATGAAGACCATCTGTTAGGAAAGAATATGGCAAACATACATAATTCTACGTTCGCTGAACATCTACTGATTGCCAGCGACATTCTGAAATGTTTGGAAGACACAGCTCTTCTTCACAGAGAAGTCAAAGGGTGTAGGATGGAGCATTGGGAGCAATTAGAGATCTATAAACAACTATTGTGCTGAGATGGGAATTTATTAAATGACTAGTTGCAGCTCGCCTGTAGAAAACTTTTAGATGGCTTCAGACCCATACTGCCCACAAACAAATCTTCATACTACTGCCGGTAGCCCTTGTTAGTGGTTCATTTCCTCAGAATTCCGTTCTACAACATTTTTGCATACAGCTTCGTTTGTCAGTTGATGATGTATTAAGATATTGACGCCACCCACTTAGGTTTGTTGCTGTACAGGGACCTATGATATTTGCTCTTTACTGTCATGATTTTTGTACGATGATGTGCTGGAGGTAATATAAATCTGTTTACAGTCATTATGCTTGTAACAATGCACTAATGCACAGACCATTGTTTTCTTACGATAATGTACTGATGGTCTTATAAGGATCTCAATGTATGCTAGTACATTTCATTTTGTTTTTATCTTTCTCAGCATTTTATTCTATACTCGTTTATTCGCTTGGTGTATTTCTGTAATTATGTTATTAATTTCATTGTTCTTACGCTTACTGGCTTACGGTTGCATGTTTATCGACGCATGCTCCTCAGGATATGTTTTCCTGATATCGACGCTCTCCACTCTCCCTCAGTCTGCCACTTTATGTGATTGACTTTACTGATGTCACAAGCCCTTGATTTTAAGGACCTTAACTTATGCAATTGGCAAATTGAAGTACAGATCTTGACGACATACTTCAGGTGGATATGTTCGATCGCTTTACTAACTGACTTTTAGCTAATTTTCCTATGTTGCTGTATATCATGTTTGTGACATTAATACACTTATTGCACGTAACAGTGGTCCATGATGTTCTGATTGCAATTTATATTGTCACACTGTATGCAGGTTTCTTGTCCTTCTGAGCAGGGCACGTTTAAATCCATTCACACCATGTTTAAGGTTAGTTTAATACCCCATTTATTAGAGTTGGTTGGCTGCTATTGTGTAACCGTGGCCGGCCGCTGTGGCCGAGCGGTTCTATGTTCTTCAGTCCGGAACCGCACGACCGCTACGGTCGCAGGTTCGAATCCTGCCTCGGGCATGGAGGTGTGTAATGTCTTAGGTTAGTTAGATTTAAGTAGTTCTTAGTTCTAGGGGACTGATGACCTCAGATGTTAAATCCCATAGTGCTCAGAGCCATTTGAACCATTTTTTGTAACCGTTGCTGAAGTGCAACTATGTTTTGTCCGGAAACTGCAACTCATTAAGTAGCTGGAACATCTGTAGACACTTGTCTTTCTGAGATTCCGGCTCTGTGGGGCGAGCGTGAGAGCGCAAGAACCACCGAGTGGAAGGGGCGCAGGTCACTGTGGCAGGAGAGCACAGAAATGAGGAGGCAGCTGCATCCGTCACGAGTTCTATACAAAGGGAGTGGCAGAGAGGCGGGACGACAGAGGAGCAGGTGAGGAAATGGCCGTTGTCAGAGAGTTCCAGCCTGCCAGGATCTCTCTAGTTGTATCAACCGACAGAAATGGACCAAGGCGAAATGAATGACGCTATGCAACTGATTTTACAAAGTACGATATTCCTTTTAGATATCGCCTGGAGACGACCTTGATCGATAAAATACTTAAAATGCTTTCTAGTTTGAGAGTCCTCTTTTCAGGTTACTAGAATTCACTGATCTTCTGAACGTGACCAGTTGAGACGGTCAATGACCATAGCTTGGAATGATAATTGTTGTTCCGTCAGAAAATGAGAAAAAGTCTTTGTGATAGATAATTGAACACTTTATTCCTATTTTATCTTGCGTCAGTGGTAGATGATAAGTCGAAATCTTATAAAAGTCACAAGTTTCTTTGCAAAGGTAGTACGAATATATCCAACGGGGCAGGTGATGTAAGTTCGGTTACCCCTCTTAGGGTTCTCATTCTCAATTAATTCTTAGAATTAGGGTATATTGTTTGTTGTTTGGCAATATCGTGAATGTTCGGTACTTCTTGTAGTCTATTTAAGAAATAATAATTCCCAGAAAATTAATGCAAAAACTCCTGAAAGAGGTAAAGCGACTAATATGCCACGTCACATACTTCTCACCAATCATTCCAGAAAAACTGGCTCTACGCCGTCATAAGAAAGAGCCATAATAATTTCGATCGCTACAAATGGCACCCATAACTAGAGCCTCATCTCATCATTAAGTGTAACATTAAAACTGGTGGTCCGTGGTTTGAATTGATTTATTCACGTTATAGTTTTATGTTAAACATAAATAAGTTTCCTTGATCAGTGATTTGTAAGGAAAAATGATTTAATTTATTCGCTGTTTATTTAAAAAATTAATTCCCGGTGCATCAACTAATGCGAGGTCCAGTATGCATCTACAGATATATGAAATGAGTATGCAGAACGAGGTCTGTTGCAATAATCACTGGAAATATCTTCTTTGGTCACCGTTCGTAACTGAATTGGAACGGACATTAGATATACAGGCCGTGCAATAAAAACGTGATCCGTAAAGTACTTCATGCACTTTAATGCAGGCAAAACCAGTTACATCATTCTTACCTGGATCAGAGAATATAAGTTGGGTTGTCTTTCTAATAGCACATGAAATAATTTCTGTGCCAGCTCTACTTCGCCCACTGTGTACGAGGAGACTACAGAAAGAAAGTTACATATTATTATAGCAAGCCAAGTAACCTTTATTGAATGCTGTATAATAATTCAAAGCAAATACATGACCTTATTCAGAATAGTCACTAAGTCTCTGTAAACAATTGCTGGAACCTTCTATCAGTTCAGCGACGATAGAATTCCAATTCTTGCTCACGGGGCCACCAGTGAACTGCCGTATAAAAGTTCGCATCGTTGCCGTAAAGATCGCACTGTGTAAGATAAGGACTCTATGGTGGATGCTTTCAAACCTCCCATCACCAACGCAACAGCAAAGCTTTTGCCGCGTGCTTCGTGTGGTGTGTTGCATTGTCGTGCTAGAGGACAATTACTTTGCTCAACTTTCCACGGATCGTGGTCTTTATCGTTGTGCCTAGTGGTGTTAGTGTTGCACAGTACGAGTCGGCCTGAATGGTTCTGCCCTTTGCCACAAACTCTCCATAAAACCCTCCTTCACGGTCCAAGAAAACAGTGGTCATGGACTTCCCTGTTGATGGCTCAACTTTGAGTTTCTTCCGCGGAGTCCACTATCTCAATTTAATAGACTCTCTCTTTGTGTGTAGGTGTCAAATAATGGATCCATGCTTCCTCACTCATAGTAATGCGGCTTGGTAAATCGTTGCTTTCCACGGCCTCAAGGATGTCTAGAGACGCCACAAATCTTGCGCCCTTGGGTGTAGGTGACAGTAATGGCGGAACCAAGCGTAAGAACAATTTCCGATACTACGGACTGTTTCGGACGATGAACTGAACACTGCCTACTGAGATGTGGGTCTGTTGAGAAATGACTGCGATAGTCTCTTGACAGCTGCCACGAATTAATTCCTCGATTGTCTGAACCGGTATGTATAAGGTGATTCAGGGCGAGTGAGGGACAGTCGGTTGCGACAGTTACTGGTGGAAGGACGTACGTATCTGTGACTGTGTAGCCGCTCAGTCAGGATAAAACTGATTACGATACCTTCCCTGTGTTCTGCTCTTAGCATTACACATAACAATTTTTGATGTGTGAATGTTTTGAGCATAGTCGGAATTTCGAGGTTATCTAGCGAGTTTCAGAATTTATTTATTTTACAGGCATTTTTGTTACGAGCGATTCTCTTATTTCCGTGTCTGTCTAGGTCACATCAAGAATAAGATGATCTAATAATGACTGTTACTAAGAGAGAATAAACGACTTTGTATTTACTGAATGTTAACAGTTACACAAATTCCCATTCACTTTTACGTAATATTGAGTAGCTGACACGTTAACCGATTCATGAGATTTTTCAAGAATACTGAGTGTTGACCAATTATTAAGTTTATACGAAATTTAAATTAGCGATATTTTAGTGGAAATTTACATGTTTATTGTGTTAAAGAACACGGTTACTGTAAAATTGCTAAAAGCTAAGATCAAGAATATTTAAAGTAGTATTTAAAAAGTTTAAGCAACCACACGACAAAACTAAACCAGAAACATCCCAAATATTATTCGCAGAATGGAAAAGGGTACAGGTCATCCCCGTTTTCAAGAAGGGACGTCGGACAGATGTGCAGAACTGCATATCTAACGTCGATCTGTTGTAGAATTTTGGAACACGCATTATGTTCGAATAAAATGATTTTTCTGGAGACTAGAAATCTACTCTGTAGGAATCAGCATAGGTTGCGAAAAAGACGATCATGTGAAACCCAGCTCGCGCTATTCGTTCAAGAGACTCAGAGGGCCATAGCCACGGGTTCCCAGGTGGATGACGTGTTTATTGACTTCCGCAAGGCGTTTGAGACAGTTCCCCACAGTCGTTTAATGAAAAAAGTAAGAGCATAAGGACTATCAGAAGAATTGTGTGTGTGTTTGTCCTTAGGATAATTTAGGTTAAGTAGTGTGTAAGCTTAGGGACTGATGACCTTAGCAGTTAAGTCCCATAAGATTTCACACACAACTGAACATTTTTTGATTTGATTGAAGATTTTCTAGATAACAGAACGCAGCATGTCATTCTCAATGGAGAGAAGTCTTCCAAAGTAAGAGTGATTACAGGTGTGCTGCAGGGGAGTGTCATAGGACCGTTGCTGTTCACAGTATACAGGGTGTTACAAAAAGGTACGGCCAAACTTTCAGGAAACATTCCTCACACACAAACAAAGAAAATATGTTATGTGGACATGTGTCCGGAAACGCTTACCTTCCATGTTAGATGTCATTTTATTAATTCTCATCAAATCACATTAATCATGGAATGGAAACGCACAGCAACAGAACGTACCAGCGTGACTTCAAACACTTTGTTACAGGTAATGTTCAAAATGTCCTCCGTTAGCGAGGATACATGCATCCACCCTCCGTCGCATGGAATCCCTGATGCGCTGATGCAACCCTGGAGAATGGCGTATTGTATCACAGCCGTCCACAATACGAGCACGAAGAGTCTCTACATTTGGTACCGGGGTTGCGTAGACAAGAGCTTTCAGATGCCCCCATAAATGAAATTCAAGAGGGTTGAGGTCAGGAGAGCGTGGAGGCCATTGAATTGGTCCGCCTCTACCAATCCATCGGTCACCGAATCTGTTGTTGAGAAGCGTACGAACACTTCGACTGAAATGTGCAGGAGCTCCATTGTGCATGAACCACATGTTTTGTCGTACTTGTAAAGGCACATGTTCTAGCACCACAGATAGAGTATCCCGTATGAAATCATGATAACGTGCTCCATTGAGCGTAGGTGGAACAACATGGGGCCCAATCAAGACATCACCAACAATCCCTGCCCAAACGTTCACAGAAAATCTGTGTTGATGACTTGATTGCACAATTTCGTGCGGATTCTCGTCTGCCCACACATGTTGATTGTGAAAATTTACAATTTGATCATCAGAATCGAGGAAGTACAGTACATACTGACGAAACTAAAATGAGCTCTAACATGGAAATTAAGCGTTTCCGGACACATGTCCTCACAACGTCTTTTCTTTATTTGTGTGTGAGGAATGTTTCCTGAAAGTTTGGCCGTACCTTTTTGTAACACCCTGTATATAAATGACCTTGTGGATAACATCGAAAGTTCACTGAGGCTTTTTGCCGATGATGATATCGAGAGGTTGTAACAATGGAAAATTGTACTGAAATTCAGAAGAATCTGCTACGAATTGACACATGGTGCAGGGAATGGCAATTGAATCTTAATGTAGACAAGTGTAATGTGCTGCGAATACATAGAAAGGAAGATCCTTTATCATTTAGCAACAATATACCAGGTCAGCAACTGGAAGCAGTTAATTCCATAAATTATCTGAGAGGAGGCATTAGGAGTGATTTAAAATGGAATGACCATATAAAATTAATCGTAGGTAAAACAGATGCCAGACACAGATTCATTGGAAGAATCCTAAGGCAATGCAATCCGAAAACAATGGAAGCAGGTTACAGTACACTTGTTCTCCCACTGCTTGAATACTGCTCACCGGTGTGGGATCCGTACCAGATAGGATTGATAGAAGAGATAGAGAAGACCCAACAGAAAGCAGCGCGCTTCGTTACAGGATCATTTAGTAATCGCGAAAGCGTTACGGAGATGACAGATAAACTCCAGTGGAAGACTCTGCAAGAGAGACGCTCAGTAGCTCGGTACGGGCTTTTGTTGAAGTTTCGAGAACATACCTTCACCGAGGAGTCAAGCAGTATATTGCTCCCTGCTACGTATATCTCGCGAAGAGACCATGAAGATAAAATCAGACAGATTAGAGCCCACACAGAGGCATACCGACAATCTATCTTTCCACGAACAATACGTGACTGGAATAGAAGGGAGAACCGATAGAGGTACTCAAAGTACCCTTAGCCACACACCGTCAGGTGGCTTGCGGGGTATGGATGTAGATGTAGAGTTAAGTCGTCCGCTTCAGAAAAGAATTTGCGCTAGCATGAATACTTCCTGTAAGACTACTTTTCAGAACTAAGGTAACGTCTTGGGACATACAACCACGACCTGGTTCTGAAATAGTGTATTCTTTCTGCTTTCTTGTTCGGGATACCTGTACTAGGGTGACGATGGCCAATAAGGGTGTTATTCATGTGTGTGGTGAGTTGAATTTCTTTCCTGAATACTGCAAATGGTAAAGCGAAAGATAGTAATGCTAATCTCAGTGTGCCTTAGGCTCAGCATCATTACTCTGTGCCTGAAAGAGAAAAAAATTTGTCATTAGGTTTATAGGTGTCTACTGAAAAACTCCACATCATTCCGATATTAGACAGTCTTTTGCCGAAATACATTATGCTCCACAATGTTCTCCTATAGTGTCTAACAAAGGTAGCCAGTGACTAAGCCACGGCGCAGCAGAAGCAGTAACGAATGTACCCATTTGATCCGTTGCCAACTCCAATGTGAAGCACGTGGCTGCTTATCGGAATGAAAATATTTAAGTACATGAGCCACCGACAAATTCATCCAAAACGTGTTTCGATAATTATGTCTTCATCCGATGACAGGCAGCTTAACATGATTATTCCCAATGAAAAGTGCTATCAGCTACATGTAGCAAGTGACCGAGTTGGTCAGGCTTTGATCTGGTGACTTACAGGTGCAAGAAATAGATGATGTATTCTACATTCTGGTGTGATAAATCGCACATTGTTTCCTCAATACTTTAACTAACACAACGATAACGCCGTGATCAACTTCTTGGTGATGACATCACAAGCTCCTCTATCCATCCATGAGACAAGTAATCTACACATATTTAGTGACAATGATTTTTCTTCTTATTTTTGTTCAGTCTTATTGTCTTGCTCTCAAAGTCCGCTTCTCCTGATTCACACTCCATTCTCATAACCACTGCTGCTTCAACTGGTCGTCAAGAAGTGCCCATGCTATAAAAAGTACACTGTTTGATTATACTTGTTGATATTCAAATTGAATTTGTAGCTGTTCCGTTTATTTTTGTTAGGCTAAAGTCTTTCGTATTTTGTTTTACTTTTAGCAACAATCCGAATGAAATATGTGGAGTACGATAGCGCACATTCTACTAAATAAACAAAATACAAACGTAAATAAAGTCGCAGAATGATTGTATAGAAAATTGTGTATACCTGCTACACTTGTAAGATAATGAAGTATGGACATAGTAATTTACTCAGGAGTAGAAGATGAAACGATTTTGGCTCATGCTGGTCATGCACTGCTCTTTCAAAATCTCGTATGATTTTTATTTACAATCTTTTGCTTCCTTATAAAAAACAGCTCTCTTAAAACACAGTTTTAAAGTGAATACGGTCTTTGGTGTGCAAATTAGCTGCATATTACAGCACTTAAAGCTCGATTCGCGACGTTTGGCTCTGCAAGTAGAGTAGTTATATGAAGCAAGCTGTAACATACTTGTGTTTATTCCTAGGAAGACAGCTCGTGAAATTGTTTTTCAGACATGTCGGTAGATTTAAGGGAAGGCATTGCCCTGTGGAGAGAAATATAATTTATAATATAATGCAAGAATGTGGAATAAGGTCTCTTCGCTTAATTTCCTCTATCCACGTTGCAATAACATTACAAGAACTTCCAATTCCTTTCAGTTTCACATAACTGTTGCGTTGTTTAGTAATACAATGATACCTCTGATCCTCCACGATCGTTGAGAGTGGCGTGTTGCAGCCAGCGAAATAAAGAGTCGACAGATTCGTTTTCGTAAGTCCAACGTAGTCCAGATAGAAAATGTAAGTTGGTATATATTTATTAATCTGCAGTGGAAACAAATATCATGGGCTCACGTTGCTCAGTGTTACTGCTCTGCTTGGATGGAGTGTACCGATAAGGCGATGATAGAAGAGTAGTCACAGGAGGACGCAGCGGTTAAAGACATAAGAACTCCTCGGGGCTGTCACAGTTTCACTTGTCAACCACCGACAGAGGTTTTGAGGTCACATTTCATCGACGTGGGAAACCGCTATCACAGCATAGTCGAAGTGGGATAACTTTTACGTCATGTTTCTCACAGACTTCTTTTCGAAACGTAATATACATTTGTCATGCACTACAAGCCAATATTCTTGATAATTCGAACGGGTTCCGCGGGACGTTAAACTCTAATCTTTCTTTCTCCCTTCGAGTAACTTGCAGTTTCTTAGTCTAAGAACTGTTAACAAATTAGTTACTTAGTGATACACAGACCGAAGTAACTGCTATGTAGTACATAAGAAACAGTAAAAGTATCCGTATTGTGAGAGTAAGCAAGGTCTAGCGTCAGGTAAGATAGCTTTTTCATTTTGTGAAAAATAAGTGATGGAACGTAATTTTACGTTTAGAAAAAGATAAAAAATATTAAAGCACATACTTGTTTTTTGATGTCGAAAGTAAATGATGAGGGGCTAGATAGGTCTAATATTTCCCTGAAGGAACAAAGGGAACTTTGAATGAATATCCATAGGCGCACAGAGTCGGGAACACACTTCTGTTAAATGCATCATCACGATACGACGTCTTTCAGAGACATTTTAGTCTGTAGATATGAAAGAGAGCCGTTTGAAGAAGTGGTATAGCCCATACGATTTTTAGAGCATTATCATCACGTCAGTTACTCTTAAATCGTAACTACAGCACATATGTCACAATACATATAATTTTAATAGACATAAAGGGTAGAAAATATATGCACGAATACTTAAGCTAACTTAAGTATTATTTAATTTATTTATTTATAAGATTCAGTTACACTAAGTGTCAAACAGTTACTCGTTCGTGGAATAAGTCACTATACAGGGTGACCCACTTCGATATTGTCAAACAAATGTCGTCTACTGCAAGCTCGTGGCTTTCCATACTTTGAGAGGCGATAGTATGGACTAAAAAAGAAGTCCAGTAAACATAGTCTCTAAAATGCATATCGGTACCCTAGGAGGTATGGGCACTTGCTCATCTTCGCTAATGTGAAACACATATTTCCTACTGAACATGTGATTACAGTTTATAACGTATGCATTTTAGAGCCCATGTTTCGAAGCACTTTTTTTGTTTTGCTTCATACTACCTAATGCCAAAATATGTATTGCAAAAAACCTACAATATAAGAGATTAGTTTCACAGTATTGATGATAAAAAAATGTTCACATGTCTTAAGGTACGCTTTTTAGAGCATTTATTTACTAGGCTTTCTTGCTTTGAATGATCGTTTTTGTCATATACCTGACTATTGACCATTTCTCCTGGGCACCCTCTGTAGTTTAAGAATGGTGATTAGAATATTTGTAAACAAAGTATCAAAGAATTGTACGATCGCATGCTCTCGTGGCTATATCTATTAATAAAATATCCTCTTGTTTCTAGCTGCGTCAAGTGGTTAAGTGCCCACGAGCTTTCGGCAGAGATCTCTTCTGCCAATGTCAAGTTCAAAAAATGGTTCAAATGGCTCTGAGAGCTATGGGACTAAACATCTGAGGTCATCAGTTCCCTAGAACTTAGAACTACTTAAACCTAACTAACCTAAGGACATCACACACATCCATGCCCAAGGCAGGTTTCGAACCTGCGACCGTAGCGGTGGAGCGGTTCCAGACTGTAGCGTCTAGAACCGCTCGGCTACACCGGCCGGCCATTGTCAAGTGGTTGACTGCCGTGCGAACGTCGCTGCCGTTCTTACACAGCCGCGCCGCCGTCAGTGACGTTTCTGGTGCCCAGTCCAGCACCCCATGTAGCAATTTTTTAGTGGCACTACCGTCGCGGCCTCTGCAGCTATAAAATCACAGGATCCCAAGCCCCAAGCCCTACTCAGCTGGAATCCATCGTCTTTTCTGCAGCCAACGTCTTTATTTGGAGGACATAGACTCTGCCACGACTCGCACCAAATCTAGTAGTTATTGTGGCTACGTTGATGACACTTTCATCATGCGTCCACTTCGACATGTAAAGCTATAATAGTTTCTGGAATGCATCACCAACATCTACGACCAGACAATGTGATGGAAGTAGAGAAGGATGGTTCCTTGCCGTTCCTAGGCAGCCTGGTCCGCCGTGAACACAGTGGGTGCCTCTGTCACAGCGTTTACCGCAAACCTACCCCACACGGATCGGTATCTGCACGCCACCAGTTACCACCACCCAGCACAGAAACAGACTGTCTAAGGATCTTCGTGCATGGAGCTGAAACCGGCTCAGACACAGAAAATCTGCCCAGGGAGCTGAACCTCTTACGCAATGTTTTATGGTAAACGGTTACAACAAAAGACAAGATTTGGAAGCAGTTTCATCTAAGCCGCGATAGCAGAAGGCTTCCGATGAGGACACGACGAAGATTATGTTTTTACCATTTTGAGGCTCAATAACAGGTAAGATTAGCCGAATCCTGAAGAAGCATAAAATCGACACAATCTTCAGGCCCCCAGCGAAGATCCGGCAACTAATGAAGCCTGTAAAAGACGAAGTAGGCCTCAGAACACTTGGAATATACAAAATACCGTTTGAGCGTCTAAAGTTTTACGGCAGTCAGACTGTTCCCACTACTGAACAACGAAACCTAGAACATGAAACGTGTTTTCGCAAACGCTGTCCCTAAAATTCAGCCGTAGCGGAGCCTTCACTGGAAACTGACACCGAATTGCATTCGATGATACATATTAAATGGACCAACGGCTTCTCGGATATCGTAATAAATGAAGCAAGAGAGATCAAAATATCGGAAAACACGGCCTGAGACCGTGTGATTGGGGAGCCGAAGCGGGCGTGGCGGTCCCGCCACCAAAACATTGACATGTATGATGTGGAACTGGGCTTTCTGCCGAAAGCTTTTGGGCATTTAGCTACTTGACGCGGCCTGAGGCCCAAGGATATTTTACTAATTGAAGAATTGTTAAAATAAACGGAAAGCAGAGAGTGTAAGAATAAGTAGGACGTTAGAGAGGAAAGTTCACAACTACAGCGAGGAAACTTGTAATGAACAGCTGGATTACGCCATAAGGAAACCTTTCAAATCGTATGTAATGAACAGCTGGATTACGCCATAAGGAAACCTTTCAAATCGTATCTATATATTAGGGCTGATCACTTAGATTTTTTCAGTTATACCGGAAGACTATTGTAAGCGAAATGGTTGAATACTGCATACCTGCTGCACGATGCATAAGGAAGTAAGAATGTCCACATCGTTTTTCCGTCTAGTATTCACTTTCCTTCGAAAGAGTCAGTATTGTTAAAAACAAATGCTTTGATGGAATAAACGTACACCTAAAGAAAAGCCTACACGAAGTTCACGAAGTATCACCGCCGGCCGCGGTGGCCGTGCGGTTCTAGGCGCTCAGTCCGGAACCGCGTGACTGCTACGGTCGCAGGTTCGAATCCTGCCTCGGGCATGGATGTGTGTGATGTCCTTAGGTTCTATGGGACTGTTGACCACAGATGTTAAGTCCCATAGTGCTCAGAGCCATTTGAACAATTTGAACTAACACCGTAGGTCAGTCTGACTGCAACTTTCCGGGCTAAGAATATTCTTGATGACTGCACAGAACTGCCCCAAAATATAGCACTTTAGAATATAATAGTGCAAAAGTAAGTCAAGATAACAAGGCTACGTGTTTCAGCGTGAGAGAGAGTTGAGATCAATGTAATAGTTTTTGCTAAAGTTCTTGAAAGAGAGACTTCCTAGAACGCCTTCCATTTACACTTACTCGTTACAATTTATTATGGTCGACTTCACCTACAATTTGATCACCTTGTGATAATAAAGTTCGCTTTCGCAAGAGTTCCGATGATCATGATGTTTGGTTTGAGGGGCGCTTAATTCCGCGGTCATCAGCGCCCGTACAAAGTCCCAATCTTTTCACAGTCCAATTTTTACACAGTCCGATCGACCCACTGTCACGAATTATGATGATGATGAAATGATGAGGACAACACAAACACCAAGGGACTGGGCAGAGAACATCCCCAGCCCGGTCGGGAATCGAACCCAAGAGTTGCGAGGCTGAAACTGTATGCACTGCGATTTGATACAATTAAGCATTAATCTGTCTCTGCGAGCCACCTGCCAATGCCATTCACTACATTTAATATATATATATATATATATATATATATATATATATATATATATGTACACTCCTGGAAATTGAAATAAGAACACCGTAAATTCATTGTCGCAGGAAGGGAAAACTTTATTGACACATTCCTGGGGTCAGATACATCACATGATCACACTGACAGAACCACAGGCACATAGACACAGGCAACAGAGCATGCACAATGTCGGCACTAGTACAGTGTATATCCACCTTTCGCAGCAATGCAGGCTGCTATTCTCCCATGGAGACGATCGTAGAGATGCTGGATGTAGTCCTGTGGAAAGGCTTGCCATGCCATTTCCACCTGGAGCCTCAGTTGGACCAGCGTTCGTGCTGGACGTGCAGACCGCGTGAGACGACGCTTCATCCAGTCCCAAACACGCTCAATGGGGGACAGATCTGGAGATCTTGCTGGCCAGGGTAGTTGACTTACACCTTCTAGAGCACGTTGGGTGGCACGGGATACATGCGGACGCGCATTGTCCTGTTGGAACAGCAAGTCCCCTTGCCGGTCTAGGAATGGTAGAACGATGGGTTCGATGACGGTTTGGATGTACCGTGCACTATTCAGTGTCCCCTCGACGATCACCAGTGGTGTACGGCCAGTGTAGGAGATCGCTCCCCACACCATGATGCCGGGTGTTGGCCCTGTGTGCCTCGGTCGTATGCAGTCCTGATTGTGGCGCTCACCTGCACGGCGCCAAACACGCATACGACCATCATTGGCACCAAGGCAGAAGCGACTCTCATCGCTGAAGACGACACGTCTCCATTCGTCCCTCCATTCACGCCTGTCGCGACACCACTGGAGGCGGGCTGCACGATGTTGGGGCGTGAGCGGAAGACGGCCTAACGGTGTGCGGGACCGTAGCCCAGCTTCATGGAGACGGTTGCGAATGGTCCTCGCCGATACCCCAGGAGCAACAGTGTCCCTAATTTGCTGGGAAGTGGCGGTGCGGTCCCCTACGGCACTGCGTAGGATCCTACGGTCTTGGCGTGCATCCGTGCGTCGTTGCGGTCCGGTCCCAGGTTGACGGGCACTTGCACCTTCCGCCGAGCACTGGCGACAACATCGATGTACTGTGGAGACCTCACGCCCCACGTGTTGAGCAATTCGGCGGTACGTCCACCCGGCCTCCCGCATGCCCACTATACGCCCTCGCTCAAAGTCCGTCAACTGCACATACGGTTCACGTCCACGCTGTCGCGGCATGCTACCAGTGTTAAAGACTGCGATGGAGCTCCGTATGCCACGGCAAACTGGCTGACACTGACGGCGACGGTGCACAAATGCTGCGCAGCTAGCGCCATTCGACGGCCAACACCGCGGTTCCTGGTGTGTCCGCTGTGCCGTGCGTGTGATCATTGCTTGTACAGCCCTCTCGCAGTGACCGGAGCAAGTATGGTGGGTCTGACACACCGGTGTCAATGTGTTCTTTTTTCCATTTCCAGGAGTGTATATATATATATATATATATATATATATATATATATATATATATATATATATATATCAAATCTGCCACAGTTTGCGGAAGGGTAGCACTTCTGTCACGTTGAACGATTCTCTTCCGTCGTCGTTGGTCCCGTTCTTGCAGGATCTTCTTCAGGCCGCAGTGATGTTGGAGATATGACGTTTTATCGGATTCCTGATATTCACGGTACACTCGTGAAACGGTCGTACAGGAAGATCCCCACTTCATCGCTACCTCGGAGATGCTGTGTCCCATCACTCGTGCGCCGACTGTAATACAATGTTCAAACTCACTTAAATCCTGATAACCCGCCATTGTAGCAGCATTAACGTATCTAATAACTACGCCAGGCATTTGTTGTCTTACATAGGCGTTGCCGTCCGCAGGGCCGTATTCTGCCTGTTTACATATCTGTGTATTTGAATATGCATGCCTATACCAGTTTCTTTGACGCTTTAGTATATTACTGATTTAAGCCCACTAAGGAGCGCTTATGACTAGCTCTTCTTCGATGCTCTCTTCCGTTTCCAATATCTCTTGAGCCCTGCTGATAGTATTTCCTTCCTCTACTGTGAAATGGGGTTCCGACGTTTAGGGACTCCGGGTGGAACGATCTTCTGCCTCAAGATCAAAGATCCCAGCAAATCCAAGTCCCTTATAACTCCATTAAGCCACAGGCTTCCGGTCTTGGAGCTTTTAACCAATGAAAAGATCTTCTTGGTAAGCCTATTGTTGTTCATTCGTTGTAGGTGCCCGTTGAACTTGAGCCTCCTACGTCGCATACTGGTGTTGGCTGATTATAACTTTTGATACAGTTCAGAATTGGACTTCATTCGGTAGGTTCCATCTGGGAGCAATCTCGGACCATGAATTTTTCTGAGAATAAGTCTTCTGGCTTTCTCCAGGTCATCCACCGTGCCTTTTCTGTTCATAAAGAGGGTCTCTGCGGCATCACGAAACTGTGGTCTGAGAGCACTTCAGTAATGACAAACCTCAGTATTCTTCGAAATGCACTTGTTTTCGTACAGATTGTGGGACAAATGGTATGCTGCGTTGTGTTTGTTATGCCTTTCTAAGATGAAGGTGGCGTCTCTACCATTAAGGTGGACCCATTCACCAAGATAACGGAAGCGATTGACCCTCCCAATCGTTCCATGTATAGTCGTCAAAGGGGTGTTACTGGAGTGGCGGGTACCCAAAGTATTTGGTCTTGTCATACGATATTTGTAACCTTGTAACCTTGACTTCACCGCTATCTCTCGCAGGGCTTGGACATTAATGACAGCATCCTTAGAGTTCTTGGTTAAGATTGCAATGCCAACTGCTAAAGCAGGGCACCTTATCTCGATTCTTCGGGTCACAGCTCCAATCGTAACTGGTTTGATTCCTAGATTCCTCAGCGTACATTCTCAGGTTTTGATGACTTTACCAAGCATCACATCAAACAGAATGGGTGATAGACCATCACCCTGTCTTACTGCCGTTTTGATGTTGAAACTCCGAGACAGTTCTCCTCTGAACTTGACCCTTGAGGCTGTATCCGTGAGATTCTGTTGGATGAGGGTGTGTGTGTTGTAATCCACACCTCGTTCTAGGAGCACTAAGAAGAGCGTTGGGCGATCGATGGAATCATAAGCTTTCGTAAAGTCGACGAAAACCACGGTGATGTTCGTACTCCTTTTCTGTTGTAGTTGGAGAATGGTTTTCAGACTGAAGATCTGCTTGGTACAGGACCTTCCACGTCAAAATCCACCTTGATATGCACCAACTGTTTGATCAAATTGACATTCTATATGATCCAGTAAAATCATGGAGAGCACTTTGTATCCTATGGGTAGCACAGAAACCCGCCGGTAGTTGTTGACATCGCTGCGATCGCCTTTTTTATATAAAAGGTGTATGATAGGTGATATCCAGTCATCAGGGATCCTGCCAGTCTCCCAACAGTCGACCAATATACGGTGTAGAGCCTCTGTGATCGTATTTCCACCTGGTTTTACAGCTTCTCCAATGATGCCATCTTCCCTGGGTGCCTTGCAGTTCTTAAGATTGTTGATGGCTTTAGCAACTTGCTGTATAGTTGGTGGGCTAGCTGGTAGGTTTATCTCTTGAGGATCTGCAACAGGCAGTCGTACTGTGGGCTATTCACAATTAAGCAATTGCTCAATTGCTTCAGTACATATACACACAGAACAGAACCCTTTGACACGCCCCACTTCGTGTGATCCCAGTCAGATTGGAAACCTCTTCCTTGTTTGTTGACTTTGGAGGACAACCTTCTCCTTGTTACTTTTCAGGTATGAGGTATATCACCGTTCAGTTTATGTATAACCACTTAAGGGTCCTATTTATTTAACAGTAATCTATCCCACACAATCAAACGCTTGTGTTAAATCAGAGAAAATACCAAGTGTCCTCAGTATATTGTTTAGCCCTACTAATGACTCAGACTAAAAAAAAAATAAAATAAATAGCGTTTTCTACGGATAGTTTCTTCCTGGGTTTTCTATGGATAGTTTCTTCCTGAAATCAAACGGAATGCGTAAAAGCAAATAATGT
The DNA here is from genome assembly GCF_021461385.2 of Schistocerca piceifrons. Lineage (NCBI taxonomy): Eukaryota > Metazoa > Arthropoda > Insecta > Orthoptera > Acrididae > Schistocerca > Schistocerca piceifrons. The sequence continues at coordinate 46,975,520 of NC_060149.1, read as the reverse complement.
GCGCTGAGATATTGCCACTACTCTTCTATACGTTTCTTTGTCAAAAAAATTAGGAAACAGTGGTAGCAAAGATGTAGATTTACGTTATCTCTTTATCCTTTTCATAAAGTGGTTTCATTAACGAGATTTCAGACAGAAAGAAAACTGACTGCGCCTGAAAGATAGATTGCACAAGTGACTGAATACAGAACTGATGTATGGTGCACTGCTTTTCATTATCTTGCTCGAAGTTTAAACACACACATGAAAGGCTTTAAGGGTCCAACGAGTGGTTCTAATGCATTTTTGCTTCTTTCCTCTAGCTGTAGGTAATTTAGTTTTCTTCGATCACAAGCTTTCAAGAATTCTCTGTATTTACCTGTACCAATAAAATTTTAACCAACAAGACAATTATTAATGAGAAGTGATTATTAAAAATTTTCTATAACGCTGGTGAATCACTATCAATTTCATTCCCATACAAGAAGTTCGAATATGTTAGGTAACCACATTCTGCCCTGGTACCTGTTTCATTGTCGATTATTCAGTTTTAATCTTGTTCTGAGAGCTTTATATTCTCACCCTTTAATGCATTGTTTCAGCCTGTTTGAAGAAGTTCCTCAGCTCGTTGCAAAATTAACTGTAACAAAATTCTGTTACCGGCGTCCGATTGTCCGTCATATTTGTGTTATGATTCAGTTTCTGTTTTCTCTTACAGGATACCCTAATGCTATGACTTATCCACATCGAATATTCATTAGTACTGCATATATTCTTGTACATTTTTAATGAGAAGGAGCTATTAAAGAAAGTGATAAATATCTGAAGAGATTTGTTATGTTTGCTGTTCAAGCCTTCCGGATTGTAGACATATTGACAAGTTAGCACTTAGAGATTGGCTTTTTATTTTTATAGTGACCTCATATCGCTGAACCTTTTTCTCTTCTACAATTTGTTGATATGACTTTGCTTTGATTCCATTTAGTATTATGTCAGTGCATAATTGTCTGACAAACCGTCACTATTTATTCTCATAGTGCGTACATCAACTAGAGAAAAACCTATGATGGTATATTATCCATCTTAAAAAGTTCCGAGACTAATTTTATTCCTGGAGTATAAGTGACATACGTCAGCGGAGTAGCTGTGAACAGTAGACATCGTTCGACCACTCATTTGTGAGGAGGCAGTGTTTAGTACAGGACGTGCTACCATAGTTTGTCACTGTTGTTTAGTCATGCATCGCAGTGGTGCAAATTTCAAAAACCAGTGTACAAGACATTTTGTAGCATTTTCTGAAAAAGAGAAAAGTGTGTAGAAAATTTGGACCGCAAACCTCGACTCTCGGGCCAAAGCAGCGACTTGTGGACGACTACGGCCACTTGATTGAAACGCAAAACGCCGAAAATTCTTTTCTGGAAACAATCATCAGGGGTGACGAGACATGGTGTTTTCAATATGAGCCTATCACAAAACGACAAAGTTCAGAAACCCATATGAAGTGCCAACGCACTGACGACACAACCGACAGTCAACCACTGTGACGCGCTAGTTAAGCAACATCCCAAGGAGGGGCTATCCTGCCAGTTTCACATGGCTGTATGAAAGTTCTGTGCGTGTCACTCAAGTGCGGGCTGGAAGAACTAATTAGAACGGATGAATCACTAACCCTCGCAATATCAAGTGGGGGGCCGGGGGGGGTGGAGGTACTTTATGCACGCCTCCTGAAAATATTGTAATCTAGCAAGTTACTTTATATTTTAAAGTTTTGAAAAATATATTTATTGTTATCAATGAATTCATCATTTTAAATATTTCGGTTAAACTTGACTCAAAAATTTCATTCTCGGTAATCGATGTCACTCTCCCCATTGGATATCGTATTCAATATTTCCAGGTTCAGCGACAGACTTGCGAATCAATATCCCTTAAAATAGTATATTGAGACTAAAAGTCAACAACAATGAACCAAATTTGTATTTTTAAATTATTTTTGTGGTGGTCATAAAGTCGTTAGTACACCCTACTGAAAGTACATTGATGTTGCTAACTATGTGCTAAAAGGTATTTTCAAGTTCTCAACCCTACCTACAAATCAGTACCTTCTTAAAAATTATAGCGTTAATATAATTCAACAACAATTAACAAACATTTAAAAACGTTTTGAGGGTGGGCATAAAGTACCACCCCTCCCCTCTTCCGTAAAGCGCGTTGTGGAAAATGTCTTGGAACTGCTAGGGTTAAAACCGCCATCTTAACGTTTATCTACTTTTTATTTACTCAATCTCGAAACTTTTTGGATCTGCAAGATGTTGTCTGTGATTTTGCTGTTGTTTCCTCATCTCTAGTAGACAGTACACTACCACGTTGTATAAAACAGGGTTTTTTCTATGGAGAATCGGCCAGAAAGTTTACACTGAAATTACCACACAAAATTAACCGTATGTCTTTCTTAAGAACCAAGCTATAGAATACGGGTGTGTGAAGTGAAAAGACGGCCGTACAAGACATGCTATATGAAGACCTAACCTCCCTGTAGTGTAATATGCCAAATATTGATCCCCTGTATGTTAATCTGCTAATAGGAGACATGAGGACCACTTGTAACACTCCAATGCTGGATATCATCCGTACAGACTTCATCTGTAACAGAACCCATCTGAAACATAGCAAGTCCCATAGAAGCTTTTAATGATTATAGTGGTGAATGTGGTACTGGCGCACGACAGCAAGGTCATTTTATGAGACGCAAGATTATTAAAACGTGAACTACAAATAAGAACGTAGAGAAACTTGTACACTCACTCACTCACTCAGCCGGCCGGTGTGGCCCAGCGGTTCTAGGCGCTACAGTCTGGAACCGTGCGACCGCTACGGTCGCAAGTTGGAATCCTGCCTCGGGCATGGATGTGTGTGATGTCCTTAGGTTAGTTACGTTTAAGTAGTTCTAAGTTCTTGGGGACTGATAACCTTAGAAGTTAAGTCCCATAGTGGTCAGAGCCATTTGAACCAACTCACTGCCGACCGTTGTGGCCAAGCGGTTCAAGGCGCTACAGTTTGGAACCGCGCGACCGCTACGGTCGCAGGTTCGAATCCTGCCTCGGGCTTGGATGTGTGTGATGTCCTTAGGTTAGTTAGGTTTAAGTAGTACTAAGTTCTAGGGGACTGATGACATCAGATGTTGAGTCACATTGTGCTCAGAGCCATTTGAACCATTTTGAACCAATTCACTCATACAAACACACCCATCCACCCACCTTCCCATTGACCCCCCCTTCTAACCCCCCTCCCCCACACACACACTCATTGGAGATCTCGTTGTCATAAAACATGCAGAAAAATCATTGAAGATCAATGAAATGATGAGGAAGTAGCTGCAGCTGGCTTATCCTGAAATAAAAGATACGAGCCAGCCACTCTGCAACATATGTCAATCTGCATTCTAAAAGTTTAGCCCGGAGTGCAGACCAACGCAAAATTTTAAAAGCTTAACCATGACGTCTAGTGAACATCTAACATAGACGGAACACCACTACTTAAATGAACTCATGCTTGCTTATCACAAAAAAATTCACCATGTTATAAAATGGCGTACAGCGATTTGCACGGCACAGGCATCACAGTCCAAGGGTCATCTCGCCATCGGTGGAAGCCATGTGTTAGGAGACATTTCCCAATTCGGAGGTGGCTCAGGGCTACTTCATCATGTCGGAGTGACCTGCTCGATGAACGCCACGATCGTTAACTTCACCACGCGCAGCTTGTTTTCTGTTACTCCCAGCGTCTCCTCCCCCAAAATTGGATGAATCTTCGACGCAACAGTGAAATGACAGCCTGCAGGGGAATGGCACGTTGTTTCAAGATAGTTTGCCTGTAGATAAAATGGTTCAAATGACTCTGAGCACTATGGGACTAAACATCTGAGGTCATCAGCCCCTAGATTTAGAACTACTTAAACCTAAGGACATCACACACCTCCATGCCCGAGGCAGGATTAGAACCTGCGACGGTAGCAGCACCGCGGTTCCGGACTTAAGGGCCTAGAACCGCTCGGCCACAACGGCTGGCCCCTGTAGATCCTTGTCGGCTTTGCCTGCTTGTTTATTTCCCAAATTTCCGCATTTCCCGAAACCCAGCATAATGATATCTGCTTCTCCTGCTGTTATGGGACATATAGTTGGTCGCATATTACCTGGATCATTTCCTCTGCCATGTGCTGCAGTAATTGTAGTTCACTAAGGTACGAGGAGCAGTTGAGGAACTGTTTGCTCTGAAGAAGCGTCTTCTGCTCCAGTTCCTTCTAAATAGCATGGAGCTCTGCAGTAAATACAACTTATTCATAGTGAAGGCGAATCCTGAATACTTGCTAGGGGAACACTACTAAACTGTTAAGGGAGTCCCCTTGTTTGGATCCATCAGTGTACACAACCTCTAACTGATATACCTATTTAAAATGTTGGAAAGCAGAGACGAAAATGTAAATTATGTAGTACCAACTTTCTTTTAATTCGCCAAATCTAAAATAATTCTGGGCCTGTAAACCAGTCGAGGTGCAGATCTGTGCCAACCTTGATGTAAGACTTTAAAATTAGCTACACTCAATGAAAAGAGCGATCCTCGCGCAAATCCTACAGGGACAAGTGGTTCGTTGTCGATTATCGACAAAGCTTTTCATTGGTGGCCAAGTAAGGGTAAGGTATGCCGGTGTGTTATCGTTTTAGAATCATGAGCAGTTGTAGCCTGATGTGGAGCGGCGTCTCACTAACCTGAGCGCAAAGGCTTGAGCGCAAAGGCTTGGTATGGGCTGGTTCTAAAGGCTCCAGTGGCCAGCCGAATTCCTTCTAGGTGCATGATGTACAATAATTTTAAATAAAACGGTCGTGTAGACATATACTACGTGCAACCATTATCACGAAGTTCTACCAGCTCCCAGTGAACTGCGGTGAAGACATTTTAAACTACTGAGTTCTTAGAAGGACAGATTTTTCAGGTCCCTAAGGTGTGACAACGATGTAAGTTTAAAGTCACGTGTGAGACCCAGAAATCTTATCGTGTCTTTACAATTAAGAACACTATCCCTCATCCCTAACTCATGAAGGCTGAAAGCGGAACGCGAAACACGTAGAAGGTCGGAAACAGACTTGTTGGTTCGGAAATTAAAATCCCTCCTCTCCGCTCATTCCCACAATTGATGAAGAGTCAGTTGCAGCTGGTGAGTTGTTGTTGAAAGGCTTGCAGAGGAACAAAATAAAGGGAAGCCATCAAGAAACAAAGAACTTTTAACACTGGAAGGTATACTATTAATAGCTATGGGAAAGACAGTCACACTTACTCTTACGTTGAGGGACACCGTTCTCGTATTGGTAGCGGTCACTTAAGCGACGTCTAAAATAGCATTGTGAGAGGAGGACCGTATCAAGATGGGAAGACATCCTGCAAATCCCCTTTCACGGAACTGTAAGTGGATATTTTGCGTCCAACTGTAATTTAAGACAAAAAAAGGCGCACCGAGAAGAAAATTTCCGAATATTAAAGAAATCGAAAGATGTGATTTTATGTACAGACGAAAAATGATTGCAATTTCACAAACAATGGATGATTTATTCAAGTGAAAGAGCTCCTCAAACTGAGCTCGTCACTAACGAAATGGTCCACCTCTGGCCCTTGTGCAAGCAGTTATTTGGCTTGACGTTGGTCGGTAAAGTTGTTGGATGCCCTTCTGGGGGATACCATGCCAAAATATATCGTCAAACTCCCTAGAAGGTTGGAGGGCCCTGCACATGCCCTAAACGGCCATCAATGGGGGCATATCTGGCGACCTTGCTGGCCAGGATAGGGTTTGGGAAGCACGGAGACAAGCAGTAGAAACTGTCGCCATGTGCGAGTGGGCCTTATCTCGCTAAAATGTACGACCATGACGGCTTGCCGTGTAGGGCATATCGTCGACGTACCACACACACACACACACACACACTGTAATGATGCCGTGAATGACTACCAAATGAGTCCTGCTATGAAAATCAATTGCTTCCCAGACCATCACCCCTGGTTGTCAGGCCTCATGGCGGGAGACAGTCTGGTTGGTATCCCACCGCTATCCAGGGTGTCTCCAAACACAACTTCGGCCTGGAACCTCATTGACTGTAGTAGCATTGTCTTCAGTGATGAGTTCCGCTTCGTACTGAGTCAGCAAATTCACTGGATTTCTCACCAGTGAAGAATGTTGGAGAATTATGCGCAAGGCCCTCGAAACAGCTCGGGATTTTGACTGTCTAACGCGCCAGTTGGACAGGATTTGGTACTATACCCCTCAGGAGTACATCCAACAACTCTGTCATTCAGTGCCAAGCCGAATAGCTACTGGCATTAAGGCCAGACGTGGACCAATGCTTTATTGACTTGCTAAATTTTTGAAGCTCTTTCTCGTGAATAGAGGATACAATATTTTTGAACTTTTAATCAATTGTTTTTCTCTACATGTGCATCACACCCACCAATATCCATCTCATTAGGATAATACCTTCGGGTGCGCCTTTTTTTGTCTTCGAGTGTGTGATCCACCTGCTCCTGGACACTGCCGTGGTCTTCAATCACAGCAAGCATCCAGTCTGCCCTAATGAGCACTCATCTTGGTGGCTTTCTTTCAGGCACCATTCCAGTCGGGAAGTGATCACTTCAGTGTTAGCCATCGACAACTTCCCATTGAGCGGCGCGAGCGGTGGCTGCAGAGCCTACCGAGAAACTGATACCAATGAAACGACACTGCTGCGGCGCTGAAATGCGTGCTGCAACCCATGTTCAACAAACAAACACACGTGGACATGAGAAGGTTGTTAATTGCTCCATTCCTGGAGCATATGTTATCAAAGTCCCGAAGCACACTTTGTACATTAAAATCAGCACAGATGATGAAAGGGAGGGGGATCTGAGAAGGATATTCACGGAAAGAATCTTCGTCTAGCACTTCATGGGATGGCAGGAGGAGGGAACATACCATGAACTATCGATTCATTAAAAAGGACCAGGGTCAGATGGTGTGACGGCTTCAAAACAGATCGTTTTGACTTCTGGGTTTTCATTGTCAGCCTGGATTTTGGAAGCAGTGATAAGACCCAACTGGCATTAGGTTCTGCAGCCACCATTATTTAAGTACAAGGGGTCATTTGTCCTAGGTCTAGCAGTGCAGGTTGATGTGTGCTACCCAGATGTCAAAGTCTGGGTGTCAATAGTAGTCTTCTGAACAGGCTGCATCATTACAGAGGCCAACTATTTAACGAAACTGGGTGGCTGCCTAGTCTTAGACGACTTCTTCACGTCAGAGTACAAGATGCGCTGGCTGACATAAATCTGCTGGATAATTTTCTCTTCTGTGAGTACACGGCATTCCTTGCTCCACACTGGATGGGTATGTGAAAAATTAAAACACATGAGTGGGGCAGTACATTGAATAACCGGTTCCTGGGCTGCTGTACCGCATATTCGACACCTTGCCTGACATTACAATGATGAGCCAGAAAATAATGACCACCTACTTAAAAGTGTGTTGGTCGACTTCTTGGACACAATTCAGCAGTGACTTTGCGTGCTCTGGATTCTACAAGTACCTGACAATTTCCAGAGGTTCGTCACACCAGGAGCCTACGCTCAGGTCACACAGTTCCCATAATTCATGGGAGGTTGGTTTGTGGGTGCGGAGCTGGCGTCAAATAGCGTTATAGTTGGGTTTCATCGGATTCGAATAGGCTGAATGTGATGGCCAAGACATCAACGTGAGTTCACTATCCTGATCCTCAAACTACAGAAGCACGATTCTGAGCTTGTGACACAGAAATTTATCCTGCTGGATGATGCTATCGCTGTTGATGGAGAAAGCAAGCATAAGGGGTTACTGTGATCCGTAATAATTTTCACATGGTTCTCAGCTGTCACGGTACCTTCGATTATTACCGCAGGTCCCCTGGCAGCCCAAGTAAATGTCTCTCTTAACATAATACTGCTGTCACTGGCCAGAGTTCGTGGCTTACTACATGTTTCGAACAGCCTTCCTCCTGGATGATGGCGTATCTGTAAGCGACCGTGGAACCGGTTTAACAATGAACAGGATTCACCCGACCAGGTGACACTATTCCACTGGTCCGCAGTCTTGATGATCCGTGTTCACTGTAATCATAATTGACGATGATGAAGAGTCAATATGGGAACACCTAAGGATCCACTACTGCGAAACACCATGTTCAACACTGTGTGCTGAACCGTGTGTTCCAAAACACTTGTGCTAGCGTCAGCACTGTAGTCTGTCCTCAGAACTACCACAGATCGCACCTATCCTGCGTTAGAGAGCGGGCAAGCCTTCGCTCCCCATATTCAGTCAAGAGGTTTGGACGTCCAACTTCCTTTCGCCTACTTCTGGTTTCGGCATTCTTCAGACAATTTCCATAGACGCTCACGACAGTAGCACGCCAACAGCCTACTAGCTTCGCCGTTTCCGAGATGCTCGCTCCCAGGCACTGGGCCACAACAATACGGCTCTTTCCAAAGTCTTTTAAGTCGGCGGATTTCAGCATTTGCGCCACACATCGTCGCTAGCATGATTCCCCATTCATCTCTGCTCCGCTCATGTACTTCTCTTACTGCGTCGCGTGTACTCAGCGTCACCAACCAACATACAACCTCGCTGTGGGTGGCGGCCATAGTGTCTTGGCTCATCGGTGTATAACCAACAGTGGAGTTATTGAAGGGTAGGCACTTAAAGCGGCTCATTCTATTAGGTTCCCTCTTTTAGACAGAGAGCCTATCGCTATGTATTCAGGTAACTTCGATAAAAGGATAAAGTATGGTAATTTATGGAGCTCACCATTAACCCTTTTCATGACATTCCTAACTGTAGTGAGACATTCACTTTTCCATTCTTGTGGGAGTTCTTTGGTATCTATATCCGTAATTTCCAGACACATTAGAACTCCTTTACAAAAATTCAGCCGAGTGGACACCTCTCTCTTGATAGCACATTCTCCGAGTAGTTTGGCATGGAAGAACTTGTTTACTTCCGTAGCTTTCTGTGTCCCGATGAGCGGTAGGCCACTACACAGTCCCTTCAGAGATTTACGTTGCCCTACAACTCTCTATAGCGGTTTATGAACGCAGAAAGGGTTCAATTTTCTAAATAATCTTCTACACGTTCCACAACAATAAAGTCTTTTCTCCATAGAATGCATTTCGTTAGTATTACTATTGTCGCCCACATTCATAGACTTCTCCGGTGAACTTTGTGTACTATGTCCCTTTGCGTCCCTGGTGTGTAAATTCTGGCCATCGGACCACCCGAATCGTTGTGAGTATAGGAAAGAGATTTAGGCCCCATGGAAGTTCCACGAGAAGCTGGCGAAGTAAGCGTCCACCCGGTCAGAGCCTCGGTTGCCCTCGTAAGTCTGATACAAATGAGGTGAGGCAGGTCCTCAGAGGCTGCTCGCAAACGGTTGTTTCACCTTAACATCCACGCGTGTCAGCGGCGAGCAGCACATACTGTACCGATCGGTGTAGAGCAGTGGATTGCACGCTGGACTCGCATTCGGGAAGACGACGGCTCAAATCCTCGTCCAGTCATCCTGATTTACGTTTTCCGTGATTTCCATAAATCGTTTAAAGCAAATGCCGGGATGGTTCCTTCGAAAGGGCACTGCCGCTTTTTCTTCTCCGTCCGTAATCCAAGCTTGAGCTCAGTCCCTAATGATCTCGTTGTCGACTGGAAGTTTAAACACTAATCTCCTCTTCCTTCAGCACACACTGTGACTTTCTATATAGAGATTTATTCCATCCAAGCGATACAGGCGATAAACTCAAGATGTCCGTCCCCTCTGATATACAACGTTCCACCACGATGGTCGCTGAAACATGCCTACAGCTTACCGTTACATAGGACTGGTAGCAAGTACAAGTTTGCAGCGCAGGAATCGCCGGTTCGCCAATCCCTTTCCCAGAAAAGGAATGCAGAGCTCTCTCTGAGGTGTTCGCAATTTAGAACGGACAGGTGGTCACGTGTGACTTTCTAGTAAGCGTTACCGGCAGGAGCTTTTGACGTAATGCCGCTGTAGGTGAGAACACTAGCATTGCCAAGACGGTACAAATCATTGTAGCGCGCTCTCGGGTGGTGATTAGTGGCAGATCCAGCGATGGCTACCTAAGAGCGAAAGACTCACTGTCTTTCTAAGGTATTTTCTCCTGACCAGCATCAGTGCTAGCAGACTACAAATCTAATCCTTTTCCTATCTTCCTGATACATAACTAGTTAATTTCTTAGCTTATCTGTTTCCTAATTAGTGTTAATTATCCAAGTGTAAAGCTGCAACTTTATTGAAACTGTATGAAACTAATTTAACTTCATTACAGGAACACGTACAATTCACTATTCTGAAAACATGAGTTGTCTAGTCGGCAGATGAAATGTACAGGGTGGTTATAGTTAAACTTTCGTTGCTTGAAAGGATCCCTATAAAAAAAGTAATCATTGGACAACGAAACTTCGTGAAAACATTTGTAAGGATATGTGGAGTGCCAATAACGAACAAACTATCAAAAGAAACACATTTTAATTTCTACACGGATGGGTAACGATTGTTAACTGCACTCCTTGTTTACGTTGCTGGTCACAGGCAATGCTGAAATGACGACTATCTGCATCCACGGCAGCCTGGAATTTCACTTAAGGTACAAGTACACAACTGATCGCAGTACTTTTCCAAAAGGGGGTCCTCGGATATTCAGCTGATGTGAGACAGCTCGTGCACTGCTTGAAGATCACACGTTGCGTCCAGCATTCTCAGCCACGGCAAATGTGGCTTCTACTACAATTTGTGGCGCAACTGTCCGTCGCCCTCTCCGAGAAACAATTCCCAAATAGTCAGTTAATTCGAACTTTCGAATGACGTTATTTAACACCGGTGCTGAAACAGGACCTCTCCGTATTCATTTAATGCGTCGATATTCGCGAACAGCAGCAGCACTAATGTCGTTGTTTTGCTTTGCGAGTAAAGTCCCGCTCACATTGTCCAGACCGAAGTTGGCCGTCTCCAACAGCAATGCACGCTGATGATTGTGTTTCACTCTTACGTCGTCGTACCCGTACCGGTACCTAGCGGCAAGTCATGACACTAACACTGCTAACAACACTAGTCCTGCAGTGCACGGTCTGAAAATCATGCCTGTAACGTTGGGTAAGCATACGGCAAATTGTTTTCCCTCTCCACTGCCTCAAGTAGCGAAAGTTCAATTACAAGTATCCTTCACATGGCAGCAATTGATATGTAAGTATGACACGAGCCCCTTTCCAGGCTAAGCCGTGATACATCTTCCAATAGAACACACTAACCCATTTTACGAGTTTACTTACCATGGGTCAGAGAAATAACTATGATACTACTCCGCGCATTTACATCAGAGTTACATACTGAGCAAGACACAAAGGAGTTATGTCATGTAACTGCTAGTAGGAATTGATTTACATTAATTGGGGAAAGTTGAAAACTTGTGCCAGACCGGGATTCGAATCCGCGTCTCCTGCTTACTAGCCCGACGCTCTGCCCAATAACAGCTAAATGTCGTTATTCCTTTGTGTCTTAATTGATAATGGCTGCACGATCAAAATGGTCCGAAAGAATAAGCACCACATATATACATACTGAGCAGTCTCTCCAAGCCGACGAAGAATGTGTTGTAAGTAGGCTGTTTAGGTTTTTATATTGGTAACGCCACGTAGCGCTCTCTATGAAAATCACTGGCTGTGCTGTGTGCAGTCTGTGGCTGGTTTGCATTGTTGGAATTTGCTATTGTAGTGTTGGGCAGTTGGCTGTTAACAGTGCGTAGCGTTGCGCAGTTGGAGGTGAGCCGCCAGCAGTGGTGGATGTGGGGAGAGAGATGGCGGAGTTTTGAGAGCGGATGATCTGGACGTGTGTCCATCAGAGACAGTAAATTTGTAAGACTGGATGTCATGAACTGATATATACATAATGACTTTTGAACACTATTAAGGTAAATACATTGTTTGTTCTCTATCGAAATCTTTCATTTGCTAACTATGCCTATCAGTAGTTAGTGACTTCAGTAGTTAGAATCTTTTATTTAGCTGACAGTATTGGCGCTCGCTGTATTGCAGTAGTTTGAGTAACGAAGATTTTTGTGAGGTAAGTGATTCATGAAAGGTATTGGTTATTGTTAGTCAGGGCCATTCTTTTGTAGGGAGTATTAAAAGTCAGATTGCGTTGCGCAAAAAAAAGAAAAAGAAAAATATGGTGTGTCAGTTTAGTGTTGATCAGAATAAGTAAAGAGAATAATGTCTGAGTACGTTCAGTTTTTCTCAGCTCTTTGAAAAGCAAATAATGTAAGAGGGTTATCAGCACAATCATTCATTAATTTTTAAGGGGTGTTCCAGTGTGATCTAAAGGCTGGCACTAAATGTTTAATCAGTGTTCTGGGCGTTTTCAGGCTCCTGAGGCTGGAAAACAATCGTGAAACTGAAGTGTGATATATTTTAAACTTTGTGATGTGGATATGAAACGACTCTTTCCACGTCATCATGATTAATCGTGCAAAGATCCATGGAACATAAAAGTAACTAAACAATTAATTAAATAAATATCTAGCACGGTCGTTGTCACCACAGTGGTCTTGATCAGTTGTTTCCTCACGAAATTCCTCGCCATAATCACGACATGAACGTACGTGTCACATTCAGCTTGCGGCCTACTCACACGGACTGGGGTGGGCCCCTAATATGCCATGAATCCAGCCACGCGTAATGTCACACAAATGAGTTTGCTGTGCTATACTGCTTCCCTGCGTCTCGAATACCGTATGCCAAACGCATACAACTCGGCGCGAGGATCACTAAACCAAAGACCTTCGTCCGGTCTTCTACTACTGTGCTTTGTATGACACGTGTTGTGTTGCCTCGCCAGAGTATCACCATAGCTCGTTGTTTTTTCGTATATCTCGAAGTTCTAGCACTGGAATTGGTGAACAATGTGTGGTGATATTTGGTACATAATTTCCGAACTACAAGTGAAACGTAATCCTCACGCTGTAATGATTTCGTTCCAGGGTACATTTAATACGGGGATTAGTAGCTTATTAATCGTAAAGCATATCGGCTTCCACATGTCCTTAATAGATCTGGTAGAAATAATGTAACTGGGCCACATTCAGTGTTCTCCACGGCTGCTATGATACTGCACGACACTTCGGCCTTAATACGTTTAAATGCGTTCCTCCGTACAGTAAAATTTAATGCACAAAATTTTTCTTTGCAGTTTTCATTTTTCCTACCAATAGTTATTGGAAGTGGAAGTTAGTACTGTGTGAATCCTCGATTAACGGGTAAACTAAGGCACGTGAGCTGAGAATGTGCCAGTATCAGCGAGATATAGTCCCGGTTTTAGTTGTGAGACGTATTTCACGAAGAAGATTCCAGCGTTTGCTTCCCGTAATGCCTGTTTCTATTACATTTGCTAAATGGTCAATAATAAAATTGGAAATTAGTTTTAGAATTAAATTATGTTTAAATACCTTTGAAAATTTTAAAAGTGTCCCTTTAGAAATCCTACTGAACAGTCCAAAGTCTTAATAACCTTTTTATGCAACTTTGTTTACAATTTCGTAAGGAATTCTTCATCTGCACTTTTCGAGATAAATGATGCACTTACGTACTTCAGTACATCACCTTTATTAAAACTATGAGGTTACTATCAAAAGAGTAACAGTGCTCACCTGTATCTGCGTGTAGCAACGAAGTTATGGTGAGTTTGATAAACCGAAGGCTATGAGAAACTGCTTGATGACGATTCACTTTCGGTATATCAGCCATATGCTACATCAGAAATCGAACATTGATCCAGGAACTTTTAGCGGTTAAAGGGTATCTTTACCAGTAAATTGAAACCCCATCTTAAGCACACAATAAGCTCAATTTAACAATCGCGTTCACATCTTGAACTGCAACAGTACAAACCGGGACCTCATGTAGTTAAATGCTTAGTTTTCAGATGGATTCACACGCCATGAACACAGCCAAGAAGTACCTGTAAACATGTCGATTTCGAAAACTATGTTAGTTGGACATTGATGGATAGAGGCTTTATACCATCAGCCTCTTCATCTTTCTATTCGCATTTGTTGTTCCGTAGAAACCATGGAGATCCTGAGATACGATATCTAGTTGTTGATGGTATCGTGTTCCTTTCTACATCGTTCGGAGCTACAGCTGTAGACTTATCACACTGAAGTGCTATAATCAACTGAAGTGACAACACAGGTCAGTACATTGAACACAGACACCGGAATAAGTGTGACAGCCCATCCATATACACTTCTGATCGTCTTTCTGAAGAGTCTGAGAATATATCACTGCAGTGTGATTACCTCTTCATGTTTTTAAGTAGATAGTCACTGGGAGAGACCATTGTTGTAATCCCAAAATCTGTCACAATTTCCGTTTATAGTTACAACGATAGAATTTTTTTAAATAGGGACTGGACATTACGGTCTGTATTTTGACTAGTACGTTGAAATATAATAACGCTCCTGAATGCTACTACTGAAACTTTCATTTAGATTCTGCGTTTTTCCATGTAAATATTTCTCCAGGAGTTTAGAATCGGAAAGATCTTTTTATATTTGCTACAGTTCTATCATAAGAGTTTCCGACATTGGGTCTTCATGTGTGTGTTTTTGTCAATTTGCTTCACACCTTTTGTAGTTGCACCATGAAGTGTCTCATAATGGGCAGTGGCCACGGTATGGATCCTTCTCAGTGGATATTCTGTATAACAGAATAGCCCATATAGTTGGTCTCGTCTCACCGATATTTTCACTGTTTCTCCCGATGACTAGATTGTAAAATAATGGGTTCAAATGGCTTTGAGCACTATGGGACTTAACAGCTGTGGTCATCAGTCCCCTAGAACTTAGAACTACTTAAACCTAACTAACCTAAGGACATCACACACATCCATGCCCGAGGCAGGATTCGAACCTGCGACCGTAGCAGTTGCGCGGTTCCGGACTGCGCGCCTAGAACCGCGAGACACTAGAGTGTAATAATCTGCGAAGTTTTCCATTATTGATGATGAGTCTGCCTTGTCCAACATTTGGTCTCCCATCAGAGTGTTATTTCCTGTCATGTTCTTGCAGAGCCTCCAAAGTCTTGCACATGTCCTATGTATTCCATTTTTTAAATATCAGTTTTACCACATGATTTAGCAGCCACAACATTGTTGAATCCCCTAGTCACCAGCAGCTAGATAATTGAGGGTATGGCACACCCTTTACTGACTTCTGTTGGAACATTATGTAAATGTTCACAGTACCTAGCAGATTTGACCGGTGGCGGTAGGAGATGCATCATAGCACGGAACATGTGGGCTGCATCTCTTCCCTTTCCAGTGCACTTTATGGCAGAAGCTCGGCGAATATTCACTTCACAATATTTTTTGCATGCTACAGGAGATTTAACTGTACTTTTCTTAACTTTAGACACTTGGATTCTATTGCGATTTTGCTAGGGAGATCTCTCGTCTTATTTATGCCTTTTCTGAATATAAGGGATACTATATAACTATTACGGTAGTTATATTATCAACAGACAAAAGCAATTCTGGAAGCCTGCACTTACTAATCAAAACATAACCGATATTTTCACTATTTATAATGAGAAGGCCTGACTCTTTCTCGGTAGTATATTTCAACATACTTTTTGAGGCACAGACTGGTAAACTATTAGGCTTACGCTTACTTCACTGCAGCGTAACATACTCTTCGTTTTTAATACGGTTTCCAGCAATACGCTGGTATTATCTGCCGTAAAGTTTACAATTGCAAGTAAACTTCTTAGTTTTTGGCAAATTGCGATTGAAAGTCGTTGAAATACGTCTAAAACAGCAACAATAACAAGTTCACAACACGAACGCGTGCGAAAAAACAAGTAAACTGAAGTAAATTACTAGTATCGACAGGAAGACCGATTTCAATAAATCCGTTCTCGCAATATAGTCGATATGGTCTTCAAAGATGTTACTGAGATGAGTTGCTGTGGGCATAGCGAAGCTAAAATTAAACAACGACACATTTTAGCCAATGCGTTGCGTTTCTCAAGTATGTGACAGTTAAGCAGTTAAAAAACTCGCACCGCATCTTCTTTAAGAAGGGCTTTGAGCATGAAAATAACAAGGTTAACGTACATGAAGTACGTATTTTTAGAATTGAGAAGACTGAAATAATTTTATTATATAAAAATCTAAATTTCGATTTTTCGAACCCTCGTGACATCCACGTCCCTTTAACATAAAGTAGCGTAATCCTGCTTGCAGTTAGTCTAAATTTCCGGAGATTAAGTGAACATCGTCTGAGTGACGAGGCTGACCACAGGTCTGCGGAGTCTTGTTAACTCACATAAGCAATTAACGGTTTCTTACTGGGTGACATAGCTGTTCTGATACTAGGATCGTACACATTTTACAAGATGAGACAAAATTACTTCAACGTAATTCTGTTTGATTTTGCATTCAGGAAGTGCACGCTTTTGAGGATAGATCGAAACACAATAAACAGATGAGGGATCGATGAGGGAAATTATTGAGAACTTAGGGATCACTCAAATTCCATCATTATTTGCGACACACAGATCAAAGTAATAGTGTCTGATGTAGAGCTGTGTCCAGCAGAAGGACTCAACAGGTTCTATTTTACTCTGGATAAGGTACATGGGTTGTTAGTAACTTTGATTTTAAAAGCACAGTCGGCAATATGACAAAAAAGCGAAAAAATTTGTTCGCCGGGAACTATGGAACTTGTGGTGCGTTAGCTTTCTTTTTGTGGGGAATAATACACCTGAGATAAGCGACGCCCGCGGCGCCGAGCTCGTAAAGTGCGCCGCCGAGCCGACGGAAGCTTCGCAGAGCACTGAAATCATACGCCACAATGGATGGATGGCTTTAATTTTACTCCGACGGATATATTTCCACACTATCTGGCAGGCGGCTCGTCTCGGTTCGCGTCACGCCGGTGTAAAATTTGAGCACGAGAGACGGGAGACGAGTGCGAGCGGCAGTCTTCCGCGCTGTTGCTCTGAACGGTAACGGACACTACGGGCCGGCTGTAATGGCGACAGCGGTCGCGAACGCTCCCTCACTCTCCGCGATTTGCGAGACACGTCTCTCTACGTTCTCGTAGCGCGAACCGAACCCTGCCAAACACGCTCCTATGCACATGTTGAATAAAGTCATATTTCGCAGCTTTAGAACTGACATTTCGATCTGTAATCGGGCGCACTGGTAACGTAATTACTTAAATGGAGTTTCTTTTACTAAACATTCGTAACTAAAAAAATGATACTAAAAGAAACCTCTGCCTCAGCCAGACTTATAGCGAAAACTCCTGACGAAAGAGTTACTTTTAGTACACATGAATCGACGTTGGACGAATCATTATAAGGACCACGGCGCAGGGTTCTTCCACTGAATTGCCTTTTTGTATTTGTAAATTTTACAATCACAGAGCGAGTTTCGAAAGAACGATATCTGTGTTGTTATTGTTATAGTGTGTATTTCCGGTCACCATCTCAAATTATGTTCAAAATGGTTCAAATGGGTCTGAGCACTATGGGACTTAACTTCGGAGGTCATCAGTCCCTTAGAACTTAGAACTACTTAAACCTAACTAACCTAAGGACATAACACACATCCATGCCCGAGGCAGGATTCGAACCTGCGACCGTAGCGGTCGCGCGGTTCCAGACTGTAGCGCCTAGAACCGCTCGGCCACCCCGGCCGGCTCAAATTACGTATCGGGCTCAAGAATATTCGTATCTTCGGTTCATAAAAGTTGATTTTTTAATTTCGTATGAAGGTTATTGCGAGTTATTCGAAGTCTACAGTAACTACTGAGGTTACTAGAGATTCCGAATGTGAAGTAATCTGGGTGAAAATAAGCATCGGAGGTGGCTAAATGTGATAAGTGCATGCTTTTGTACACCATTGGCTTTAGGGACAACAGCGGTTAAGTGTTTCATGTAAAGCTGGGAGAGTATTTCATATGGCATTAGCGTGACACGGGGAGACTTTACTTTCCCTGCTATAGATTGACTGAGACAAGCGATTAAAATTGTTACAGAGACAAGAATTTGTACCAGATTGTTCTAAACATATTTTCTGGAAATTATTTCGAGCATTGGGTTCGTGAACCGAGTAATGAGGGTTAAGTCTTTGACCTCCTAATACCTAACGGACCCGCATTTTAAAAATCATTTAAGATAGAGAAGGGCTTCATTGACGATAAGGCTGTAATAGAATATGACTAAAAATGTTACAGTAAATGTTAAGGCAGGTTTAAAATATTTTTCCTTCGCAAGAATGACAGGAAACAAAATTGCGGTGTATATGAGTAGTCACAATCCAATATTTTGCTCTAAATATGGCGATGTAGAGATCAAATGGATAAAATTAAAAACCACGGTACAGCACGTCTTGCGTGAGTATGTGCCTGACAAGAGTGCGAGGGATACGAAAGAACCACCGTGATACAATAATTGTGATAGAATGTTTCCACGAAATGAAACAGCTTCATCGCAGATTTAAGTGCAGTCGGAGCCTATTTGACAAACTGAAGTTGAATGAAGCCAAATCGAGACTTAGGAGAACAATGCCATAATAGTTCGATGAAAGCGAAATTTAAATTTTGCCATTCGATCCGACAGAAGAGCCTAAGACGTTTTCGTCCTACTAGCAGCCAATAAGCGGATCTAAATCTGCTCTTCAGCTGCTCAGTGACCGTAATGGCGCTAACATGGAAGATGACAGAATATTTCACAATGGAACATCGTTATTCGGTTTCTCATTTCAATCTGCGAACGACAGCTAAAATGATAGATATTGGACTAAGTGATCATGGAGCAGCAAATAACCTAAACCTCTTCCATGATGGAGATGCATTGGGACTGGTAAGTAACTGAGACTTTACAAAGAATACATGAAAGAACGTATTCTCCTTCCAGCACCAGTTGGTCATAGGTCGCCGGAGCAACATAGGGTACCAAGAGAATGGAAAAAAAGAGCAGATTATTCCTGTTCTCTGTAATAATTGCAAACCCAAACCAATATCTTTAAACCATTTCAAAATTATGGAACGTGTTCTAAGCTAACGCATTATGACGTTTTTGTGAACACTAAATCACTAATACTTAGAGGCTGTTCGGATATTCCTGTTACAAACTTCTAGGGGTTGTAGAATGGAGGAATGGAGCGAGTATTTTGAATAGGAACCCATGTCCAGAGACGTACCATTTCCGTTCTACGAAGGTTTCGGATCAAGTGTTCAACTCATCCACTTCTGCTAGAGTAACTGAATTAGGCGTGTTGCTGTACAACTATTAGGTGACCATTCGAAAGGAAATATAACAATACATCCATTAATCACTTAAACATATTTGTTTGTGTGAAAACTTAAGCATTACGTGTTTATCTATTCAAAAGCAAAAAAAGCTGCTTAACATACGTACAAAACAGTACTAATGCCTTAAAACAGCGGCCTCGGTGTGGCGTCCACCAAAATTGTTACACATATATACCAGTGAAGCATGTTCTGATACACAGTCTCTATCCCACCTGGCGTCTCTTCAATTTTTAGAGCAGCGGTCAGAACCCGTCCCAGTGGATCTTCGACCGTCTCTACAGGAGTCTCGTAAATTAAGGTTCGCTTATGTCAAGTGACATCAGGTGAGAGTCTGACGTAGTACGCGTCGTCCTGTCTACCATTTTGCATACCAGTACAAGCTACTCTGAGACTTCTCTCTTTCCCTAATCACACAACCATTGTAGACTGGAAACAGTACGTTTCGGGACATGGATTTCTGTTCAAAATATTACATATTCACTCCCCTCTACAAGTCCTAGAAGTTTGTAAAGCGGATTTCCGAACACTCTGTATATCTGCATGACAATCACTACAGAGAGATTGTGAAATTAAGCTCTCTCTGTTCGTCCACGGAATCCAGAATGCCATGTGCAACGGTGGCTACGTGTTACTTGCCTTCTGGGCGACATTTGATACTGTTTCGCACTGTAGTTAAGTGAACAAGGTGTGAGCTTACCGAATACCGGATCAGATTTGTGGTTAGGTTAAGGAGTTCCTGACATGTAGAAATAAACACTTCGTTCTTAATGGTAAGGAACTGATACGTGTAAACGTAGTACTGGAGGGAAGGTGGGGCAGGAGGGTGGCCGCTTGCAATGTGTGTAAATAATATTGAGGATAACTTCTGACACTGTATGAAGCCGTTCGCAGAAAATGTTGTCTGTAGGCACCCCAGTTCAAATAGCTCTGAGCACTATGGGACATAACTTCTGAGGTTGGTTGGTTGGTTTGTGGGATTAAAGGGAACAGACTGCTACTGTCATCGGTCCCTAACTTCTGAGGTCATCAGTCCCCTAGAATCTAGAACTACTTAAACCTAACTAACCTAACGACATCACACACATCCATGCCCGAGGCAGGATTCGAACCTGCGACCGTAACGGTCGCGCGGGTCTAGAACCGCTCGGCCATTTCGGCCGGCTCTGTAGGCAGGTTGCAATGCCAGATGACTGTAGTGAATTGAAGGAAGGCCTGCAGAGGACAGGATACGAATGCACAGATCGGTAGTTAAGCCTGACCGTAAAGACATGTAGAGTTTATTCGCACAAAGTAATAAGTGATATTGGCAGGGGAGCCCAAACTGATCCCATATTTCTAGATCTTTGATATCGTTGCCCACAAGAGACTTCTAATAAAATTGCGTGTCTATCAAATATTGTCTCAGTTCTACGACTGAATTCGTGATTTCTTGTCAGAAAGTTCACAACACGTAGTAACTGAGGGCACATTATCGAGTAAAACAGAAGTGGTATGCAACATTCCCCGTCTTACAGGCTCTCTGCTGTTTCTAATCTACATATGCGATTTAGGAGACATTATGAGCAGCCCTCTTAGATTGTTTGTCGTCATTTACAGTCTGGTAAAGTAATCAGAAGACCAAAACCAACTGCGAAATGACATAGACACGATATCTGTATTGTGTGAAAAGTATGACGTCATCCACATGAGTACAGAAAGAAATCCGTTAAATATCGGTTACACGATAAATTACACAAATTTAAAAGCTGTCAGTTCGACTAAAAACCTAGAAATTACAGCTATGAACAACTTAAAATCGAACGATCACATTGACAATGTTATGGGGATGGCAAACCAAAGACGTCGTTTTATTGGCAGAAGGTTTAGAAGATGCAACAGGTTTACTAAAGACACTGCATATACTACGCTTGTTCGTCTGCTATTAGAGTATTGCCGTGCAGTGTCGGATTCTCACCGGACAAGATTCACGAAGGACATCCAAAAAGTTCAAAATATTATCTCGAAATAAGACAAGAGAGTGTCAAGGATATGACAGGCGAGTTGGGATGTATACCATACATGTTGAGAGCTTGTATGGAATCTACGGTTAAGCTCATTTTTATTTCTGAAGGCGTGAAAATTTAAAGCTTCGATTGTACTTTGGGGTTTGCTGTTATTTTATGGCTTCACAGAACTCCATGCATTTATTTGTGATATTGTGCGTCATATTGCTTCTTTCACAAATTGCAATAACACATACTATTTTTGACACTTTTTCGCCCTTCACCGTTATATGGTGTCGCAGTTGTCATTCACAAAATTAATTTAGTCAACCTTATATCACCAAACTCATCGAGGGAAGTTATGTTACTGCTCCTATCAGACTGGTGTATGGGCATTAGTGTCATTCTATTCCAGTGAATGTTTCGTCATTGTTATTTGGCAACGTTAACCTAGAAGTCGTAATAAAAACTGTACTTAGTGCGTATGTTAGGCTTTTTATGTCTTCCGTCATTATGAAATTTTTGATGTAAATGGTTCGCGAAAAACATTTGTTTCATCATTCTCTCCAGTAGTAATCGCTCACTAGTATTTGTAGGACTGAGTCTGTTGCAACGTGGTTTGTTTATTATAGCTATGAAAGAGCTTTAGTGACACACAGGCCACAAATGTTGCGTCTGACTGTTTTTCGTCGACTCACTGCACTGTCTATTTCGCTGATAGCCTATTCAGTACAAAAAGCACATCAGCAGTATTACAGTATTGTGAACCAGAAAAATCCAAACATCAAAGGCATGTGTAAATTCCAAGTTACACTTCGTACAGACGGAATTGTTACTTTGACGTTCACTGAACGTTCGCTAGTCCTGTATAGCAGCTATTTTTTAAAAAAATAATAGCTGCAAACAGTAACAACTCTGCACAAACGTACCAGTTGTAAAGTTTATACAAACGCTGTCATACATATCAAAGAGGCACACAAAATCAGAGAGCCAACAATTTGAACACAAAGCTATCGCAACGTTACGTAGCCTTTAGTGACTATGTACAGTTGAATTAAATAATTATACTAAATACCGGGCAGGGATGTTATGACTATTACTATACATTTTATTTTGGCCAGACCTATGTTCTTTATGCAGATGTATACCATCAGTTAAAGATTATATGGTTCTCAAACTAGAGCTGTTGATAGCATTATTAAAATACATATCAAACTGTCCTCTCTATATATATGAAAAACGACGTCAATTCTGTTGCTGCAGCTGATCAAGAGTTTAATGCGCTTAAATATCTAAGGTCATCAGTCTGCTATGTCACGTTTGCAATTAATAGCTGCTCCAGGTCACTTAGAGTGTGCAACTGCATGCACTTCTAATGGTTCAAATGTCTCTGAGCACTATGGGACTCAACTGCTGAGGTCATTAGTCCCCTAGAACTTAGAACTAGTTAAACCTAACTAACCTAAGGACATCACACACATCCATGCCCGAGGCAGGATTCGAACCTGCGACCGTAGCGGTCTCGCGGTTCCAGACTGCAGCGCCAGAACCGCGCGGCCACTTCGGCCGGCCAACTGCATGCACTGTTAACATGAAAATACAGTCTCCGTAAATTTAAAGCTATTAAATTAGGAAATGTTTTACAAGGGAAGTGACACGTGCCACTGAATGAATGAACATTTCAATTGCTGCGCGGAATGGCCGCGTAGTTATGGAGCCATGTCACGGATTGTGCGGACCCTCCCACCGGAGGTTCGAGTACTCCCTCGGGCATGTGTGTGTGTGTGTGTGTGTGTGTGTGTGTTGTATTTAGTATAAGTTAGTTGAAGCTAGTTTAAGCAGAGTGAAAGTCTACGGACCGACGACCTCAACAGTCTGGTCCCTTACGAATTCACACACACACACACACACACACACACACACACACACACACACACAGGCGCCGGCGTGGCCGTGCGGTTCTAGGCGCGTCAGTCTGGAACCGCGTGACCGCTACGGTCGCAGGTTCGAATCTTGCCTCGGGCATGGATGTGTGTGATGTCCTTAGGTTAGTTAGGTTTAAGTAGTTCTAGGGGACTGATGACCTCAAAAGGTACGTCCCATAGTGCTCAAGTGCTCAGAGCCATTTGAACCACACACACAACAATTCAATCAATTTGCACCTCATTTTCCCTGTGGAATTAGTTGTAAAATATTATTTATATTTAACTGTTCCTGGATGTCCGCCCGGTACTCACAGCCTTACTTCTGCCAGTACCTCGTCTCCTACCTTCCAAACTTTACAGAAGCTCTCCTGCGAACCTTGCAGAACTAGCACTCCTGAAAGAAAGGATATTGCGGAGACATGGCTTAGCCACAGCCTGGGGGATGTTTCCAGAATGAGATTTTCACTCTGCAGCGGAGTGTGCGCTGATATGAAACTTCCTGGCAGATTAATACTGTGTACCCGACCGAGACTCGAAATCGGGACCTTTGCCGTTCGCGGGCAAGTGCTCTACCAACTGAGCTACCGAAGCACGACTCACGCCCGCTACTCACAGCTTTACTTCTGTCAGTACCTCGTCTCCTACCTTTCAAACTTTACAGACGCTCTCCTGCGAACCTTGCAGAACTGGCACTCCTGAAAGAAAGGATATTGCGGAGACATGGCTTAGCCACATCCTGGGGGACGTTTCCAGAATGACATTTTCACTCTGCAGCGGAGTGTGCGCTGATATGAAACTTCCTGGCAGATTAAAACTGTGTGCCCGACCGAGACTCGAACCCGGGACCTTTGTCTTTCGCGGGGAAGTGCTCTACCAACTGATTTACAATTGATTGTAATTATTCTAATTACGATTTTTGTGATCAATTGGAACATTAAACGTCATATTCGAAAACATCTCTACGTTTCGAAGATAGTGAATTTATGTTAGGTCACACAGAAACTAATAGCATCATATGAAGAAACCTCAATTCACTACATTGTATCTTTCCGTGCCGAGGTGTGCACATTGTAGTCTTCGAATGAATGCCGGCCGGCCAGTAGCTGTTGTAATTTTCCACGTTAATAGCTGCCACGCTGAGGAGCACGGCCGGCAATTGAAGCCCTGTAACAACCGTGCGTAGATGAATGTTTGGCCTTCCACTCCCGTTGAAGCCTGCGGTGCGAACGTACGTGTAAGGACTTGCTGCAGTGTCATATTCAGTTATTCAAGTGGAGTGGGTCGACAATGTATTGTCGCAGAGACACGACAATAGAAACGTAGGCGTTATAATCAGCAACAGCCAGGAGATAATTTTGCATGGAAGTTCCGACCGAATTACAGCGAATGAATCCGTTACAAAATTTAATCTTTTAATTTGATGACTGTTAATACAGCTTTGACATTCTGAATTTCAAACTGCTGTTTTACGTATTTTCGATTTTCATTCGAATAAATTAGCGCGAAGAAAAGGAACGATTATTTCCTGCTAACATAGAGATGCATCCGGTCACCAGGCGAATAAATAATACGAAACGAGCCGGTGATGTGTTGTTTAAGCATCTAAAATTAAATAGGGAAAATCTCTGGAAACCCACATCTGGCTAGGAGGGTCGGTTTTCCAGAACTAAACTTGCACTCTGCCATCTACAGAAGCCTCTAAATTAATTTGCAATTCTCGATATAGTATGCGCACAACGCATCACGTCTATACTAGTTTTATGCTGTAACATGAATAACAATATTCGTTTGATTGCTCACGTCTCACATTAGTCCTATAGTAATTACAATCGCAGCCTTTATTCAACCTCTAAGTGAGGTACGATGCATTCGTTACGTGTACCCACAGGAATGTACCAAATTTGTAGCAAATTTTAGGAGTTGTTCATCAATATTGTGGAGTACGATAGGGTAGTGGATAATGCAAAGAAACTGCCCACAACGAAGAATTACCCGGCTCTAAGAATAGAGATAAACATCAGGACATGGTCATATGGATCAAATGTCTAAAAGAATATCAAGGTTTGACAATAACAATATAAAATTGTACAAATCACCAACGATTCATGATAATAATTGTATATTGCGCTGTTAGAGACAGTGACTCGAAGTACAGAAAATGAAAATTAATTCAGGAGTGAAAATGGCCCGAAGCGCCTTTTGTAAACTAAATACAGCTTTAAATACGACGCTTGTGGTGTATCTAAAAGGGAATGTTTACGGTCAGGGTGTGTTGCCAGATTTTACTTATTTCGGTGAGATATTGATTTTGAGGAAGGAAAATCACCAAAGAAGTGATGGCTTCTTTTGGGAAATATTTACGACTCAAACAAAAATAAACCGCAGATTCTCAGGACATATACTAAGACGAGTGGTTGTTCGATGAACAAAGGAAGTAGAGTGAAATCTGTAAAAAATGACTGAGAAAGTGACCAAATTCAAAGTGGGTAATGTAAAACACAAAAGTTACAGGAACGTGTAGCTCAAGACCCCAGTCCGTGCAAAATTCCTTCATTCACAAACAGATTTCTAACTGCTGCAGTTAGATTTGTTGACAGGATCTTGGAAAGTGCCATGCATCTGGGATATATGCAAGATACTACAGCGATGTATTGCACAATATTGCCTCAGAGTATGGAATTCTTATCATGCTGGCTTGACATCTAACACCGAACGAACTGAGAGACGCGATGCTCTGATTGTTACAGACAAATACAAAACAGATCAGTATGCAAGAAAGATGTACGTTAACTTTACAAGGTAATCTCTTGAATAAAGTTGAGAATGTCAAGCGAAACCCATTACTTAACAAACACTTAACTTAAAGAATCGGTATTAGAAAAAGGATGCAAAACTTTACTGCCTGTAATGTACGCAAGCGTGCTCAGAAGTAATGCCTCCGAATTTCTTACTCCGTTCTCAATATCTGCTGACGTATTACGTGTCATACTTATTATTTGGTCAACGTTTCTGCTTCCCTGGCGTAAGTTGCAACCCTCTGCCGCTAGATGGCTCCAAACTGTAGCGTGTAACACTGCGCTGTGAGAAACAGCGTGCTGCAATCCATCGAGAAACTGAAAACACGAGTTCGAAGAGTTCGTCCACGCATGGAGCACCCTCTCCTTCAGCATGATAATTTCATAGCATACAAGAGAGCTGCGACACCTGTAACAACCCGAAGCCTTCGGTTCACTATCCGCGATCATCCCCCATACAGTTCTGACTTTGGCTCAACCAATTTTTATCTGTTTCCAAAACACAAAGAATACCTTCGAGAAATTCACATTGATAACGATTAAAATGCACACACAGAAGTGAGATTGTGGCTGTGTCACAACAGCCAAACATTCCACAGTGACGGTATCAACAAATTGGTTTCTCTTCTGGAGAAATGTGTTCGTCGACAGGGTGACCATGTTGAGAAAGAAATATGTAGACACGAAGAGTAAGGATGTATAATGTTAATAAAGTTAGTTTTATTTTAAAAGCTTTAAGTGTTCACATAAAGATAGTTCGGAGAAATTGCTTTACAGCGCTCCCTCGTAATTGACATGTAGGTACCCTTATTTATTTAATCGTATGACTATGGTCCCACGTCGGGCAGACCGTTCGCCGGGTGCCCGTCTTTCAATTTTACGCCACTTCGGCGACCTGAAGTCGATGAGGATGATAGGATGATGATGAGAACAACACAACACCCAGTCCCTGGGCGGAGAAAATTCCCCGACCCAGCCGGGAATCGAACCCGCGCTCAGAGGATTAACAATCCGTCACGCTGACCATTCAGCTACCGGGGGCGGACGTAAGTACTCTGAAAAACGGGCAATAGAGATTAGAGCACGAACCTAGGCATGGTGACACCCCTTTTACCTCCAGCCGTACCTGAATGGAGCAGGACAGACCGTAGCTACTATTAGTACGACTTACAATCCACCTTGAATTTCATGGCGGCGTACACTGAGGTGAAAGGTCATAGGAGAGCGATATGCACATATACAGATGGCGATAGTATCGCTTACTCAAGAAATAAAAGGGCGTGTCTGTCATTTGTACTCAAGTGATTCATGTGAAAAGGTTTCCGAATTAATTATGACCGAAAAATGGGAATTAACATACTTTGAACGCGCAATGTTACTTGGAGCTAAAGCATGAAATCGTTACAGAATTCGAAATTCCGAGAACCACAGGGTCACGAATACCAAATTTAAGGCATTATCTCTCATCACAGACAACTCAGTGGCCTTCATTTAACGACCGAGAGCAGCGGCGGTTGCGCAGAATTGTCAGTGCTAACAGACAAGCAGTACTGCGTGAAATAACCCGCAAAAATCAATGTGGGACGTACGACGAACGTATCCGTTAGGACAGTGCGGTGTGGACTATGGCAGCAGACGGTGAACGTGAGTGCCTTTGCTAACAGAACGACGTCGCCAGTAGCGCTTGTCAGGGGTTCTTGACCAAATCGGTTGGACGCTAGACGACTGGAAAACTGTGGCCTAGTCAGATGAGACCCGATTTTAGTTGGTAGGAGCTGATGGTATTGTTCGAGTGTGGCACAGACCTCACAAAGCCATGGACCGAGGTTGTCAACAAGTCACTGTGCAAGCTGGTGGTGGCATCATAATAATGTAGGCAGTGTTTGCATGGAATTGACTGGGTCCTTTGGCCCAAATGAACCGGTAATTGACTGGAAATCGAAGTGTTCGGCTAGTAGGAGACTGTTAGCAGTCATTAATAGACTTAATGCCCGCAGCAGAATATTATGGACACTTTGAGCGAATGATTTGGCTATCGAGATGGTCAAATATGAATCCCATCGAGAATTTATGGGACATGAACTAGAGGTCAGTTCGTGGACAAAATCATGTACCGGCAACGCTTTCATCTACATCTACAAGGCTACTCTATAAATCACGTTTAAGTGCCTGGCAGTGGGTTCGCAGTTTTGGACAGCTACAGAGGCAGCATGGCTCAGTATTTCTTCAGGACAATTCGAACGACTTGTCGAGACCATGCTGTGTCGAACTGCTGCACTATGCCTGGTCAGTGGAGGTCCTACACGATATTAGGAGGTATCCCATGATTTTTCTCAGCTCAGTGTGGATGTAGACGTACAGTATTCTCTAAGAATGTAAATTTATCGTAAGAACTTCTATACGTGGCAGCTTCCACCTGGAAGTCATGCAACTAATTTGTTTCTACCAACAAAGGAGACACGCCAAATGTTCAGTGTATTTCGTGAATGAGGAATCGTGAGCACACCTCCTGCCAGCATAGCCCTTAAATAATGTCACTGCAGTTGAGGTTGCCAATCTGTCGTCCTTAATTCATTAACTATCCGCTCTCTTTATATTTCATTTGTACTTATTTAAATGATATGTTTTCGATGTCTATACTGTATGTTTCTGGCACGACAACAAAATAATTATTATTTCAATATTTACAAGCAAAATTGCATTTTTTCCATTCAAGTTGTAACTCTTTTGAGGAGGAGCAAACGATGCCGTAAGAATGTTTCGACAAACACCATGGAAGGAAACGAATTTGGATATTTTGACCAAGTTCTTAATTTACAGCCTGGTATCTAAATTTGTGCAACCAATTACCCACGCGCTGTTGATATTCGACACAGCGAGAACAGTGAATCAGTAATCACAAAGACGTGGCGGCATGATTGAATTCGGCTGTAAGTAGCAATACAAAGAAAGGCTAGAAGACCTTTCTGTTTAGCAAGAGCGACGAGAGATAGAATTCGGATTACCTTACAGGACATCACAAAATGATCATGTCCAGCACTGACAATGATGCGCATCAATTGAAAAAGGTCAAGAACATCGTACAACACGCTTTAGACAAGTATCTTGCAGGCAGAGTTGTGAGGAAGCTGCTACGAAAACAAGGACAGCTTCCCTGCAAAATTTATAATTAGCCGAGGTGTCACAGGCAAACCAAACCTTAAAGAAGTAAAAATTTGCGTAAGGGGGCGAGTTCAACGAATACGAAAGTAAATCTCCATCTACCAACGTTATACAAAATCCAAATAATTTCTGGTCTCACGTTAATTCAGCAAATGAATCGAAGCTATCTGTTCATGCACGCTGTGGCCCTAATGTCACTGAAATAGCTAATCACACAGGAAAGACCGAAATAATAACAGACGTTTTCAAAACCTGCTACACAGAGGAAGTGCCCAACTTACCACTGTAGCCCCTCCTTTATATCGTCACACGAATGACAAAATGATAGATATCGAAATAAGTGACCAAGGAATGGAAATTCAACTGAAATCGCTCAACAGAGGAAAGACCACTGAACCTTACATGATACCAGTTCGATACTACACAGAACATGCGAAAGTACTCGCTCCTCTTTAGCAGCATTGTGCCGCAAGTCTCTAGAGCAACGAATCGTTATTAATGATTGGAAAAAAGCACAGGTCGTTCCAGTATTCACGAAACCAAACTACATGCCTATATGTCTGAATTCTGTCTGTTGTAGAATTCTGCAAACCGCTTTATGCCCGCATATTATGACATTTTTGGTGACCAAAAATCTCCTCTTTAGGAACCAACGATTCTGTGAAATCAGCCTCGCTCTGTTCGTCCACGAGAACCAGCCGTCCAGATAGAAGCCGTGTTCCTTTATTTCTGATGCTCATTCGAAGTAATTCCCCCCCGCTGTCAGATGAACTAACTACGAGCGTATGGAATATCAGGCCAATTTTGTGATTGCAATGAAGACTTTTTGGTTAACAGAACACAGCATGTCATCGTAAGCCGAGAGAGGTCCTCCGGTGTAAAATTTTCTTTGGCCGTGCCCCAGGGGTGTGTTATAGGACCATTATTTTCGACACAATGTATAGATAACCTATCAGATAAAGTCGGAAGTTCCATGATGCTGTTGTATACAGAGAAGTCACGGCACCAGAAAGTCGGAGAAAAATGCTGGAAAACCTGCAGGAGATCGACTCTTGGTGCAGGGAGTAGCTATTGACTCTCAACGTAAACGAATGTAACGTGTTGCGAATACATATGAAAGACGCTTGATTGTATAATTACAAAATCGCAAAGCAATCATTGGAAGCAGTTACTTCCATAAAATATGTAGGAGTATGATTACGGAACTATTTCATGTGTGACGACAACATAAAATTAATCGCTAGTAAAGCAGATGCCAGATTGACGTTCATTGGGAGAATCCTCAGGAAATGTAATGCATCAACAAAGAAGCTAGATTACAAAACATACGCTCGACCAATACTTGAATACTGCTCGTCAGTATGGGATCCGTACCAGATAGGACTGATAGAGTAAACAGAGAAAACCCAAAGAAGAGCAGCACGATTCGTTAATGGTCATTTAGTAAGAGCGGAAGTGTCACAGATATGCTCAGCCATCTCCAGTGGCAGACACTGTAAGAGAGGCATTCTGCATCACCATATGGTCTACTGTTCAAGTTCCGAGAGGGTAAGTTCCTAGGATAGTCAACAGATATATTTCTTGGAACTACGTATGTCTCGAGGAAAGACGATCAATGTTAAATTAGAGAGGTCCGAGCGCACACGGAGGCTTACCAGCAATCCTTCTTTACGGGAATCATACACGACTGGAACAGGATAAGAGGGAAGTGATACAGATACAGAAAGTAACCTCAGCCACACACTCTAAGGTGGCTACCGGAGTATAGATGCAGGTGTAGTACGTGAAATTAACTAGAAGGCCCGCCCTTTTCTAGTACCCTAGGAAACTCGAGCTCTTCGATACTGCGAACACGTGCATTGGCACGTGCTCAGATTATTTCGTCATACAGGAAGGTTGCTCTACCGTCCTACATTCGGTAATAAAAGCTGTAGGGGACGGATATGGACAAACTAAATTATTAAAGCTTTAAGGTCATAGCATGAGAACATGTTAACTATCGCAACAAGGAACATTAATTAATGAAATAGAGATCACTGATATTTGTGCACTGGAAGGTATAAATAAATAATGTAGTTCAGTGATAATAAATATGTCTCTACAAAAAATTGTGTGCTATTCAAAAGCAAGATTATTAAATCTCATTCCTTGAAAATTAAAGAACACGAAAACACAAAGGTTTGATGAAACTGCTTATCTTGGAATGAAATTGTCTACGAACACGAATTGCGCCACTCGTGCTGTCTTGGTTGGTATTCGAGATCCCAAAGTGATTCAGCCCCTGTAATATAAATAAAAAAGAGGAATTTTCGACTATCGTTTTGAATAACAGAAAATTAGAACGAAGCAATAGTATTAACTACTGCTTTACACAAAGTTGACAGGTACTACTAATTTGTTAATTGTTAAATTAATGGTGCCGTCAAGACTGGAGATTCTGTGAAAATTCAAATCAATCTGCAGTCTGCAGTTCTTTATTAAAAATAAACTCCATTTCTAAACTCTGTAATCGTCGTTGGCAAAAATTTCTACTGTCCTGGGGGAAATATTGTTTTAAAACTTTATCAGATATTATTGTGAATCAAATTATAGAATGAGACGATGCGAAATTATAAATTATTACTGATAAAGCCATCGTAAACTTTCTTAAGTTCGTAGCGACATATTCTTTCAAGAATGACAGAACATTTGCACGGTCAGGTCACATGTTGATGTGTTTTGTGGGATTTAGTGGAGTCAAATATTCCAGTTGTGACGGAAACTTTTAATGTTTTACCTTTCTCAACTAAACTCATCTCACAAAATGGCTCTGAGCACTATGGGACTCAACTGCTGAGGTCATTAGTCCCCTAGAACTTAGAACTAGTTAAACCTAACTAACCTAAGGACATCACAAACATCCATGCCCGAGGCAGGATTCGAACGTGCGACCGCAGCGGTCTTGCGGTTCCAGACTGCAGCGCCTTTAACCGCACGGCCACTTCGGCCGGCTAAACTCACCTCACAAGATGTGACATTGTTCCATTTGAAATTTTCTTTATACTCGCCATATTCTATCTGCAATAGGTTTTGGTGTACCTTTGTTAAATAATTGTCCCTTCGCCTATATCGGCAAATCTTCATATTCTGCGATGGTGAACTTGTTTATTAATTTAATGTTGCATACCTCCCATTTATTAAATAAATTCTTATATACACACTTATAATCTCCTGTCTAATGAGTTTGTTTCTTTCTATACTTGCTTTCATGTTTACTCGTCGCTACATAATCACTTAAAACTCTAAAGTGGTTCAGCACTGTGGCATCCTGTATAATTTCCTTATTGACTGATGTATACCGGCTGTATGTTTTAACTTGAGACATCTAAATATCTCGAATACGACGCATCGTACGAAAAAAATGTTCTAGGCGAATAGTTTGCGTTGCTAAAGGGGACGTCTGTCTGTGCTACAACTGGCCACCTCCTAACAGCCCATTATGGGCTGCCAGGCTCAATCAAATTGTATTTTCAAATGGACACCCCCATTGTAATACATATTCGGATTCTGCGCCAAAAAAATACGTGTGGCTCACTCAGACCATTGTTTTCTATTCATGGTAGATGGCACCATAATTGACAAATATCAAGTGCGCCTGTTTCTGAAACTAATAACGGAAGCATTTGATTCTACATTTCATTTACGATCTAAACGTAACCCTTTCTGTTGTAACGGTTGATGTTTATGTGCAAAATTTTCTTCAGTCTTGCAAATTTGATAGTACAGTACAATAAGTTTATCCATTTCATTCTATGGTTAGAAATTATGATTAGCGTGTCCAAGAAGAACAACGTGGACATAATAATTGTCTGCTCCGATCTGGATGCGTCATACAGGTGAGTCTCCTTGCCTCTCACCATGGGGGTGCTCGATTTCGGTGAGCCCCATTGCGTGGGAAGCGTGATTTCGGTGAGTATGCACGTGAGGTGCACGTGTCACTATTACTTCATGCGCCTTTTGCCTTATTACAATGGCTGTGGTTTTCATTCCGCCGGTAGAATCGCGGCAGCCAGCGTAAGATTTACGGAGGTTCGGTAAACACACACACTGATATCAGTTACCTTAATGGCGGGGTCAGAGGTCAGCCAGCGAAATCGATCATTCAGATGGTTTGGGGAGTCACCACATCCTACATCGTAGCGAACAGAAAACTACGGTATCATAGAAGAAGCTTATTTATGAAAAATATCAGAAGCACCAATATCTAGCGATGTCACGTAAGTGAAATTTTGAATCAAATCCGTCGGTTCCTAATTGCAAAAACAAACACGATAGATATTCATCGTTTGCAGCGCCATCTACAACAAATGGGAAGTAATGATTCTTGTAAACCGTATGTATTTTCTAACGCAGAATCAAAATATGCATTACATAGGGGTGGGGAGGGAGGGGGGGGAGGTGAGGGGGGGGGAGGGTTCCAACTGAAAATGTCAACCCCATCCATGCAGGAGGGTTGGTTAGGAGGTGGTCAGCTGTAGCGCAAACATATGTCCCCGATACTAATACCAACTTTCCACCCAGGATATTTTTTGTACAATGCGTATTTTTCGAGACAGTTAGTTGTCTCAAGCTAAAACACTCATCCTGTGTACTGAAATATATTTCATTTTTACGACTTTCTTTGCTATTTGCGTTGCTTCTGTATGTACCGATTAGGACCAACACATTACTGTTTTCGGCAAAATCTTTTTAAATCATTATAGTTGTCAATTTTGCTTTGTTCCATGAACACTCTAACTTCGAATCTTTTACACCTGACAGTGGGATTTCAACAGCTCAGTTGCTTTTGAGAGAAATATTCTGCTTCCTCGTTATAATGTGAACAGGTTGGAGCCAGAAATAGACTATTTACATAGAATATTAAGGGGCTCCGGAAAGGCTCAAAATCATGAAAAGTTCAATTTTTACTTTTTTGCGTTTTCTGAATCTGCAGACTATTACCTTTTAGTAGATATATAATTTATTCAATTCCGAAGACTACAACTATTTTTAAATTTTTTTTGAAATGTGTTCTACATGGGCGTGACCCACTATGGCGCTGTTAAACCGCTGTCAAATGGTGTTATTATTAACGTCCGTGTTCATCAGGTACATTTTAGTAATGTGAGATAAAGTATGCGTTGTGGCTAACCTGTGATGGTTCAATATACACTCCTGGAAATGGAAAAAAGAACACATTGACACCGGTGTGTCAGACCCACCATACTTGCTCCGGACACTGCGAGAGGGCTGTACAAGCAATGATCACACGCACGGCACAGCGGACACACCAGGAACCACGGTGTTGGCCGTCGAATGGCGCTAGCTGCGCAGCATTTGTGCACCGCCGCCGTCAGTGTCAGCCAGTTTGCCGTGGCATACGGAGCTCCATCGCAGTCTTTAACACTGGTAGCATGCCGCGACAGCGTGGACGTGAACCGTTTGTGCAGTTGACGGACTTTGAGCGAGGGCGTATAGTGGGCATGCGGGAGGCCGGGTGGACGTACCGCCGAATTGCTTAACACGTGGGGCGTGAGGTCTCCACAGTACATCGATGTTGTCGCCAGTGGTCGGCGGAAGGTGCACGTGCCCGTCGACCTGGGACCGGACCGCAGCGACGCACGGATGCACGCCAAGACCGTAGGATCCTACGCAGTGCCGTAGGGGACCGCACCGCCACTTCCCAGCAAATTAGGGACACTGTTGCTCCTGGGGTATCGGCGAGGACCATTCGCAACCGTCTCCATGAAGCTGGGCTACGGTCCCGCACACCGTTAGGCCGTCTTCCGCTCACGCCCCAACATCGTGCAGCCCGCCTCCAGTGGTGTCGCGACAGGCGTGAATGGAGGGACGAATGGAGACGTGTCGTCTTCAGCGATGAGAGTCGCTTCTGCCTTGGTGCCAATGATGGTCGTATGCGTGTTTGGCGCCGTGCAGGTGAGCGCCACAATCAGGACTGCATACGACCGAGGCACACAGGGCCAACACCCGGCATCATGGTGTGGGGAGCGATCTCCTACACTGGCCGTACACCACTGGTGATCGTCGAGGGGACACTGAATAGTGCACGGTACATCCAAACCGTCATCGAACCCATCGTTCTACCATTCCTAGACCGGCAAGGGAACTTGCTGTTCCAACAGGACAATGCACGTCCGCATGTATCCCGTGCCACCCAACGTGCTCTAGAAGGTGTAAGTCAACTACCCTGGCCAGCAAGATCTCCGGATCTGTCCCCCATTGAGCATGTTTGGGACTGGATGAAGCGTCGCCTCACGCGGTCTGCACGTCCAGCACGAACGCTGGTCCAACTGAGGCGCCAGGTGGAAATGGCATGGCAAGCCGTTCCACAGGACTACATCCAGCAACTCTACGATCGTCTCCATGGGAGAATAGCAGCCTGCATTGCTGCGAAAGGTGGGCATACACTGTACTAGTGCCGACATTGTGCATGCTCTGTTGCCTGTGTCTATGTGCCTGTGGTGCATGTGATGTATCTGACCCCAGGAATGTGTCAATAAAGTTTCTCCTTCCTGGGACAATGAATTCACGGTGTTCTTATTTCAATTTCCAGGAGTGTATATCGCTGGTGTGATTGTCGATTGTTTCATGTTTATTTACTCTGTCGTTATCTCGAAAGTATTCGTAATTAATTCTGTTTCTTGAGTCTCTGTTTTGTTGAAGTATAATAATGAGTAAAAGTAAAGTTATTAGAAATCCTCTGAAGGCTTTTAAGAAAAGGAGAAATGTTGGAAAGCCAAAGGTATGTGTTATTACTGTAAACAATAAAGACGATAACCAAGTGAGTGAACCTAACCTCTCAAGTACACCTGCCCACAGCAGTCAAAGTGGGAAAGAAAATACCTCACAGAAGAAGCTTGGTTCAATGAGTGAAAACTATGGATGTTTTATGGGCGAATCGGATGTGAATGAAAGATTTGATATGTCGGTTTTCAAAGGAATTTTTTCAAACTCTGTAAGATGTATTCATTGTAGTGAACTCGATCTGGAACTCTCCATAATAAAGCACGTAGGACTTGCTAGTGAAATACAACTGAAATGTGATAAGTGTTCATACATGACCACCTTTTGGAACAGTGTTGCAGTAACTGCAACTGAAGAAAATGGTAGCAAAATCTACGAACACAACAACGAGCGATGCTTGCTTTAGACAAGGAACGCCTTCGGGCTGCAGACAGGGCTGTAAAGAGTCTAGAAATACAAGCAAGAGTAAACAGGAGGAGGAACAAGAGGAAGCTGGAGGAGGAGTTTGCAGAGGATGAAGATAATTCATCCTATGGACCTGGAATGCACTAAAAAGTTAATCCAATCTTTGTCGCTCGATTCCCAAAACTTTTATTTTCTCATACTAATTACATGTTTTCTAAGGATCTTCCAAACATATTTGTTTCAAACTTTCAGTAAATGTTACACAGTACCTTCTGCATAATTTAACACAGCCTTTTTCCAAAAAAACTGTATATTTTTGAATATATAAATAAAAAATTGCAAAAAAATGTTGTGAGTTTTCATTACAATTGAAAAAAAGCATCTTTAATAACTGAACTAAAATTTTGTAAAATCCCTGTGTTAAGTTGTAGCCCATATTCCAATAAATAATCTGTAAAAAGTTCAACTTCCTACCTCAAATACTTTGTGAGGAAAGATGTAATTTATAAGCGTTATTTTAACATTGCAAGTATAGGGCGTTCCGGAGCCCCTTAAGAGTGAATCACCTACAACTCGCACCACAAATACGACTGTTTCGGGAAATGAAGGCGCCATTGAAATGCGGATTTCACAGATCAGTATGGTAGGCAGAGACATGTCTTTGCAGCCTATACAAAGAGTGTTATCAGTTTTTCATGTGTATTTTTTCACAAAGGGTACAAATGTTACAGTGAAACAATGGTTGTTGACAGTACCACAATCACATTAGGGTGAATTACGACAGTTGTGTTTGTTGTAGGAATCTAGAGCAAGTATTTTACGAGATATCATACTTCGAACATTGGGAACTTAGGAAGATGTTTGTTCCACGTGGTAACACAAACGAATTATAATGTGCAACCCTACGCAGATGTTAACACTTCTCTCGAGTCGTCGTATTCTTAAATGTAACATTGCCTACGACAAACGAAGTTGAATACAGTACTTCTGTGGTGTCTGACAACTAAAGAACCAATGTATCCCCACAGCCTGTGCTCAAAACCACTACCACCAGCGTCAGTACAAGATTCCAGTTTGCCATGCACGGGCTGCTGCACACATTCTAGCATTTCAGCGAAAACTGCTGTGCATTTAGCAGTAACACTGCGCTTCTTACCATGTGGTGTCTTTAGTATGTCGTCGAAGACGTGTCTTTCAGTTTCCTCCACTAAAATAAATGCAATGTCGTCAGACCTGGCGAATGAACCGGCCATGTATAAGTCCTCTTAGCCCACTCCATCGATTTGGGAACAACCCCTGATGACATGCAATCGTAATTCATGCAGTATTGGCTGGACAGCCATCATGTTGATACAACAGGTTACTTCTAGTCTGAAGGGGAATGTCTTCGAACTTCTGTGGAAGATTTTCCGTTAGGAGGCTGAGAAAATGGTTCAAATGGCTCCGAGCACTATGGGACTTAACTGCTGAGGTCATCAGTCCCCTAGAACCTAGAACTACTTAAACCTAACAAACCTAAGGACATCACACACATCCATGCCCGAGGCAGGATTCGAACCCGCAAACGTAGCGGTCGCGCGGTTCCAGACTGTAGCGCCTAGAACCGCTCGGCCACTCTGGCCGAGCAGTGGAGGCTGAGACACTTGTCCCAGTTCAGCGTTCCCTCTAAGAAAATGAACTTATGAGATGACGGTGCCCTATCCCATACGACACTTTTGAACTCCACGGACGCTGACGTTCCACCTAACGAAGCGAACGAGGTTTGTCAACAGCCCTGTAGCGCACGTTTCTGAGATTTACTTGGTCATGATCAGTAAATGTTGCTTCTTCTGTAAACAAGATACATGACACGTCCTGAGTATTATGTCTTAATGCCCATGTCCAAAAGTTCACACGATTCGCAAAATCATTTCCATGCAGCACTTGATGAAGAGAGATATGATAAGGCTAGAACTTATGATAATGGAGAATGAGTAGTACACCTGCCTCACTCATGCTCCTCGTGCGAATACGCGGGAACTAATTTGCGGTTCTACTGCTACAACAGTCAGAACATTAATTTCACCCTCCTCTCCAGTCACACGTCTCGTTCCGTTACGCATTTTAGGAGCGACGCTACAACTTGTACGTAATTGATTGAGGAGCTTCACAAATTATTTGGTGTCTGTTGGGATATCTTTCTGCGTACATGATACACGAACAAACAGCAGTCCTCCTGGATTCACCATAAACAACGAGCATGTCTACTTTTTCCTCTTTAGAAAACACCATCTTACAACGTTCACAATGCGATAACTGGTAAATTTCTTGCACTAGCTTCCTACAAAAATGCCACTGACATTCTTATTTACGATACTTTTAGAATTTTACTGTCAATAGGCATTTTCCCATTAAAAATTTGTAACACATGTAAATAACTGCACCCTCTTAAACGTCTCAAAATCTGCGCGTTGGCTGCCAATACGTGTCCTTCCTAGAAATTTATTAAGCCAAAACCGCATACCCATAGCGCCTTTCATGTCCGAAATATTTGTGGTGCAAGAGTTAGGTGATTCACTCTGTATTTTCTTTCTAGTATAAGTCGTCTTATTCTGTCTGAGATTCCAGATATTTCCAAAGATAAATATTAAACACGTCCGCCACCGGTAGCTGAGTGGTCAGCGCGACAGGATGTCAATCCTAAAGGCCTGGGTTCGATTCCCGGCTGGGTCGGAGATTTTCTCCACTCAGGGACTGGGTGTAGTGTTGTCCTAATCATGATCATTTCATCCCCATAGACGTGCAAGTCGCCGAAGGGGTGTCAAATCGAAAGACTTGCACCTGGCGAAAGGTCTACTCGACGAGGAGGCCCTAGTTACACGACGTTTATATATTTTTAATTTTAAACATAAAATTAATTCTATGAAGAACACATATACCTTCAGGAATTTTCATGAATTGCATTCATCATAAATTTATATTTGGTGAAGTAGACACGAATCTGCAACCTTAAGATGTGAACGAGGAGTAAGAGAAAGCTTTTAGAAGCAAACCATGTGAATTTTAACGGAAGATTCCGTGCTAAAGGATTCTAGGCAACTGAATGTTGCAAGGAAATTATGAAATATGATTTAGAAGGTGTAAAAAGTAGGAAGCAGTAGTGCTTAATTAATTCAAATGGAAACAGGAGAATATATTTTGACCATGTGACAGCATAATAATGATGTCATCATCGAGATATGGAACAGGAACACGTTCGACTATGAACACCAAAGTAGTGCACAGTCGATTACTAGTGGCTATAGATTTGTCTGGAGTTGAGCTTATTGGTTCGTTATGATAACATTTTAAGCTGAAATTTCTAAACCACTCAACAACTGTCAAATGAAATTTTGTAAAGTAATGATAACTTGTCTTAGTTGCCTTCATAATACTGATGGAGCCACTGATCCACAAAATGCGAACAGCGGACGTCCTCGATACTCACAAGCTTGCCGTTGATGTACCACAGGATGTTGGCAGGTGGGTGTGAAGGTGCGGCAGTGCAAGTGGCGACCACCTGGTCGCCTGGGTAGTAGGACTCGCGAATGCCGTCCAGAACGGGATCTGCACGCGGGTTACCTGCAACCAGAGATCATACATCGTTATCGGCAAAAGCATGAAAACTACAGAGTCTCAGTACATATCGTTGGCGAAAGAGACACTACTGAGCTGTATCCGCAGCGGCCTATTGCATTGTAAACTCATAAACGTCTAATGGCTCCGTGGCGCCCTATTGTATTATAAAGTAATAGACGCTGAACTGGTATCTGGAAGACGCTTTGTTGGCGCTATTCTAGGTAGTGTACTATTTGAGTTACGTTACATTTATGATTTATACATCTACATCTACATCTACTTGATTACACTGCTATTCACAATAAATTGCCAGGCATTGGGTTCAATGAACCACCTTCAAGCTGTCTCTCTACCATTCCAATCTAGAACGGCGCGTGGGAAAAACGAGCACGTAAATTTTTCTGTGCGAGCCATGATTTCTCTTATTTTATCGTGATGATCATTTCTCCCTATGTAGGTGGATGCCAATAGAATGCTTTCGCAATCGGAGGAGGAAACTGGTGATTGAAATTTCATGAGAAGATCCCGTTGCAACGAAAAACGCCTTTGTTTTAATGATTGCCACTCCAGTCCACGTATCATGTCTGTGGCACTATCATCCCCAATTCACGATAATACAAAACGAGCTGCCCTTCTTTGTACTTTTTCAATGTCATCCGTCAGTCCCATTTGATGCGTATCCCACCCTGCACAGCAATATTCCGGAATAGGGTGATCAAGCGTGGTGTAAGCAGTCTTTTTAGTAGACCTGTTGCACCCTCTAAGTGTACTGCCAATGAATCGCATTCTTTGGTTGGCTCTACCCAAAAAATTATCTATGTGATCGTTCCATTATATGGTATTTGTAGTTGTAGTCCCTAAGTATTTAGTTGAATTTACAGTCTTTAGATTTGTATGATTTATCGCGTAATCGAAATTTAGCTGATTTCTTTTAGTTCAAATGGTTCAAATGGCTCTGAGCACTATGGGACTTAACATCTGAGGTCATCAATCCCCTAGAACTACTCAAACCTAACTAACCTAAGGACAACACACACATCCATGCCCGAGGCAGGATTCGAACCTGCGACCGTAGCAGTAGCGCGGTTCTGGACTAAAGCGCCTAGAACCGCTCGTCCACCGCGGCCGACTCAATAAATCGCTGTCTTCGAGGTACTTCATAATGTTCGAGTACAGTATATGTTC
The DNA here is from genome assembly GCF_021461385.2 of Schistocerca piceifrons. Lineage (NCBI taxonomy): Eukaryota > Metazoa > Arthropoda > Insecta > Orthoptera > Acrididae > Schistocerca > Schistocerca piceifrons. Next base: position 46,934,273 of record NC_060149.1, on the reverse strand, counting down.
CGAAACCCTACTGCAAATCGACGTTAGTGATATGGGCCAAGGCGCGCAGTCCGGAACCGCGCGACTGCTACGGTCGCAGGTTCGAATCCTGCCTCGGGCATGGATGTGTGTGATGTCCTTAGGTTAGTTTGGTTTAAGTAGTTCTAAGTTCTAGGGGACTGATGACCACAGCTGTTAAGTCCCATAGTGCTCAGAGCCATTTGAACCATTTGATATGGGCCAGTAATTCAACGGATTACTCCTACCTCCCTTTTTGGGTATTGGTGTGACTTTAGAATTTTCCAGTCTTTAGGTACAGATCTTTTTCTGAGCGAGCGATTGTATATAATTGCTAAATATGAAGCTATTTTATCAGCATACTCTGAGAGGAGCCTGGCTGATATACAATCTGGACCGGAGGCCTTGCCTTTATTAAGTTATTTAAGCTTCGTTAGTCCGAGGATATCTACTTCTATGTTTCTCATCATGGTAGTTGTGCTTTATTGGAATTCTTTACTTCGTCTTCTTTGGTGAAGGAGTTATGGAAAATCGTGTTCAATAACTCTGCATTAGTGGCACTGTTATCAGTGACTTCACCGTTGTTATCGCTCATTGAAGTTACTGATTGCGTCTTGCCGCTGGTGTGTTTTATGTATGACCAGAATCTCTCTGGGATTTCTGCCAGTTTTCGAGGCAGCGTTTTGTTTTGAAAATTATTGAAAGCATCTCGCATTGAAGTACGCACTATATTTCGAACTTCTGCAAAACTTTGCCAATCTTAGGGTTTTTGCGTTCTTTTAAATTTGGCGTGCGTTTTTCGCTGCTTCTGCAACAGTAATAATACAACAAATTACACATTTTAAAAGAAAGATCTGGATAACTTTACTATCATGTTATTCTATTTCACAAGTGAAATTTACATAATTATTTAATTAATGTGATTTAACAGTTTTCCACTTTTAATCAATGGCCGAAAATATTTACTTCTGCAAGTCAGTGTAATTTGGTGTCTCTCATTTTTAATGCGGAACGAGACGTTCTTTGTATTATTCTCATATCAATTATACGAAGTATATTTACTCGTATTTTACTGTATTTCAGTTTTAGGTGTCATGGTACCTGCAGTTTTCTTACCCGCTCTCTGTGAAATTTAGAGCATTTCCTTAATTTTCTTTCCGCTTATAGATCGTTATTCTTTACCTACCAACATGTATCGGTGATAATCTTCCACATCATATTCACTCTCTTGCTAAATAACATTTATGAGTATTAAATAATCGCCATAAGATATAGGTGTCGGGAGTTTATATTCAACGTTTACATTTCAGCTCAGACTTGCATCTTTTATTAATAACATGTTACAGGAACATTCTCGTCTAAGGTTTCATGTTCTTCATCTTATTTCCTTTCTCTAATTTCCATTCTGCCATTGCTTGTAGCTTCCGTCACTCTCGTACGTTTAATTTACACCATTATTTCCTTGTGTTGTGTCCGGTAGGTGTGCCTAATAAGTGTGACGTCTGCTTACTATCACACGCCTAGCATAACGCTTAAATCACTTAACACTCTCGGCAGGCTGTTCATGAGATTTGTAGAATTAAGTTGCTTATTATTTTAGAACGGATATCTGAGTGATATACAACATTTGATAACCATTAATCCTACTACGCAGTATCTGTGGATGGTTAAGCAACAGAACAGGCTATAAATATAGAATATAACACTTCATACATCTAGCACCATCCTCTCTACATGTTTCACTAACTTGCAGAATATACCTGACGAAGGCGATCCGTAGGCGTAACTCAAATAATACAATGGAGAAAATGGCGAGAAGAATGATAAATTCGTATATAACAGAGTTGACAGCTGTTAGATATCTGTATTATTTGATTCATTTACATCTTTCAGGCGTTTGTAGCGCAACTTTTAATACATTTATGTTATTCAGATATTGAAATAATCATGGGATACCTGCTATCATTTTACTGACGTGTGCAACGACCTTGAAAACAACACTCACCGCAAAAAGTTTATACTTGAACTTCAGATGTGAATAAAGCCATTTGACCACTCAGTGAGAAGCTAAATGCTCAGTTATAAACATAAAGTTGCTTAAAGTGGAATGGAATTCCATTTTAGTGAGGAATATAGTGCGGACCCTGTACTGGTCTGCACATCGATTCATCCGATTCGATGTATGCAAATTCTCAAGCTAGACATAAGAGGATATGTGTTACGTTTTTGTTGGAGCCTCATTTTTTTAAAGTGATTAAAGAAGTGTTGGAAGCAAAGTAATTTTCAGAGGATGTAGCTATCAAACTCTGATTACATCGCGAGATCCATGGATCCAACAGGCGTTCAATAGTTCACACCAACATTCTTCAGCCTCAATAGCTTCATAAATATCCATCTTTAGCAAAATAAATCAAGTTTACTCAAACATTAACATATCAGTCATCATATGTGATTTCGTTGATTATCATACATGAACGACGAAATTTGTGTATTTATGTTTGTCTGGAACAAAATTGGTATTTAGAACTAACATTAGTTTTTTATGAGCCGAGGTGGTGGCACACTGGTTATAATTAAACTTTCGTTACGTGAGACGATCCCTGTGGAAAACGAGTGATTGTAAGACAATGAAACTTTGAGGAAACTTCCGTAAGGACATGTGGAAGAGAAATAACAGATAGCCCACTGAAAGATAAACATTTTGATTTCTTCATGAAAGAGTAGCAGATGTTGGTTCCGTGCCACGTTTACGTTCCAGGTCATAAACGTTGCTCAGTGTGACAACCATCTGCATACACAACAGCCTGGAACGATATAATATACTGCTCTACTGCTACGCAAAACGTATGAGGTGGAATGTTGGCTACCTCCCTCGCTATGCTCATCGTCAGCCTGCAACGTTTCCCATTGATGACATCTGTCCTTCAAGCAACTCCACAGCCAGAAACCACAGGGGTTCAGATCTAGTGATACTGGTGGCAACGCAGCTTGGAACGATCTGCCAACGATTCGGTTTTCGCCATGAGTGTTATGGAGTAACCGAGCGACCACACGAGCAATATGTGTTGGAACTCCACCGCGTGTCAAAATAGCATAGTCCAAAAGACATCACTCCAGTAGAAAGAGACTCACATATTAGCAAAGCACATCACGATAATGTGTGCCGATCAAGCTGCATGTCCTTGGTACTTGGGAACCGTTCACTAGGCAAGGGAACTTCATGAACACTCATTGACAGTGACGGTCCCCAAATGCGACAATTGTGAGTTTTCACTGTCTCAGTGAGCTCAAAGTGTGCTCAGCACTCCATAAAATATCCAGGGCCACATGTCGGCAACTTCAATTCTTTCTTTCTTTCTTTGGGCCTTTGTCGCACTTCAACTTGGGGTCGGCCTTGTTATTACGGATTTGGCAGTGTTAGTTAGAGGGTGTGGCCGGACGCCCTTTCTGCCGCCACCCCGAACCCCCCAGGACGTAAGTAGTGTACCCCTGCTGTCTGCATCTAGTGTAAACCATGAAATAGTGCTAACGTTCTCGAATGTCTGTGAGTCATCTAACTGAGGCGGAACATGGGGACCAGCCCGGTATTCACATATCGGGATGTGGAAAACCGCCTAAAAACCACATCCAGGCTTGTCGGCATACCGGCCCTCGTCGTTAATCGGCCGGGCGGATTCGATCCGGGGCCGGCGCACCTAACCGAGTCCAGGAAGCAGGGCATTACCGCTCTCTGCTACCATGGCGGCTATGCCGCCAACTTCAATCCCTGCGCGAAATGCAATTACAAAGTCTACTAGCATGTCTGCGTCACGTGGCAATTGTTGAGAGTAATGTGAAGTACGCACGGATACCATTTCACAGTTGTTCGGAACACATTTCGAACGATGGAGTGCATATTTCAGCTGTCGCCTCACAGCGAGTACACTGCTTGGAGATCGCACATTGTGTCCAGCATTCTCAACCATGGCAACAGTAACTTCTTCAGCAATATGTGGCGCAATTGACCGTCGGCCTCTTCCACGAGCTAATCCCAAATCGCCATTTCAGTCGAACTAGCGAATCATGTTCATCAACGCCAGTGCACAAAGAGGACCGCTCGGTATACCTTTAACAAGTCGATGCCCGTGAACGGCAGTAGTACTACTGCCGTCGTTTTCATAAAACAGCTTAATGAGTAAAGCCCTGCTCACCTCTTATAGACCCATGTTGACTGTCTAGAACAGTAATGCTCACTGATACCTGTGTTTCATCCGTGCTTCGCCGCACCTGCACCGATGCCTAACGGTAATTCATGGCACTAACACTACTAATAACGCAAATCCTCGAGCGTAGTATGAACATTATTCCTATAAAGTTAAGGAACCCATGCTGTAAATAGTTTTCCATCTACACTTGATCAAGTAAGGGAAGTTTGGCTATAACCACCCTGTGCGATAAACCTTTTGCATTCCTTTTATGTTTTCGTCTTCTTTAAAGGCAAAGAGAAAAGATGAAGCGGTAGCCCATCATAGAGCTCATGCCTACCGTCATGTAACTTTGATTTTCAGTTGTTAAAAAAGAGAGGAGATTTCCTTGTACCAGTAGGAGGAAGGAGTGATTCACGCTCAGCTAGTGAACGAGTGAGAAGCACGCCATTTTTAAGCGAGTAATTGTAGACCGCCATTTTGGGGTCGCTATGAATAAGTGAGGAGTATGTATTTCATATGTGCACCGTTTAGGAAATACGGTATTGTTTTATTAACAGAAAGGTCGTGTGAGTTGTTATTTCAAATAGTACGATAATTACAAGAACTGAAGCCCACCTGTGTACTTTGGAATATTACGAAGATCCGATAAGCTCAATGGGAACACGGTCGAGACTTCGAAGCTGAACACGGCGCCCAAAAGTAACATTATAAAGAAGGGTAAGCACAAATCTACAGCGGAGAAAGAAACTACTTCCCCCTGCAAAATAATATGAACTAATACGAACTTATTTCCAGGCATAGCTCAGCTTATTGTGCTCGTCATTCATGCCAAAAAAATTAATCTCATTAATTCAATACATTTTAAAAAGCCACCCATTTCTACATTTTATTATCATCTATTCCATTATTTTATTATATTACACCCGTACATCTATGCACCAATCATTCTGCAGCCGATGCACTTCAACTGACTGTCAGTGAGATCCGTCGGTATGAAGCTCCTACGTTTCTCACACTAATGATTCGATTTTTCAAACACTCAAACATGTAATAAGCTGCATGTGTACAACCTCTGTGCATGATGAGCTGCGATATAGCCCTGAAAAGTTCCAGTATCTTCAGGCACACCTAACATCCATCATGGGACTCACAGTATTCTTCATCAGTAGGAATGGATTTATTCTGTATTAAAGATACTCAAAAAATAACATCCATAACGACGATTAAAAAAAGTATGCCACAAACATGTAAACTAGTTATCTACCGTTCGGACAAGGTGGTCGTGAAACAGTCATCTCCCCCAGTCTATCTTACGTAATTACAGTGTGAATTAGATAAGATCAAAGTGTTATTTGACTCTTTAAGTTTTAAAAGGAGTTCGATTTTTGAAAATATAGATACCACACGCTAACGAAACTGATAGGTGTTCACGTCAAGAGAAATTTGGTGGCCAATACATCAGCGTAAGAAGACAACAAATGTAAAGGTAAGTTTTACATTTATCGTTTATAATCACGCAGGAGGACCGTACAGGCACACCAAAGAGTGACCGCCACACAGACCTCGTATGAAAGAGTACACCTTCTACTCACATCAGTGTGATCACCGTCTATGTTTGACGTCAACGTGCAACTGCCACTAGCAGGATCACGGGTCACAGGTGACGGAGGTGAACGACGGCTGCAGGGATGTGCAACTGTTAATCTTCAGACGGCCGACACCAATCAAGGAACTGCAAACAGTGTCTCCTCAACAAACGTTCAGTGTGTACGTTGACCCGTGTGGGCCTCTAAAGCAGGCGTCTGCTTCATGCACCCATGCTGACTGTTGTTTGTCGGCAACGAAGGGTGTAATTTGCACTCCAGTGCCGCAAGTGGACGTCCACTGAGTGCTGACATGTGGTCTTTTCAGATGATTCAATTTTTATTTTCCATCGGACAGATGGCGGTAGGCATGCACGGTGTGAAACGTCTGAACACGAACACCCAGCAACGATAAGAGAGCGTTATGCTCTGTGCAATATTTTTGTGGCATTCCCTGGGTGTTCTCGTCATTGTGAAAGGCACGACAACTAGCACAAGTATTCATCAATCCTTGGGATCTGTGTCTACCCCTGTATGCAGTTTGGTTTTCCTCGGCAATATGACATCTACCATATGGACAATGCAAGGAGTCACACAGACCACGCTGTACGTGCGTGGCTCGAAGAGATCCAGAATGAGTTGACCGTCCAACCCCCCCCCCCCCCCCCCCCCCGCTCGGCCGCCAGACTCCCCGGATTCAAATCCAATCGGGAACGTATGGGACCACCTCCATCGGGCTGTTTCTGCCACTGATCCCAACCGAGATACTTAGCGCAGCTGGTCCCGGCATTGAAGCAGGCATGGCTCCACATTCCTGTCGGCACGTTCCAGAACTCTCTTCCTGCAGTCTCGTACTGCATAGCTTGGTTATTCAGGTTTGCGACAGGTGGTCACATTAAAGTGACAGGACAGCTCAGAAATAGGCCTATCATGCCTATAAAAGCCCCTGAAAATGTCAAAAATGAAGATGTAGCCAGATCCCAGCGGAATCTCTATTCTGTTTTACAGCGTGTACGGTATTGTCGCCTTACGTTGCTTGTATTTATCGCGCATCCCTCGCCCAGTGATAAGCCCCAAGCGACTGCCAGAAAGCGCAGGTGATACCTGTATATAAAAAGATTAAAGAAACGGAATAGTAGAATTACAGGCCAATAGCTTGAACGTCAGTTTTCTGCTGAATTCTTCACCTACATCTACATCTACATGGCTCTGAGCACTATGCGACTTAACTTCTGAGGTCATCAGTCGCCTAGAACTTTGAACTAATTAAACCTAACTAACCTAAGGACATCACACACATCCATGCCCGAGGCAGGATTCAAACCTGCGACCGTAGCGGTCGCTCGGTTCCAGACTGTAGCGCCCAGAACCGCACGGCCACTCCGGCCGGCTCTACATCTACATCCATACTCCGCAAGCCACCTGACGGTTTGTGGCGGAGGGTACCTTGAGTACTTCTATCGGTTCTCCCTTCTATTCCAGTCTCTTATTGTTCGTGGAAAGAAGGATTGTCGGCATGCTTCTGTGTGGGCTCTAATGTCTCTGATTTTTTTCCTCATGGTCTCTTCGCGAGATATACGTAGGAGGGAGCAATATACAGCTTCACTCTTCAGTGAGGGTTGCATGGGGGCTTAATTAAATATATGATTGAAAATATTTTTAGTTTTTACTATGTCCGATTACGTAAGTCTCGTAATCGGTTGGCCCTGACTAGTATATTTACGCTATCTGACTGCAACAAACAATGTAAGAAGATTTTCGTAAACACAGTTAATTAATTAAGTCCCCAGCAACTATAAAACCTACAAAATCCAAGCACAAATGTAACTGTTCTGTATGTGGAGTGTGACTCAACGTACGCATCTGGCACGGTTCTTTTCCAACAAGACAAGAATTTTTAAATACCAACTATACTGACGTGACAAAAGAAAATTAGAAAACTATAATTACGCAAGAAAACCAGAATTCACTCTAATATAAGAACACAACCCAGATGCTTTGTTGACTGAACCTGTAGTGACGCATTATTTCAGATACACAATTAATAAAAGAACATTGTAAGTTTTACCTTCATATATATTGACGAAATGCACACAATAACATCTGCTATCTCTCCCATCAAATAACTGCATAAGACATGGAACAACACTCTTTACTACAACATCTTACTCCGACTTCACGACAACCACGAGCTCTGCCCACGCACACACTGCTACGAGCTCTCGATAAACACTGACTACCACGAGCTCTTAACACACACTGTGGAGGCGGCTTAATAGTACTCTTAGGCGCAATCTCTGGCGCAGTGGCACAGTGTAGCCACCTTTCAGGGTATGTTCCCGAAACTTCAACAAAAGCCCGTACGGAGCTACTGAGCGTCTCTCCTGCAGAGTCTTCCACTGGAGTTTATCTATAATCTCCGTAACGCTTTCGCGATTACTAAATGATCCTGTAACGAAGGGCGCTGCTCTCCGTTGGATCTTCTCTATTTCTTCTATCAACCCTATCTGGTATGGATCACACAATGCTGAGCAGTATTCAAGCAGTGGGCGAACAAGCGTACTGTAACCTACCTCCTTCGTTTTCGGATTGCATTTCCTTAGGATTCTTCCAATGAATCTCGGTCTGGCATCTGCTTTACCAACGATCAACTTTATGTGATCATTCCATTTTAAATCAGTCCTAATGCGTACTCCCAGATAATTTATGGAATTAACTGCTTCCAGTTGCTGACCTGCTATATTGTAACTAAATGATAAGGGATCTATCTTTCTATGTATTCGCAGCACATTACACTTGTCTACATTGAGACTCAATAGCCATTCCCTGCACCATGCGTCAATTCGCTGCAGATCCTCCTGCATTTCAGTACAATTTTCCAATGTTACAACATCTCGATATACCACAGCATCATCCGCAAAAAGCCTCAGTGAACTTCCGATGTCATCCACAAGGTCATTTATGCATATTGTAAATAGCAACGGTCCCACGACACTCACCTGCGGCACACCTGAAATCACTCTTACTTCGGAAGACTTCTCTCCATTGAGAATGACATGCTGCGTTCTGTTATCTAGGAACTCTTCAATCCAATAACACAATTGGTCTGATAGCCCACGTGCTCTTACTTTGTTCATTAAACGACTGTGGGGAACTGTATCGAACGCCTTGCGGAAGTCAAGAAACACGGCATCTACCTGTGAACCCGTGTCTATGGCCCTCTGAGTCTCGTGGACGAATAGCGCGAGCTGGGTTTCACACGACCGTCTTTTTCGAAACCCATGCTGATTTCTACAGAGTACATTTCTAGTCTCCAGAAAAGTCATTATACTCGAACATAATGCGTATTCCAAAATTCTACAACTGATCGATGTTAGAGATATAGGTCTATACTTCTGCACATCTGTTCGACGTCCCTTCTTGAAAAGGGGGACGACCTGTGCCCTTTTCCAGTCCTTTGGAACGCTACGCTCTTCTAGAGACCTACGGTACACCGCTGCAAGAAGGGGGGCAAGTTCCTTCACGTACTCTGTGTAAATTGGAACTGGTATCCCATCAGGTCCAGCGGCCTTTCCTTTTTTGAGCGATTTTAATTGTTTCTCTATCCCTCTGTCGTCTATTTCGATGTCTACCATTTTGTCATCTGTGCGACAATCTAGAGGAGGAACTACAGTGCAGTCTTCCTCTGTGAAACAGCTCTGGAAAAAGACATTTAGTATTTCGGCCTTTAGTCTGTCATCCTCTGTTTCACTACCATTTTGGTCACAAAGTGTCTGGACATTTTGTTTTGATCCACCTACTGCTTTGACATAAGACCGAAATTTCTTAGGGTTTTCTTGAAATTATTCTGGAAGTTGTAGAGTGACTATAGGAGGATACGTGACTTTGACAATGGAATAAATTACTTTAAGACAAAAAAGGTAGTGTTCTCAAATCGAAACTTTGCTTTCCCATACTCGCACAATATCCAGCGAAGCATGGATGAATACAACAAGAAGATTACATATTCCAATATTCTCGGGAATCGTTTGACACACAGTGTCGCACTGTAGGCAGTAAACGAAGACTATAGCGTACGGAATAGGTTCTCACACACTTGAGTGTCTACTGGGTGTTGTATGATATCCTTAGGTTAGTTAGGTTTAAGTAGTTCTAAGTTCTAGGGGACTGATGACCATAGATGTTAAGTCCCATTGTGCTCAGAGCCATCTGAACCATTTGAACTTGAGTGTCTCGATGATGTCTTGGGCAGTAGAAATCAGTAAGTTGGTCTGAACGGCGAACGTTAATCACAGACAAAGATATCGCCAGGCTTACCCAAGTAAGTGTGATGAAACCGCTCTTCTTCTCTGTGTACGTAAACGACCCGTCGGAGAGATTGAGCGACAGTCTGCGAAAGTTTTCCGATAACACTGTAGTGTATATTAAAGTGTCGTTGTTGAGTATCTGTAGGAGGATACGAGACTTCTAAAAATCTTACTTGCCAAGAAAAAAGAAAATTCACCTCTTCAGGCGTTGGCGCCTATCTATGCCTATCCCAAACAACTAACCTTTTACTACAAGGCTGTAGGAAAGGAAGAAAGTAGGGGAGAATAACACAGAGAGCAGCGATAAAAATGAAAGTAGTTATGTATGAGCTTTTGTTTTTTAGTTTATTTTATTGGATTTTTGTTTTTTTTTTGCTTTTTGCGTTTTTTGTGTGTATATTTTTATTTATTTATTTATCTGATCTTTTATTTTTTTATTAAATAAGTCTATGTACCAGAATTCTAGGAGTCGCTAGCGCCTTCCGATTGGCGGAACATCAAAACGCGTTTTCTCTAAATTTTAATGGAGATTCCGCAGTGCGTTCAGAACATCATGTCGGCAAAAAAGCATCAGCATCTCATGGCTTGGACGTTCCAGCTGGAAGGCGGGTAATGAAAGGCGCTCCGTAGAAAATTGGAAAAGAACTGCTTGTATCTGGGGTTGTGAACAAGTGCACAGTGTAGATCGTTAAGGTACTTCCAATAACCTAGTTCTGATTTCTCATCGGGACCAAAAAGGTAGCGGACCGTATGACCGCATATCCAATTCACAGAGTTAGTTTATGTTGCGGGATGATGTATCACATCCGGGAGTAAAAGCGTCATAAAAGAGATCTGAGCAGGTGTCTGTAGGGTAAGGAAAGCTAAGATACGCTGCGCGATCCTCGAGACATCCGACGACGGACCACATGATAATCGATGAGCGTCTGTGTCCTCTACAACACAGTGGCGTGTGCCTGCCAGGCGTATGCGGTGCAAACGAAACTGGTTGATCTGTTTGCTACTGACGGTGATATTCGAGGTGGACTGAACGCTAGTGTCGAGAAAACTAGCATGCACTGCTTTCCACACAAGACACCATATGATCTGGAGAAACTTGTGTTCGATAAGGTTGCGGGTTCGACATATTTGTAATGCGTCATATACAGTCATTGTCCGGAGTATAGGTGGAAGAGATAAGGAATGCTGAATGTAGCTTAATTCAAGAAAGAAGTGCCGAAAGTGATAAGAGGCGAGTGGAATGTCTGATAACATGACTGTGGCTAACATGGAGACCGGCGCATATTCATGCAAAAGCAGTCTGTTCAGGATCGTCGGGCAGCGTCAAAAGACTTTGAGTTGGAAGCTAACAAAAGGTACCGTAACTCTGTCTGGCGCATCGAATAATCCCACTCCACCACGCTCCCCCTGGAGGGCAAGGGAAGAATATTGAACTTTAAATAACATCTCGGTACAGACTAAGAATCCCATCGCCATCAACATACGACGTGCTAGGGTAATTGGAACAGGGAACACTTGTGCCACATGGGGGATGGATGAGGCGTGGTAAACATTCACGTATTGCGCGCGTTGTACGTTGTCGAGGGATCTGAGCCGGTGGTCCACAAGGCCAGCCCTGATCGTTTGGAGGACACGTCTAGTGTTGGTTGGCGTTGAACGACGGAGATCATTCACAAAATCAATGCCCAAACAGCGGACGTTGGTGGCCACACTTAGAGGAGAGACAGATCTCTCAGGTAGACCGTCACCAATGAGCAGAACCTTAAATTTGAAAATGTTAGCCGGCCGTAGTGGCCGAGTGGTTCTAGGCGCTCAGTATGGAACCGCGTGACCGCTACGGCCGCAGGTTCTAATCCTGCCTCGGGCATGGATGCGTGTGATGTCCTTAGGTTAGTTAGGTTTAAGTAGTTCTAAGTTGTAGGGGATGGACTGATGACCTCAGATGTTAAGTCCCATAGTGGTCACAGCCAGTAGAACCAGTTGGAAATGTTAAGAGAACTGCCCCATGCCTCCCCATACGTCGAACATAAGTTAGAGCCGCGCCAACATCGTGTTCATTGCTAAGGTAGAGGACTAGATCGTCAGCATAGGCTGTACAACAGAAGCGGTGCCCATGCAATGTCAGGCCCCCAAGGCGTTGGTGAAGTCCCTCGAGTAGGGTCTCTAATGCCAAAGCATACAGTACCGTGGAAAGTGGGCAACCCTTTCGGACAGAGTGCTCGATCGCTAGGAGCGCGGTGAGGCGACCATTAAAGAGTATTCTTCCAGTCGTGCCGCTCAAGAGCCGCATTACCACTGTTACTAGACGAGCCGGAAAACCCATGTGTTGGAGGTCCGGTTTCAGAAAGGTATGATCGACATGGTCCAATGCCTGACTGAAGTCAAGCGATGCTAATGAGCCAGGTAAATGTTGCGACCGCGCGAGCGCGATAATGTCTCTGTAATGGCAAAGAGCCGTATGAATGTTATTGTCACCACCCAGCGAAGTCTGATCAAGAGAAGTGACGTATCTTGCTGCCTTCTTGAGTCGTGTGGCCAACAAATGTGTAAAAATTTTCATGTCACTGTTTAGTACAGTGATGGGCTGGTAATCAAAGATCCGTGATCGCTCAAGTGGCTTAGGGACCAGGATGATGACCCCATCGAGGAAGGTGGCTGGGATTGTCGATGGGGGTGACATCAGGTCACGACAGAAGGACGTCTAAGTAGGTACCAAAAGATATCTAAAACACTTATAAAATTCGAGGGGGAGGCCGTCAGGTCCGGGGGTGTTGTTGGCAGCTCTCACTTTGATAGCATCTAGAACATCGTCGGAGGTCACTTGTTCCTGAAGTTCTTGAGCCACATCGTCTCGTATGGAGTTGACAGTCAGAGCTGCTACCTCCTCAATTAAGGTCGGGGATGTGGGACGGCAGCCTACAGCCGGCACGAATGAGAATAGAAAGCGAAGACAATGGTGCATTGCGTAGTGTATCGTTGTCCTTCCTCATCGGTGAGGTCGTGGATGAGAGCTCGACGACGACGACATCAGTCCGCAGCTCGTGGTCGTGCGGTAGCGTTCTCGCTTCCCGCGCCCGGGTTCCCGGGTTCGATTCCCGGCGGGGTTAGGGATTTTCTCTGCCTCGTGATGACGGGGTGTTGTGTGATGTCCTTAGGTTAATTAGGTTTAAGTAGTTCTAAGTTCTAGGGGACTGATGACCATAGCTGTTAAGTCCCATAGTGCTCAGAGCCATTTGAACCATTTGAACGACATCGGCGTTCAGTGAGGAGGTGGTACATCGATGGCGTTTCGTGAGGCATATTGTCACTGGTGCAGGATCTCATGAGGGTCCCTTCCAAGCGTCGTCGCATGAGTGACGTGATCTGCGCTTTATCACGATGCACTATCGTCTGAGAGACAGGAGAGAATGCCATCGAACTGCAGTCACGAAGCACTACATAATAAAAGTCCATGGTGCTCGCCTACCAAGCTTTGAAGTCTTTGCCATATCCCATCAGTGCCCTGCGTAGAGCTAGTTTCGCGCAGGATAGCCACCAGGATAAGGTGGATGTATATGCGGGGCGACGGCGGCAACAGGAGGCCCACGCATCCTCAACGATCCGTTGGCAGTCTGGGACAGTCAGGTGGGAAACGTTTAATTTCCACAGGCCGTGGCTGTGTCACACCTGTTGTTGGGCGAGAATGACATCGCAGATGTAGGCGTCGTTGTCAGAGAAAGCAAGAGGCTATACTTCGGCAGGTCGAGTGTCTGCAACTAGGGAATGTGTGAGGTATATACGGTGAGGGCGACTAGATGAATGCACGAGTGCCTTGAACCTTTGTTCATGTGTCAACAAGCTGAGGCCTGTCGATGATGACGGAGAGGGCCGCATACGCGGAATGACATGGAAGTTGGTCATCAGGCCCTTGTGTGGATTTGAAATCGCCACTGAGGACCATTTCATCCACGGACCTTCAAAAAGCGGCGTTACCTCGTCAGCAAAGAAGGTGTTCGATCACGACATCGAATGGAGCCGTACGGCACATATACATTGAGGACGCGGACGTCGAACAGCGTGAGAGCCATACCTCTAGCATTAGGAAGATACAATACATCTTCATCAGGGAGTCCAGAACGGAGGTGGATGGTGACTCCACTACAGTTGTCATAAACATGGAATATGTATGCAGTATAGACAGTAGGGCCATAGAAATCAGCGACGATCACTTCTTGGAGGAGGGAAATGTCGACATCAGTAGCATAAATGGTCTCTCGGAACATTGCCAGTTTGTGGGAAGCCAGAATGGCGGCCAGATTCATCGTCGCGGTGCGGTAGTGTTGTGGGTGTGCTCCCACCATTGGCACAGATGTCTGGCAGAGATGTCTGGCTGGCGTCTAACATCCGACTCAGTCACTGTAGTGGCATCCACTGGCTGGAATGTGATTCAGGCACCTCCTAGGAGCACTGCATGTTGGGAGGGCCACCATCTCAATCGGCTCCATCGTCGACATCATCAGCCCAGGAGACTGGTACAGATGGCAAGCAACTGTCGCACTCATCGATGGCGAGTTGTGGTGACGCTGCTGTAGCGGGATCCAGGGAGTCTCCATCCATGGAATCCATCATGGTTGGGCGGAATCATTCCTCGGATGGGACATCAGGAGGGGCCACTCCTGCCGTCAAGGTGCCCGAAAGGAGATCACTGTCTTGTATCCGCTCCACTGCCTGTGATGTCTCATGAAGAAGTGTGTCGTCGGATGGCGTTTTACTTTTCCTCTTCCGTTTTCGGGGCTACCGCTGCTTTCGGGGGTGCTGCTCTGTATCAGAATGTGGAAGTTCAGTGTCCGAGGTCGCGCCTGTCTGAAGAAAAGCAGAGGTAGGCACAGTACTCGCATCGGTGTCCATCACAGTGGGCGGGCTGGTCGTCGAGCTCTTGTGAGTTGGTGGTATCGTAGCCATTGGAGGAGATGGTGCCGGTGAGGCCGTGGCAGCACCGTCATTTCCAGTGGCGAGTGCCAGGGAGAGAACAGGCGTTTCCTGAGGTGACACATCGGGGCTGCGTACGGCTGTGGCGTAGCTCTCTGGTAAAGAAGTGACGGTCACTTTGGGAGCTGTGTCATTGGTCGGGACCTGGAGCAAACGTCGATGGAGACATTCTGATCGATCATGGCCCTCATATCCGCAACCGGCACACATCCGCGGCTGGCCATCTCATACAACGATTGGTCACATGCCACCTATCAGCAGATACGGTGGTACGTGTTTGGAGAGCTGGACTTTGATATGGCGGACACCATTCAGCTCGTGGTATGTCGTGAACGTCTGACATTTTTCCTCGATTTACCTCACAACATTGCCGTGGGGGCGGAAGGCTTCGACGATCACGTCTTGTGGCAATGCGAAATGAAGCTCAGAGACTCGAATTTTTCGAAGACCGAAACCAGCGTGATCTTCAATATTCCCGTCAGAATGCTTCAACTTGAGTCCGTGTGCGTGTTGTCGAACTACCTCAGCACATGCATTCTCCGTCGTCATCTTAATATAGACGATACTGCTAGTGATATAGAAGTGAATACCTATCACTTCCTGAGGGTCCACACATAGCTCTTCGCGAATGAACTCTTCAATTTCATAAGCACGTGGTTGTGCATGTTCGGCTTGGAATGTGACTCTAACAAGGGAACCTCCCCATCGCACCCCCCTCAGATTTAGTTATAAGTTGGCGCAGTGGAAAGGCCTTGAAAAACTGAACACAGATAAATCGAGAAAACAGGAAGAAGTTGTGTGGAACCGTGAAAAAAATTTGTAAAATATACAAGCTGAGTAGTCCATGCGCAAGGACAACGTGAATTCAGGAGCGTCGTGGTCCCGTGGTTAGCGTTAGTAGCTGCGGAATGAGAGACCCTGTGTTCAAGTCTTCCCTCGACTGAAAATTTTACTTTCTTTATTTTCGCAAAGTTATGATCTGTCTGTTCGTTCATTGACGTCTGTGTTCACTGCAATAAGTTTGTGTCTGTTTTGCGACCGCACCGCAAAACCGTGCGATTAGTAGACGAAAGGACGTGTCTCTCCAATGGGAACCGAAAAAATTTGATCGCAAGGTCATAGGTCAACCGATTCCTCCACGGGAAAACACGTCTGATATATTCTATACGACACTGGTGACGGCATGTGCGTCACATGACAGGAATATGTTGTCCACCCACCTAACTTGTACACTTGGCGAATGGGTAAAAAAATTCCTCTGCCTTACCCGATTTAGGTTTTCTTGTGGATGTGATAACCACTCCAAAAAAAGTGATGAAAACATAAGAGTTTGTCACTGAAAATAAAAATTAAACTTTTCACTCGAGGGAAGACTTGAACCTAGGACCTCTTGTTCCGTAGCTGCTCTCGCTAACCACGGGACCACGGCCCTGCTTGACTCCCAGTGCCTTGATGTTGCATATCTTAGCATTGACTACTCAGTTTGTATATTTTATTAATTTTTTTCATAGTTCCAAACAACTTCTTCTTGTATTCTCGATTGATCTGTGTTCAGTTTTTCGAGGCCTATCCACTGTGCCAACTTACAATTAAACCTGAGGGGGATGCGATGGGGAGGTTCCCTTGTAAGTGTCGCTCGGCAGAAACATTGCGCCATGAGGCGTAGTAATAATGGACGCTACACAACACGAAGTACCGCGACGAGGAAATAAACAACAGCGGTGCGCTGTCGGGCGCGGGGAGCCGGTCCGCACGCGACCACGGCCGAAAGCCGACTGTTCACTTAGGGTTTTACGAGCACACTTGCCGGAGCAACCCAAACTCCCAAATGTCAAACGCCTAGCTATTTCCTCTCATATATTACTATTTCATTTACCCACATTCGCACATCTCGTGATTTCCGTGCAGGTTTTAAAATCAAGGCGTTGAGAAGACATAGACAGTCGTTCTCATTTCTCCTCACGTGCCCGTCTTCGCTTTATATATATTTTTATATGTGATGAGGTATTAAAATTTAAAATACTGAAATTTATTTCTGCGATTCACCTTAACTGTAATAGGTATAGATGTCCTACATAGCCGGCCGGAGTGGCCGTGCGGCTCTAGGCGCTCCAGTCTGGAACCGAACGACCGCTACGGTATCAGGTTCGAATCCTGCCTCGGGCATGGATGTCTGTGATGTCCTTAGGTTAGTTAGGTTTAATTAGTAGCAAGTTCTAGGCGACTGATGACCTCAGAAGTTAAGTCGCATAGTGCTCAGAGCCATTTGAACCATATTTTTGTCCTACATAAAGTGACATATGAAAATTTGTGTCAGCTGGGACTCGAACCAGGGTTTCCCGCTTGTTTCGAGCGGTCGCCTTACCACTTAGGCTATCCTAGCACGCTTCTCAGACCGACCCAAGCATCTATATGTCACACAGCCATCTACACTCCTGGAAATGGAAAAAAGAACACATTGACACCGGTGTGTCAGACCCACCATACTTGCTCCGGACACTGCGAGAGGGCTGTACAAGCAATGATCACACGCATGGCACAGCGGACACACCAGGAACCGCGGTGTTGGCCGTCGAATGGCGCTAGCTGCGCAGCATTTGTGCACCGCCGCCGTCAGTGTCAGCCAGTTTGCCGTGGCATACGGAGCTCCTTCGCAGTCTTTAACACTGGTAGCATGCCGCGACAGCGTGGACGTGAACCGTATGTGCAGTTGACGGACTTTGAGCGAGGGCGTATAGTGGGCACGCGGGAGGCCGGGTGGACGTACCGCCGAATTGCTCAACACGTGGTGCGTGAGGTCTCCACAGTACATCGATGTTGTCGCCAGTGGTCGGCGGAAGGTGCACGTGCCCGTCGACCTGGGACCGGACCGCAGCGACGCACGGATGCACGCCAAGACCGTAGGATCCTATGCAGTGCCGTAGGGGACAGCACCGCCACTTCCCAGCAAATTTGGGACACTGTTGCTCCTGGGGTATCGGCGAGGGCCATTCCCAACCGTCTCCATGAAGCTGGGCTACGGTCCCGCACACCGTTAGGCCGTCTTCCGCTCACGCCCCAACATCGTGCAGCCCGCCTCCAGTGGTGTCGCGACAGGCGTGAATGGAGGGACGAATGGAGACGTGTCGTCTTCAGCGATGAGAGTCGCTTCTGCCTTGGTGCCAATGATGGTCGTATGCGTGTTTGGCGCCGTGCAGGTGAGCGCCACAATCAGGACTGCATACGACCGAGGCACACAGGGCCAACACCCGGCATCATGGTGTGGGGAGCGATCTCCTACACTGGCCGTACACCACTGGTGATCGTCGAGGGGACACTGAATAGTGCACGGTACATCCAAACCGTCATCGAACCCATCGTTCTACCATTCCTAGACCGGCAAGGGAACTTGCTGTTCCAACAGGACAATGCACGTCCGCATGTATCCCGTGCCACCCAACGTGCTCTAGAAGGTGTAAGTCAACTACCCTGGCCAGCAAGATCTCCGGATCTGTCCGCCATTGAGCATGTTTGGGACCGGATGAAGCGTCGTCTCACGCGGTCTGCACGTCCAGCACGAACGCTGGTCCAACTGAGGCGCCAGGTGGAAATGGCATGGCAAGCCGTTCCACAGGACTACATACAGCATCTCTACGATCGTCTCCATGGGAGAATAGCAGCCTGCATTGCTGCGAAAGGTGGATATACACTGTACTAGTGCCGACATTGTGCATGCTCTGTTGCCTGTGTCTATGTGCCTGTGGTTCTGTCAGTGTGATCATGTGATGTATCTGACCCCAGGAATGTGTCAATAAAGTTTCCCCTTCCTGGGACAATGAATTCACGGTGTTCTTATTTCAATTTCCAGGAGTGTATTTCTTCTCACAGAAGAGCGAGTGTGCGAGTGCGGGTAAATGAGTTAATAATCTATGAGAAAAAATAGATAGGCGTGTGACATATGGCAGTTTTGGTCTGTCAGGGGAGCATGTTCGGACAGCATACGTAATGAGGCGACCGTTCGCGATAAGACTGAAATTCGGGTTCGAGTCCTGATTTTGGACACATTTTCATATGTCGCTCTACATGGTACATTAATACCTACAGTTCCGTAGAGTTTCAGGAATAAATTTCAATACCTGTAACGATAATTCGTCATGAAATATAAAAAATATACAAAATATTAATCTGGCAGTTTATCTTTATTGTAGTTTCGCCATAAACTTAAACTCTGTGACAGAAATTAACTGATGGTAACAAAAAATCCAAATTGCTGAATGCATATTTATGAGCCATATCCGTAATTTTTACTGTATATTCAATGGTCATTTTACAAAGTTAAAGCAGTGTCTTGAAACGTTATATGTCTCTAAATATATATTACGCACAGTCCAAAGTCATAGCACTGGATGTGACCTTTGTTATGTCATCTTTACTAAAGCGATGATCTACCCACATTCGTTGTGACTTTATAAATTAAATACCACGAATTTTCTCTCTTAGAAAAATCAAACTTGCGTATTTCCTTAGAAATGGAAGTACTAATTTTCTATACCGTACGATGTGTTGAAATGACGTCTCGAAATCCATATGCAATCAGTGTGAACAGAAAGTTTTAATTCTGTATAATGGGTAAGGTGCTGAATTGCAAAAATAAGAGTCGAGAAAACTTGTTCCGGGTGAATTAGTAGACAATGTTCTTTCAATGGTTTATGCATAGGAGAATTGACGGAGGGAATTCTACAATAAACTACGTTATTTTAAAGGCTGCTGTTGTGTGTTATGGCTCCATAATGGCAGTTCCTTTTGTGAAAAAATTCAGCGCTATATCTATTTATAGATATTACAAGATAACAAAATAACAGGTGAGAATTTTCTGTTGTACTAGTTTTGACCCTGATGGAACATTACAGCTTAGGTTTTGTAAGTCGTATGTAGACAGAATATAACAAAAGACTGAAAAGCTCTTCAGGCACGCAAGATGAAAACATTATTCTCTTTACTTAAAAATTTGCAATGGAAGTTACTACACAGTGTAGTTTGTAATCATGATTTATTTTCAGATCTTGAAGTCTGTACGTAAAATGCCACATAATTTCGTGTCCTACTAATATGAAGTGGGTGGAATTACCTATAACTTTATTCGCACGTACACGAGATTTGGAATTGCTACAAGTGCATACGGGGCATCTATCTGGAAGCATAGACAAAAAGCCTGTAAACCATGAGAATAAAATAAATAATTGGACACTGTCTAGACTTATTGGAGTTACAAAATATCTGAAGATAAAAGGTAAAAGAAAAACACGATAATGAATCGAAAACTTCCCTTATTAGTTCGTCCATGTTGACACGTAAAATATACTTAAAACTATTATTTGTTGGCATAAGTAAGCATGCCGATATAAAATACAAGTGTGTCGGTCACTTCAAATTTCTTACATGCCGCCTTTCGTGAGTTCGCACCCTCATCGTCAGGTGGATCAGTGGTGAAGAAAATAAAACTAACTGAGACGATAATTGTTTAAATTTGGGTATTATTATTTGAAAAGACCCAGTTTCCAAATCGCAGTTAGGAATAGAGGAAATGCTGTTCACCATTTAAAGGCAACACAGATAATAGTTTTCGAGTATTTAAAATTTTTAAATATAATAATGCTTCATGATGGTTACAGAATTTCAAATTTCTCTTCCTATTCGATTATGTTGATGTTTATGTTTATCATACCAAAACGAAATGAATACTGGGAGTTTGAAGGCTGTCGTGTGTGCATAAGGACTTTCAGCTTTCTGTAAGTGATTTGACTTTTCCATTACCAGTATGTATAGGTCAGGAAACAATAGCACGATTCCAGTTTTCGTCGTGAAGTACTCTGGCACTAATTTATAGCGAAAAACAACAGCCTCGCTAGAGCACTCATTGCTAGCGCTTCAGGCGATGGCGTGGTTTCTCCAGATTGATTATGGCTAATGTCGGATAATTCCTTTGAGAAGTAAAGAATTTCGAGTTTGTGATCGATCTGTAGCTGGCTCTGAGCACTATGGGACTTAACTTCTGAGGTCATCAGTCCGTCTCCTAGAACTTAGAACTACTTAAACCTAACTAACCTAAGGACATCACACACATCCATGCCCGAGGCAGGAGTCGAACCTGCACCCGTTGATGTCGCGCGGCTCCAGACTGTAGCACCTAGAACCGCTCGGCCACACAGGCTGGCTGATCGATCTGTATTTACTACTTCGTTTACTTGGCTTTAAGTGCTAATATTCTTCCAAATGTATTTGAGAAGCTGCTACTTAGTAGCTCGTTCCACATCAGGTACCGCATGAGTAATATTTACGAGTATGTCTATGAGGAGTATGCAAACATTTACTTGATTCGACAGGCTTCCTGTTTAAATTATTAAAGAAACTGGGATAAGTGCTCCGTCTCCTGGTACGTCAGCTGCTACTGCTCTTCGTATACTTCGATGACAGTCCCTATAACTTAATTTCCGATCAATACATTCATCTAGTTGTTATATTATTGTATAGTTGAAAATAATTTGCAATCAATCTCTATTCGACAATGAAAATATTTTACGAAGAACACATTCGTGACCCAGTATTCATGGTGTGTTAAAAGAGCATTTGTCTCTTCATAAATATAACAGAATACTGCGTACACACTGAGGAAATCAGCAAACATAATTTAATGATTCAGTATGAACAGAACAATGAATATTCTTGAGATCGAAACATACTGCTCCTGTAGGAACTGTGAGCATAAAATCAAGCTAATGGCAGTTCCCTAAGAGGCAGTGAATGAATTGGACAGATCCTTCATATGAGTAAAACAAGGACTGTCTTCTGCCACGCTCTTAACAGTGACTTAAAGAGAACTTACGTAGATGCATATGAATTATACTGGCTAAATAAAGAACAGAAGAGAATAAAGGAATTGTTTCCCGTGCAGAAAATATTACTAGAATGAAATTGTTAAAGTAAAGCCGTATGGCATGAATTGCTGAGAGGCTCCGAAGGGCAGGTGTAGCCACCAAATTGGGATGGTTTTTCCTATCATTCAAGTCCAACGACCCCGTCCGACGAACTGATCACAATCAGCAGTGCCACATGTTATCTCTTCATGTGATATTACCGAGAGTTTTGGAATTTAATCCAAGATATTAGCGGAAAGACTGGCGATCCGGGACAGTACGCCAGCATCCCTTCTGTCACCTCTACCATGAAGGCAGAGGGAAGGTTGTCAACAGTACGCTGGTTAAAGGGACTGTCACCCACCCAAGTGCTGGAATGATCCCGGAGGCAATATGGGTAAGAGGAAAAATGGGCGACGCTCGGCCAAATTAACTCGGTTGCCAAACAGAAAGTAATGGAAGGGTTAAATGGACACAGGAGAATATTCATTTATTTACTAACAAAAGATACTTTCGCCTTTTCCATTACGTGTCTCTGCCGTCAAGAATTTAAGGGAAGAAGGGATACTTATTAAGTGCTTAGGAAAAAAAGAAACAAACACTTCTGGAACCCGCACGTGCGGTGTTAGTACTCCATGGCAACCGCGGCCCCATCTGCATGGCATGTCTTCTCGTAATGTCGTGTAGATATCGTTAGAAATGGCTGTACTTGGGATTCTGCACAGTACCTCAACCACGATCGCTTAAATAGATCAAAAATTCATGAGAATTGTGACACCACATCCAAACAAATAATGTATCGCGTGGTCTCTGATCCACATGACGGCGTCGTGTTTCGTCCTCGTGTAATAAACATCGTTGGGGTAGAGGAGAGTGAATGAATCGACTGAAGCTGGCACACTCGCACAAAGAGAGCCAAATTTTGACGCAATAAATACAGATGTCCTTCGCCGGTCCTCAATGTAGCCGATATTCTTCTGTATCCTGAACGTTGCGGTTCACGCATGAAGTCGAATCGGTAAGATGGATCCTACGGAGTCCCTCTCAAATATTCCGCTTTTTGTTCCCCGTTACGTACCAGATCGAACGATCGATTGAATCTACCGTTAACTCGTTTATAGTGCTGCATACTACCCTCCAATGCACGTTAAGATATGTCAATTCGATGACATTTGGCGACGGGCGGCGAAACAGGGCGCGGTATGTGTCACTGGCAGTCGGTAAACGAGAATCAGGGAGAATGGCCTGTAGATGGCAATACTACAGATAAAACGTCCTAAAATAGGAACATAGGGTAATGACACAGGTATCTTGCTAAAGAAGCGTAAAGGAAAGACGGTGTCACAGCCTCCATCAGTAAGCCTATGAGACTGGTCAGGCATCATCGCCAAAGCTTGAGATGAACACCAATGTAAATAGACACTGCTCGATTAGTAGCGTCTGCGGAATCCGTGATTCCTGACAGACATTAATAAATTCGGTCCGTTGATGGAGGTCCAAAGCCTGAAGGCGATAATCCACAAGTCCAGCACCGATATGCTGCAAGTGGCTGCAATAGTTAAGGGTTGTCGTGTGTGAGATCTAGTCCGTGAAATCAATACGAAGACAGAGGATTACATCGCACATGTGAGTGGGACGACTCTTGCAGGTGTCATCTGAATGCCATTTTCAACGCCACGGATCTATGTACATCAACACGGCTCCCCGAAGCTTCTCCATAAATAGATAACAAATTCATGGCTCCGTAGACATCATGCCCGTCACGAAATGTTAACATCTGGTCATCCGCGTACCCGGTGCCCCTGAAAACGGTACACCAGATAGACATTCCCGTGAGGTGGTCTCGCAGACCGCACAGCAACGGTTCTAATCGTAAGGCGTACAGTATCGTCGATAAAGGCATCCTTGTCTGACAGACCTGCGAATCTGCCAGGTGATCGACAACCTCCCGTAGAAAAGCACTTTCAGTGTTGCGTAGGAGACGGATCACCACTTCGACGAGAGTGCCTGGGTGGTGCACTTCGTGAAGGACTGCAGTTAAGTGAATATGACTGACGCCATAAAATGCCGCCAGCGCTTCCGGGTCGCAACACACCTTGGCGAAGGCAAACTGGTCTCTGTAGCGACGCAGTGCGGTGAGGATATTGTGCGTCCGAAGATGCCAGATCCGTGCGCCGAATATGAGCCTCCAGAATTTTCATATCACAGTTCAACACGTTAGTGGTCGGTAGTCTGCAATACGTTGTCCTCCTCGAGATCGGGATGAAGACATCTTCCACAAAGGTACCCAGAAGTTGCATCTCTGGCTTCATAAGCTCTTGAAATATAGCCGTCGAATAGCCTCTCAAACGTACTGTTCAATTCCGGGGGAAACTATTAGGCCCTGGTGTGTTGCTGGCTGCCCCTTTCCTATGGCATACAATATTTCTTCTTCAGTCACCGATTCTACCAGGTCCCGTTGGAGTTCCAAAGTGCCCGCGGTGTTTCTCAAACCAGCGACAGAAGCAATGATCTTCAGGTCGGATCTCTTCTCTGCGTACAGGTGAGAATAGTGGATAAAGTATGCATTCCTCATGTCTCTTTGCTTGACGTGGCGTAAGCCATCTTCTGTCATCACCTCATGGATCAAAGTCCTGTACTCGAGCCTTCGTTCCATCGATACATGGTAGATTGAGGGTCGTTCTCTGGCGGTTCTGACAGTTTGACGCGTACGAATGATCGTCACTTCTAAGTGTTGACGTGACAATGTCACACTCTTCGCTCGCGCTGTTGCCAATCATCTGGCTACTAAACGTTATCAAGGTGCACCGAAGACTCAGCTTGGTATAGTTTACCCACCAGACCACCAATGTAAAGATAACGTTTACGCCCCTCTTCATTGCAGGCACAGTCCACAGTCTCCTCGTGTGTCTCAACGCCGCCTGACATTCCGGTGCGGCCAGGTGAGTGATGTAATACTTCCACGGGCTGCGGCTGCGCCATATGCGTAGGCGTCCTAACGAGATGGTACGGATGTATGCAGTGTGGTCAGTAAATACTGCAGGTCATAACTCAGCTGCCGTAACAGCATCCCTGAGAGAACGGGAAGTATGTATCCTGTCAGTTTTGCGAGAGGAATGTTCAGTGAAGTGCGTGAATCCCGGTCACTCTTCTTAGATGGTACCCCAAACCGAGCTCGTGAATGACAGCAATGAGTACTGTGCATGGTGAGTGGTGAGGAATTTGATCCTTGGGAGACTGTGTACAATTAAAATCGTCCCCGATCACCGTATCATCTATCCTGCTTTGGCATAATAGAGTTAAGTCGTCAGAAAAAAGACGAACATTCACGCATGTGGTAATACCAGAAGGTGCGCGAACAATGTCGAAGTGTATCCTTGGGACCGTTAGAACCATGCCACTGGCATTCGGTAGGTAACTTACAAGGTTGGCTACTAAACGTTCTTTGAGAAGATCTGCGACGCCATTGCAGATGTACAACGATTTGGCTGTCGTCAGTATGAGCAGTGGCGACGAGCTATGTCACCCCAACGGCACCCTATCGTCTTTATTGTCTCTATTATCATGCATTCTGCGGGAGATCGGTAGGTGAGGGAGGAGGGGGGTGGAGGGCTTACCTCGCTCTCAGCTACACGTTCTCTGCCTGCCGTCCGCCCACGAGTCACTGAAGAGGCTGCCGGTGTATTACAACGGCTACCAAGGAGGCCCTTGTTGTGTTTCCTTGTGGCTGCGGCGATGTTCCAACGCCCTCTCTATCTCTGCACGGATTTCCAGGTGAAGCTGAATCCATTCATCTCAGTTCCGAAAGGGGCAGCAAGGTCGATCAACACCTTATTAGCAAGTGTTACCACGACACGACCGAGATCGGTACGATTGTGTGTATCCGCAAGAGACAGTCATCAGACGGTGTCAGTCGGCGTTTCTAGTGTTTGCGGAAAGAACGCTGCTTAGTACGTGCGTCTCTGTGTCAGAATATGTGTGTGTACATTCGACTTCTCTATGCCTCCCGGAGGAAAGCTTGGGCTTGCACGACTCGTGAATCAACGTCCATCATCTAGTTGTTTTATGAGCCATCACTTTGCAGAGGCAGTTGCCCTTCGGGGCTATCTAGCGACTTCCTCACTAGCGAGAGGGAGGTATGTGCCTCGTCAATACCGAGTCCGACTGTCTTCAGTGGTAAACTGTCTTGATCCGCACCGCCAGATGTCGTAGGCGTCATCACTTGAGCATAAGTAATTGGTAGAATCGAGGGAGGAGTATGTACCGCTTCGCTCGAAGGAATCTGGATTATCCGCTGCTGCAAACAATTCGAGCGAACATGACCTTCCTTTCCACATCCTTATAATGTGCGTCGTTGTCCGTCATAAATGATAACTGCGCGACTACCGGCGAAGTTTAAGTCGGAAGCTTCAAATGGTTCAAATGGCTCAGAGCTCTATGGGACTTAACTTCTGAGGTCATCAGTCCACTAGAACTTAGAACTGCTTAAACCTAACTGTCCTAAGGACATCACAAACATCCATGCCCGAGGCAGGATTCCAACCTGCGACCGTAGTGGTCGCACGGTTCCAGACTGAAGCGCCTAGAACCGCTCGGCCACCCCGGCCGGCTAAGTGGGAAGGAATATGCTCAGTGAGTTGGAGTTTACTAGTCTTTCTCGACTGGGTACGGGATACGTTGTAAGAGTCTGCCACTTCTCAGCCCCACGGCTAATGACAGTCTCTTACGATTTAAGAGCGGAGGTAACGGAATCAGCGGTTGTGTCAAAAGGTAGTCCGAATATTCGGAGAGTCCCCATGTCTAGGCTTGACGAATCAGCCGATCGAGCATCACATTCTGAGTCATACGACTCAATCACATATTAGAAACATACATAAGTATGCATTAGCCACAATTATTACCATAAATATCATCTCTGCAATTAAAATAATAAAGTTAAAAAAATTACGTGTGGGTGATACGAAGATGTTGTAACACCAGAATGAGCATACTTACGAGGACATGAGGCTTTTCTTAAAATTGAAAGATACCAAAAAGTCATTTTCTGTGATCATAAGTGTTAGTGACAAAATGGAAGAAGCATAACAGAGCAACTGCTCAATACATCAGTTACAAAACAACATTCATCAGCCAAAACATTGTGACCACTGCCCACTGCGACGCTGGATGCCGCATGGTGGCATTGCGGGTACGTGACGCGGTAGCCAAAGTATGGAAGCTCAGCGAACATGGACGAGGTATCACCATAGTGAAGAATTGGGCTGCAAATTTGGAAATCCATTGAGGCAATCGACTTCGACAAAAGGCAGGTAATTATTACGCAGAGCTCGTGGACGAGTATCTCGAAAAAGGCGAATCTGTTCGTATGTTCACGTGCTTCTGTCATGAGCATCTATAGAAAGAAGTAGGGGGATAGTGAAACTACCACTAGGCGATAAATGATTGGACGTGCACGACTTTTCACAGACCGTGGGATCTGGCGGCTTGTCTGCCCTGTAAAGTTGGACAGATGGTGATCTGTGGCACCTCTGCCGAAAGAGCAAAATACTGTTGCACACACAAGTGTTTCAGAGCTCACCGTTGGTCGTTCATTGTTGAGCACGGAGTTGCACAGCATATCACCTCTTCGTGTTCACATGTTGACCCAGCGACATCGTCAGTTACGACTACAGTGGGCACGGGACCCTCGGGATTCCACTATCGTTGAATGGAAACGTGTCGGCCCTGTGTCTGAGTCACATTTTTGGTAAACTAGGTTGATGGTCGTCTCCACAAACGCCGTCATCGAGGTGAAGGGTGGCTAGAAAAGTGCAATGCTGTCGACAGAGGCTGGTGGGAGCATTATTATGCTGTGGGAGACATTCCCCTGCCCTTGCATGGGACCTGTGGTAGTAATCGAAAACACGGCGACAGCTGCGAACCACCTGCATCACCTCCTGCTTGACGTCTTCACCGACGGCGATGTCATCTTTCGGCAGTGTAATTGTCCATGTCTCGGAATCAGAATCGTACCACAGTGGCTTGAGGAGCATTATAGCGAACTGACGTTGATGTCTCGGCCACCAAATTCGCATAATATAAATCCTATGGAACCCAACTCGGTCGCTATAGGGCGCCATAACTGCGCACGGAAATCAGCGGCCAGTTATTTACTCGAGTTACACGATCTGTGCGTAAACATCTAATGCAATATCTCTCCACAAACCTACCCCTAAACTGTTTGATCCGTGATATGCAGGGCCGGTAATGTATTTCTTTCCAAACACTGACAAACAAGCTATTAAGCAGGTGGTCATAATGAGTTTGCTCATCAATGTATATAAATTATCAGGATGCAATAATTAACGTATCCGGTGGGATTTCTACCACAGTTAAGTCTCGGTACTGTTTAGCGGTGTTCGATGGCAATGCTTTTATATATTTGCGTCTTCGAAATAGATGATTAGAGACTTAATTTCAGACTTTATTACGGGCTAAATGTTTTAATACACAATGATATTGTTATGCCAGTTGGGATAGAAGCCACACAAACTGTCACGCTAATACGCAGGTGGCTAGCAGGTTGGACAGATATCTGGTGCACGCCGACCGAGTTACCCAACGTCAGGCAATTAGAGTTCTGAACCCTTTTTCCGGACCACGTCTTACGTCACATAAAATATAGCACTCACGCCACAAATTGCATTTGGAAGGATGGTCCACATCTGCCTTTGAAAAGGTTTTCAAGATTAAAATCTGGTTTTGAAATCTATTTCTTACGAGTACGTAACATAAATAAAAACTACCAGTGCTTCGAAGTCTCTTCCACGCGTACACAAAACCTTTCATGATTCTTAATTTTTTCCCTAAGACCCATATATCTATGTATAGTAATAACTGAATGACGCATATCTAAATTGAATGGTGAATTGAAGCTTCTTATATGGGAGACAATAGCTGAATCACAGTCATCTCTCAGATGAAGCTGGGTGCCTATCAAACCATCGCAGGTCCCATTACATCAATGTTAGATGTGCTATGGGTCAATAAGACTTGCTTAAATAATAGACAATTCTTGCGTTTAATCACTCACGAGATAGATTTGAGAATTTTTAGGTAAGAGAGTCTTTGAGAGCGCTGCTTTATTAACCCTGGGGAGAGCGGAAGCACGTTATGGGCACACATATCTGCGTCAAGGTTAACCAAATCTCGACTAAATGTGTATCGATCGGGAGAATTTTGCATCACGAATTCCGCCTGCGGGTAACGTTGTATGGTGTCGACATAGAACCATTCTTGGGGGAAGCTATTGGGCTAAACGAGTTACTGCCACAAGGAATTGAAGTTGATAACAACTACGCATGCGGTATTAAAGTAATTTTATCTAATCATGGTGGTAATGAAGTTGAGAGTCTGGTAATTCAGGTGTATATGCTACACAATGGATAGATGCTCAGCTTGGATAAATCAGCAATCAGTAAAATACCTTAAGTCAATACGAGCCTTGATTGAGAAAGGTGGAGGTACGGAAGTAGTTCAGGTGATGAATCCCTCAGAATTAAAAAGATTTGACATTCATCAACTAGAAAGAAAAATGCTGCACCTTAAGCACGTAAAACATGATATCCCTCTTTAGACTGCAAAATGCAGTCTTTGCCAACTTCGTATTAACTAGATTCTAGCACACTGCCACGGTCGTCCCATTAACCGGAGCACTTGCCAGTTTTTGTTTCATTTTTTCCATGACTGGACTTTACATATTGGCCATGTGTATATTTCAGTGATTTGTGCCAATCGCTACAGTTCTGAGCAGAGGTAGACTGGGACTACACACGCCGTGCGTACATTTCAAGGTGGTCCATCAGACCAGAGCCCACAAGATATTCGGAAGCACAGAGGACTGGATAACTAAGAAACTATATATATGGCTCCAGCCACTGAACGTAACCTCCTTTTATCGACCTGAATCTCTAAATTTTTTACCATGTTTATTACTGCATTGTAGATGTGAACTGCTTAGGTGAATAGGCACTTTATATGTCATCCTCTTGCATGTACGAAAAGGTAATTTAGCAAGCCACAACAGAGCCAGTAGTGAGCAGACAGCTCACAGTGCATTGACCCTGCAACTTAGCGGATATCCTTGTCCACAGCAGTCCGCTCGTGTCGTATGACGTGCTCAGATATACAGTTTCCACTTGCGAGAAGTAAGTACTTCATTTACAGACATTCTCATATTGCGAGACATAACGTAACCTACCGTTTCATCTACACCCAGCAGTACAATGCCTCGTAATGGGTCAGAAAAAACCTCAACTCTATAGCTAGATCAACGCCCCAAGTATCAGAACATCACACCTACACATAGGTGTTTGGACATTTTATTTACTACACACTGCCGGTGGACAAAACAAACATACAAAATTGCAGATACTACTTAACTGATCATAACTGGCGGTTAAAAAACTGAATCTGAGATAAATATCAGTTGTAATACAGAAAGCATTAATACATAATTGTAACAACATATAAGAAGTATAATCTTACTTAAGTTCGGAAGATGGCCTAGAACGCGCTATATACTGTCCACTAGGTGTCTATAGAGTCATGGTCCGTAGGAGTTGTGTTGCCACCTTTAATGTTGATTTTTTAATGACCTTATCTTTGACGGATTATTTTACTTCGGTATTCCGGGCAGGAAATGTCCATCTTTAACTTCCGCATGTCAGTCTAGAAGCTTTTAAAAAACATTTCTGTGTCACAAAGAACAATGGAGTTGCAGAAATTAAATGGGTAATCCAATAAAGGGGTCATAATCTCGCATCCGGCTAACCGATTGATGTCTTTGATCGTACATGATCAACTGAACTGTTATCAATACACAACATACAATCACACCGCATTTAACTATTTTCTCACACATCTTGATTATACGGTAAGACAAAGCCATGCATGCGAAACTAAATAAAAACTGAAACGTTAAGTGTCGGCCATAGCTTTATATGAAGGCGACTTACCTGTGACGGTCATATTGCTAGTGGCGTACACAGTGTCAAAGCTAGGCCCCTCCTTGGACACCTCGCACTTGTATGAGCCGGTCGTGTTGAACGTGAGGTTCGTCAGCGTCACTGTAGTGTCGTTGCAAGCATCCATCTGAAAAAAAAAAAAAAATTCGTCATCAGCGTGGGACAGACTAAACTACTTGACCACCTGGAGCAAACTCGGAGTTAATAGCAACAAGAACATTAATTATTGATTTAGTAGTGCAGAAGCATAATTTTGTCAGCTAACGTGTTCAGCTCAGATATTTCCTTAATCTAAGATATCGTAATTACGTTTTACCAAAATAAATTGTTATAAAGATCTCTCTAAATTAAGTACATTCTCTTATCGTAGCTGTATTAATTACAGAGATAACCGTATCTACATCACTCTTTAAAATGGAACTGATGTTACACGGAACTGTCGCTGGAGGCTTCTGGAGCGCTCCAACTTGACGCAACTGAGAGATTTCACCTACAAGATGGGAATAGCGGAAAAGAGTTTAATTTCAAATTAATACTAATGATACTTGGGTCCTAGTAAACTGATACTAATCTTACTTGGCTCCTAGTGGTAGGACCGACACATCAGTTGGAAGGCATAGGACGTGGCATTTAAAGATTATAACCAGTTAACTACGGTAACAATTCCGCTCTCTTTCCGGCCAGAGCCTTGAAAGAAAGCCACATTCCAAAAACTGAATGGATTTGTAAAACAGAGTGTTGAGGTATGAGGACTGTTAAACAATCATTTCCCGTCATGCACTCAATGCCAAGAGACACATGTACAATGTGAAATTAGGTCAGCCACAGCAACAAAAAGGAAACTGCAAAATAATATGATCATAGAGACTGCTGTTTGTATCATCGAGTGTTCAGAATCCCTGCTGCTTAGTGCACTAGACGTTTGCTGTCTTCCGACTTCAGGAAGACATTTGACACTGAACCGCACAGTATTTTACTGGGAAAAAATATTATATTTACGACTGGATTCCAGACATCCTTGAAATAGAACTCAACACTTAGCTCTTAACGGAAAAATGTCGACGGATGTAAAGGTAATTTCCGGTGTACTCCAAGGAAGTATGCAAAGACTATTACTGTTCATCGTGTATTTAAATTATCTAATGGAACGCGTAGGATTCTCTTTAACACTGTTCGCGGGTGATGCGGTTGTCTACAACAAAGTACAAATTCGCGAAAACAGTGTCAATTTGCAGAAAGATCTCAGATGAGTGATGAATGGTGCAAGCTCTAGCTGTTCACCCTGAACGTAAATAAATGTCACGTATTGCGCATACATAGTAAAAGAAAGCCACTACTGTACAACAACACTACTGATGAAAATCTGCTGGAAACAGTATCTACCGTAAATATCTATGAGTAACTATCCGGAGGGACCTTAAGCGTAATGACCACATAAAACAAACAGTACAGAAAGCAGATGCTAGACTGAGATTAGTAGGAAGAATCTTAGGAGCGTGTAACACATCCACGAAGGAAGTGGCTTATACAGCCCTTGTCCGACAGATTCTTCAGTATCAAGCATTAGCATGGGATCCTTAAAGGGTGGGACTGAAAGAAGAGAGAGAGAAGATCACAGGATCGTTCAGTCGGCATGAGAGCGTCACCGATATGCTCAACAAACTCCTTTGGCAGACGTTAAAAGAGAGACGTTGTGCATCAAGAGCAGGTTCAAATGGCTCTGAGCACTATGGGACTCAATTGCTGTGGTCATCAGTCCCCTAGAACTTAGAACTACTTAAACCTAACTAACCTAAGAACATCACACACATCCATGCCCGAGGCAGGATTCGAACCTGCGACCGTAGCAGCATCAAGAGCAGGTTTGCTACTGAAAACTTGAGAGAGCATTCCTCGGGAAGAGCAGCACATTGTATTACTTCCCCCCACATACATCTCGCATAATGATCATGACGAGAAAATTCGAGGCATTAGAACCAACAGTCATTCTTCCCACACGCCAGTCTCGACTTTGGGGTAGAATGGATCAGTTAGTGGTACTAAAAGTACCCTTCGCCACACGCTATGAGGTGGGCTTGCCCAGTGTGACGTAGACGTAAATTTTCTGTAGTTGATGCAAGGACTTCAGAATAGAATGAAAAGGTTCATTTAATGTCATTGTACAACAATGCAGTGCTTTAAATGCTCTTGGGTTGTCGGAAATTGTGGATGGACTTCATCTTTGAGTTTATCCCAAATAAAAACATCCACTGGCGTCAAATCAACCGAACTTACAGGCTACCTGATAGCGCCCTAATATCTTGTTTAGCGACCAGGACGACATGGGTGAGACCATGCCAAACTACTGGGTGGTTAGAATTACAGTGCAGCTACTCACAAAGGTTCAGTGTAGATTATAATCAACGTATGGCAGCGAAATTTACGATGTATACTTATGCTACAGCAATAACGCGGAGCCATATTTATGCTGCAAAAATTAGTTCCAAATTTGGCCACCAGATGCAAATCTGGCGCTGTGAGTAGAAGAAGGACACACAGAAATATTTTATATTGTTATAGATTAGGAATGGGACGTCGGCAGAAAAGATCATACAAGTGAGACAAATATAATGTCGATTTTATTTCTAACCGCCGCTTACATAATGTGTTCAGTATGAGAACAGGAGACGTCGTCGAGTTGCTGTACAGCGCCAGATTCGCACCTGTTGCCCAAAATGGGGCCAACTTTTTTCAGCGTAAAGTGGTTCCGCGTTAACGCATTAGCATGTCTACCAAGTTTCATTGCCATATGATAATTATAGCCCACACTGAACCTCCGAGAGTAGCCGCACTTTGATGATTACCATCCGGTATGAGCAAATAGTGAGCCGGAGCCCATCGTGCTGATACTACGTGCGTCTACTTATTTCATGTGGTACTTCCTTTAGGAGAACCGGTAGCCCTTTGGTAAGAAATTGTGTGTATATTTTACCCGTTAAGATTTCTTCATGCAGTAAAGACCAATCACCTAGCCACCACTAACACCACACCAGTCGATCACACTTCAGTGCTTCTGTCAGCAGTTCGTGGTCGTGCGGTAGCGTTCTCGCTTCTCACGCCCGGGTTCCCGGCTTCGATTCCCGGCGGGGTCAGGGATTTTCTCTGCCTCGTGATTACTGGGTGTTGTGTGATGTTAGTTAGTTTTAAGTAGTTCTAAGTTCTAGGGGACTGATGACCATAGATGTTAAGTCCCATAGTGCTCAGAGCCATTTGAACCATTTTTCAGTGCTTCTGATGCTTAACCAGCCTCAGACTGTGCCCATTCTCAGTTGTCCAGCAATGCGTATTTCTTACATTAAGCTTTCCATGGCTTGTAAAGGTAACTTAAAGATAAAGGGGGTTCTTTGAAGAAAGAACTTATTGTCCTCATGATGCATTAAAACGGAGCAATAGAGTTTCATACAGCTGCTGCTACTGCTATTTTCTATCTCCTGCTGAAGTGTTACGTGATATGAAAGGAAACTGCTTTCGCGCAAAATGGCAATAACGATGAGCTGACGTTTTCCAGAGGCAGTCTGAATACCCTCCGGTGTCAACATGTGGATAATGAGGAACAGCTGCCGGTACATCTATTTCGAAGGTTCTGCTCGGTTCAGGCTTGCTCCTTGCTCTCTGAGTAGTATTCCAGTGCTCTTCCAGTAACAGGTTTTTACACATTCGCTGAATTGTCATTCTTGTCCACACCGTGTGTTGGGATACCTTTGTGCGTACATATGAAGCGCTCTCTTCGCAGTCCATCTCTGTTCTCCATAAAGAAGTAACACATCTAATTTCTTTGAACTGTAAAACATATTTACTTTTTCAAGCGAATCAGCACTCGAATGACACAGCAGAACAAAAGCTTCATTTCCTCTGTTCTGCATTTATACCGTTATTGCGGTGGTTCGCCCTTAAACGATATTCCGCATTGACTTACTCTGATTTGAAATCACACTCAGCACTCAGTTTGATGTTCAGAACAGGTAAGTCCTAACTTTCCGTTATTACAATTACTCTGAAAGCAGTTATCAGTTGTTAAAGAGCGCAAATCTGTAAAATTCGCCTCGTACGTTACTACAATTCTTGCAGCGGATATTACTACAGTTCCATTTGAAAAAGTGAAGTTCTTAGCCATGTCTGTAATTGATATATCTGTTAAAAATTACTGTACGTTACTTAGCGAAATACCTTCTTACGATTCGTTTCAGTGGGATGACAATTACGATATCGTAAATGCATCCGAAAATATTTGAAACGAACAACGTGGATGATTAAACTTGTGGATTTTTTTTTTCAGAAGATGTGTTTTTAGTTCATTCTGGTGATACTCAATTTTTAGATACTCTCCGTACACCTGATCCGGCCAATTGTTTCTGTGATGCTCCAGAATCCTTACCTTTTGCCAAAATGATCAAATTTTAACGTGTGTTTCATCTGACGCAACATGGAAGAATACGGCCGTTTTTCCATCCACGTGATTGTGCTCTGCCCCTGCAATGATCTTGGCCTAAATATAACTTTATACCCTAATCACACTTTCATTCGTTTTGTAACGAATGGCTGAATCACAGGTGGTTCTTATATGTTACTTTTATGTCCGTAATTTCTCTACTAGGGTTTAGATACAGCCAACGAGCGGCGTTACACGCCAAAATGCAAGTACAAAGATTTGACACCAAGACGAATACGCAGCTTTCAAGGTGCGGTTGGTTGTAGTGACAAAAGCCCAACATAGCACTCGAAACAAAAGATTAAAATCACATGAACAGTCCAAAAGGGGTACAGGAAGTTCAAAGGCTAGCAAATAGGAACAGGTCGATTTAGTCTCTGTGCTTCGTATCGTTATAGCGACGAATTACAATTAAGTTTTAACGCTCACTACATCCCTTTGTGACGGTAACAACATTTCACAACGGGCTTATACCATGTCAAATAGCCTAATTTCGAAACATTTCCTGCTCGACTATCAAAGATGTCGCCGGAAATTCACGCTCGGTCTGCGCGAAATCTCGCATGGAGTCAAACAAATGGCTATATCTCTGCCAGTACTGCTTCGACGAACTTAAAAATTTACCAATTTTCATTGGGGCATGTGAGAATATACACATAAAATTTCATCGAGATCGGCATGGTCGAGCACGGAGGCCTACGTGAGTTGACTGATGCAAGGTGCCCATAGTGGTAGAATTGTGTTCTGCATCTGGAGTACAACCAGTACCGATGTTTATAGTGGCCTGTTCCTTGGCGCCGGACTAGAATGCCGTATAAATGGGCTACACACATGTCAAAGGGAAATTGTTTTCATAAAAATAGTTCTGTTTTACACAATACAAAATAATTTTATAATAATTTATCCACAAGTGATTTAAAACATTAAATTTTTCCCAGGAACCTAAATTCTCTGGAATATTTTAATTTTTGAGTGCTGAAGGAGTCTTGATCTCTCTCATGTCGTTTAAACACCAGTTGACATTTATCTCATAACATATCTTGGAGGATATGAGAGCTTTCCAAGAAGATTTTATAATAATTATAATATTTGCTGCAAATGATGTTCCGCATTTCTCATTGATTTCGTTCGAAGTTTATTGTAGTGGCCGCTATATGCGGTGCACTGCCACCACAGTAGAAGTGAATCGTGCTCCAGGTGAAGCTGTCTATTGCGGGCGGACGTGCTCCACTGCGTTCATGCAATTTCGTTTATTGCTTAGCTATGGTGAACCCAAGTGCCCATTACTCGTGGTGTTTCGCCACCTTTAATGATTGCTATAAAGCCCTAATACGATGCTTGACACATAGTTGCGCTGTAAAAAATGAAATGAGAGCCTCATTGCTTTTCCGCGCTTCCAGATGTACCGAAGACAACGAATCACCAATAAATAAGATGGTTTACGGTTGTGTTATCTGGTTATATGAATATATCTTTGCTTTAATAGTCAGTTCACTAAAAATGCATCACAAGTGAAGTCATAAAGTACGAATAAATCTTACTACGTATACAACTTCACAAAAGAAGTACGAAAAATGAAGTGCAACAGCGGAAACGAAAGCCAATGCCGGTAGCGGTGACCCGAGATCGGGCCACTCAAGGTCGCAAGTCAAGGAGCTGTGCTGATAGAAACACGCTTCACCGAGCAGCCACTACTGCTCCGACATACTATCCCAAGTCAACAACCACCCAGGACACAGACCACTCCAGCGAAAAGCTTCCGTACTATGTGAAGAGGCTTTTTCGAGAAGGACGAATGCGGCAGTGGTATTCAGACCACATGGTCAACCGTCAGTATCCCCTATTTACATCCGCCGAGGCCAGCAAGTAGACATATGGAAGGACCAGAAAGTATTAATCGCTGCAGTGAAGTTAATAGCGTACCTATGAAGCATCCGGCAGCACCGTCACCGGGTATCGAGCTGCGAACTGCTGCTAGACCGCCTCGACACTCATCAGCTCAGAACTCTGCCGCCTCCGCAGGACTACGTTGTTGGAATCCTGCCACCACCTCATGGTCTTCGGCACGAATTAGGATCCTCCGAGCTTCCTGACGCCGTGTAGCGTCACGCCGCTAGCAAAGCCAGCGATCCACGGTTGGACTCTGGGCAACACTGACGTTTCCCGTAGCACACGGGACAAAACGTCTCATGGCCGGCGCGCCTATCCGAACCGAAATCCGTGACTGCCGCCGATGATCCAGCATCTGGCGTGGTGGGCTTGACCGAGTTTTTGCGTACTAGATCGTTAGAATCCAGTGCTGGTTGGATGGCCCTGCCCATGATGCTCTAAACGTTCACAGCTGCGGACGGACCAGGCGACCTTGCTGGCCAAGGTATGGTTTGGAAAGCGCGAAGACAAGCAGCAGAAATTCTCATCGAGCGCGGGGGGCACTAACTTCATGGCATGTACGCCCAGGATGGCTTGTTATGAAGGACAACGGAACGGGGCGTAGAATATCGTCGACTTGCCGCTGTGTTCTAAAGGTACCACGGATGGCCATCAAAAGGGTCCTGCTACGAAACAAGAACGTGGCCCAGACCATCACCCCCCGTTGTCGTGCCATTTGGCGAAGGACATACAGATTGGTATCCGTTCACTTTTCAGGGTGTCTCCCGGCACATCTTCGCTGGTTATCGGAACTCAATTCGAAGCGGAACACTCTCCTGAAGACAAATCTACACTAGTAAATGAGATTGCAAACCGAAGACTTGCCTGCAGACGCCGTGGAGTGCAATGGGATGGCAACCTGTCTGTCGCCCAACATACTTCCCAACGACCAGAAGTCATGTTCTGGGGCATCTGGTCTGCTCCTAGATCGACCATTTTGGTTGTCATCCACGTCACCATTGCAACAGAGTGGTACGTCAACGATATTACACGCTCCGTTTTCTTGGCCTTCTTGGAAAACAATGCTGGGAGTACATTTCAGCAAGGTAATTCCAATCTGCACACGGTGAGAGTTTCTGCTTCCTGTCTTCATGCTTGTCAAAACATTCCTTGGCCAGCAAGATACGTAGATCTCTCCCCAGTTGAGAACTCTTGGAGCATTATTGGCAGTGCCATCCAACCAGTCAGGATTTCGACGATCTATTTCGCCAGTTGGACAGAATTTGGCACGATATCGCTCACAAGGACATCCGACAACTCTGTCAATGACTGAAAAGCCGTCTAACTGCTTGCATAAAAGCCAGAGGTGGACCATCACGTTATTGGTTAACAAAATTTATAAAGCTCTCTCTCTTGAATTAATTATCGAAATTTTCTGATATCCTAACCGTTTGTTTGTACGTATGTGTACATTACATACATCGGTTTCCGCCCAGTTGGGGTAGTTTCTTCGTGGTGCGTCGGTTTTTCAATTTTTTTTTTTTTTGTCTCAGAGACTGTTTACAGGAAATGACGGAAACCTACATTTGGATGGCCAGACAGATGTCTTAAACGCCGTCCTCCAGAATATGAGCCGGGTATCTCACCAGCGCCTCATTTCTAGCCAATAATGTCTTTGTTAAAGGGGAAACAACTTCATTTTGAATTAGGTTACTGTTTACAGAGAGTAGATGGTTAAAGACTTTCATAGTTTTTGATTTCACCGCTCTTTGTGTTAAAGCTAGATTTATCAGAGGATAGGGCGCTCTTTGTGTTAAAGTCAGGTTCAGTGGACCATAGTGATTTTTTGTACAGTATATGTCATTACTTCTTCTAAATGGACTTCTCACAGCAGGTTTCTTCCTTGTGCTGTGTTACTAAGGTTAATATTCTCAGAGTCATAAAGATAATTCTAATTATTATCATCTGAGTTTTGAAGACGTTTTAACCTAAGTAATGTCATAATTTCAATGAATGGAAACAAGCTACGTGTATTATTTAAGTATGCAGCCATTTCTGTGGCAGAAGTAGCAAATCCTAAACTATTAAACCCTTGGGTTTCTCCATTTCATTTTTGTCGTCCAAGTGAACAGCCCAGATCATGCTTCTCACCAATTGTATTCGTTAATTGAGCCATGTACTGGACAAGTGCGACAGAAATTAATGAAATGAACACATGCACGAATTTGATTCACAGTAAAGTAAGGTTTAATAGCTTAAACCATTATCTTTGCTCAAAAGGATTGTTGTAGGACCATTAACGTTGACGATATGTACAAATGAACTGATGGATAAGATCAGGAACTCCATGAGACTGTTCACGGATGATGCTGTTGTTTTTAAGGAAGTTGCAACATTATAAAATTGTTCGAAATGCAGCAAAACCTGTAGCTGATCATGATAGAGAGCCTTTGACTCTGATCATAAATAACTGCAAAGTATTACTAACAATTGCGTGAAATGAAAAGAAACTGTTAGATTAGACCGTTGTCGATCTCAGTCTAATAGAGCAAGTTTGAGATGATGGGGGAAGAGGAACGTCCAGACTTCCACACTATCCTTACTGATCAATGGGACCGACTGCCAGCGGAGTAACTGACCGAGATGGCACAGCCGTAAAACGCCACATTCGGATTAGGGAGGACGGCGGTTCCAGTCACCGTCCGGCCATAAAAATTGTGGCTTTTCCTGATTTCAGTAAACGATTGGATACGAATAATGATTCTTTTCGAAGACCACGGCAGATATCTTCGCCCATCCTATCCTGTTTCTAATAACGTCGTCGTCGACAGGACGTTGAACTCGAGTTTTCTTTCTTTTTTGCCTATAAAGTTCTTGAATAGCGCAACATAGAAAATGGAAAATCCCTCCAAAGAATGTGTCGACGCTGAGGGGAATCACATTCTTTTTTAACTCTTTCGTTGATGTGGAAGAGATTTTTAATTTTGGTACTTTTCAAATGTGCGTTTCTTTTGCTCATAATTGCCTTCCCATTAAGCGTTATCTTGTTAATACAATCCCTCTGACATTCGTCACAGGAAAGTTGCCAAACAATTTCTTAGTTATGTTTAACTTTGGATATTATTGTTTAAATGGGTTTTGAATGTTCCTAATTCTATCCAAAATGAAGTCTGCAGCTCGAAGATGTGCCTTTCTGTGGTCATACATTCATCATTATGGTTACTGGTTTGTTTCACTGCCGATATTGGTGAGAAAAGGAGATTACCGAACTTATTGAAATAGGAGTCATCAGAGCAGGATCTCACGTGAGTTGGATTTTGAAACAGAAGAAAATAGCCCAAGGCTTATTTCAAGGAACCATTCCGGCAATCTCCTACAATAATGGGTTTTCTCTGCCTCGTGATGACTGGGTGTTGTGTGCTGTCCTTAGGTTAGTTAGGTTTAAGTAGTTCTAAGTTCTAGGGGACTGATGACCATAGATGTTAAGTCCCATAGTGCTCAGAGCCATTTGAACCATTTTTTGAACAATAATGGGCCCGAACGTTAATCATGACTTACGTGTCCATAGTCTTATCCACCAAATCGCCGCAGTATTAGGAGGCAGTGTTATATCTTGTATCTTATCGATACCTGAAATGTGGAGTTCGGATCGCCGTATACATCTATAAACGTTCAGAATCAGGAACCAGGGCAAAGCGTATGATGTACCCGGCAACTGCACTGCTAAAAATATTTTGAACTTGCGGTAAACACCAAATCGGATCATGTTTCGGATTTCTCGCAAAAATGTAAGGACGAATGTGACTTTCGAGTGCTGTGTCACTGTGAAGCAACAAAGCTCGATGACATTTGGACCATACAAAGAAAGATCTTCTAGAGTGTAGCATATGAGTTATATTAAAGAAATAAGCAGTCAGACCAACAGAAATGGCATTTTTAATCAAGGACACAAATCACACTGAACTTGCAGCGATTTATGATGGTCCGTTGGAGATTCCAAAAAGGCAGAACATAGTCCTCAGTAGGAAGTGTGATCACCATGGACAGAGATGAATGCTCTACAATGCGTTCCCATGCAGGAGTTCCTGTGATAGGACGTCTCAATCCTCCACAAGCGCGGTTCACAAATGCTGGATGGTCGTTGGCGCGTATCGTCGTACTGCAATAAGTCTCCTGAACGCATCCCGCACGGGATCGATGGAATTTAAGTCGCAGTATGGGCAGTCCAGACCATTCGATGACTATCCTCTCGTCTCACGAGCCCCTCCACCCGTACTGTTGGAGGCTGTAGCACAGTGTCGTCCACAAGAATGACGTCAGAGCCAAATGCACCCCCAAAAAGGGGGGAAGGAGTTACGTTGACCGGTGAGAGTACCGTGTTAAAAGATAGACCCATGCAAAATTATGCCTCTCCACGCCCAGGAACGTCGACTACCAAAATGATTATGCTCGACAATATTCCTGAGCGCATTAAGTGTTACGACCTATCGCCATTTGAGGGTAGATCCAGCGTAGCTGAACATGTTTGTTTTGGTGGTCCACGTGTTATACTGGAGGCGTTATGTAGCCTCGGAGTATTGACCTTGGAATCTTCAAACACGGTACACTCACCAGTCAAAGTTATTGTGACACTGTACTCCTTCGCCATGTGCGTCTTTTCAGCCGTGCATTCTACCCTGAATCCATTTTTATGGGCGGCAGTGTACGACCGCAATGGAAAGGGCAGTTGGAGCAACTCTTAGAACGAAGAGATATTCGGCTAATGGTCGTGTATGTCAGTCCTACCGACTTAAATCGCCTCAAGTACTTGTGGCTTGCGTTGGGAACACGTACGTGTACGTGCACTGACGACCATCCAGCAGCTGTGAACTGCGCTAGTGGAGGAATAGACCGCCCTACCACAAGAGCTCCTTACCACATACGTGTCCAGCATGGAAACACGTTGCAGAGTATGCATGGCCGACGTGGTGATCACACACGCTATTAATAACCTTTCGAAATGTGAGGGGACCTTCAGTCTGGAACCGCGCGACCGCTACGGACGCAGGTTCGAGTCCTGCCTGGGGCATGGATGTGTGTGATGTCCTAATGTTAGTTAGGTTTAAGTAGTTCTAAGTTCTAGGGGACTGATGACCTCAGATGTTAAGTTCCATAGTACTCAGAGCCATTTGAACCATTTTTGTGAGGGGACCATCATAATTCAGTGACAGTGTAATTATAGTCTTTGAATAAAAGTGTCTTTTATGTTAATCTCATTGTGTATTCGTTTCAGTTGCTTTCTGTACTGTGCTGAGCTGTACTGCACTGTTCTGTAACACTTATTTCTACATATAGTTCAAGCTTCACCGAGCAATGTTACTTGGCAGTGACGTATTCGACCGTTCCTTTCAGTCTGAAGCTTTGCACACTATACTACCTGTGGTGGAAATCATATCTATAACAGAGCTATAGTGCTCGAAGGTGAAGGTGTAACTTCTTACAAACTGCTAGAAGGTAATAAAGTAATTAACACAGCTGAGAGGAGACAAAATGGTATGAGAAAAGCCTTTACATTATTGAGCTTAAATTAGCAGTTTAAAAATGAGGTTCTAATGATGAACCAGCATTCAAAGGCAATCATCTATGATAGTATCACGCCCTGCAACGTTCGAAACAATCATGAATTTTTCGAGCAACGATGGTCCAAGTCGAAGTCAGTGCCAGTAGCAGTATGTATCCGTGAGAGATTTTATAACGCTCCTTTTGCTCTAGGTATGATGTGCTCTGATTTTGTAGTCTAATCCAGTCATGTGGAGATAAATTTTTTAAATAATCCTGGGCGAAAGTAAAGTAATTGTCATGACGTGAAGGCCTTCAGTGGTATGGCCAATGAAGGGTTTCTCTGCTGAAGTCTGTAGCTTAGATTCTAATAAAACAGAATATCAGTGACTGCACCTGCAGTTCCGAATTATGGTCTCATACTCAATGCTGTATAATTTTTGCACTGTTTATGGAACACTGCTACCTTTCATAGATCATTTATTGGCACTGATAAGTCTTCTGTTCGCAAATCACTGGTTCCTGCATATGGCCTCATGGAGTACTCACTGACACACTACTGTGTCATCCTCTGTCAACAGCAACGGCGGCCATTACTAAGGAGAGACACGCATACTGATTTTCCTACCGGTAAGTAAGTGAAACTCGAACTGCCAATTAACCATCAAGTAGCTTCTATATCTACTTCGTGACACTAAGTGCTTCCAGTTCCTGGTCTCTTAACAAGGAATAAATTTCGTCAGTACCGGGAACGGAACGCTGGTTTTCCGCATGAGATACAGAAGCACCGGCAACTCTATTACGGATGCGAATATTCGTAATTTCATGAAAAAAATATTCAGGCTACCTATAACGTGTCTTTAAAGTACTGCTGTCGGTTCAGTTCCAAAGATCACAGAAGTCTGCACAAGAGAATGGGTAGTTAGGTGAGAGGTGTTGTGAGAATAACTTTTTGCTCATAGATAACTAGATAGAGACAGCTCTTCACCAGTGTCCTATTTGCTTATCCATCTATTTATTGAAACCGTTGTAATCCTAGCGTCTAGCCTTTCCTCTAAAATGCTAAAGTTGTTTGCCTTTCCGTCCGCTGCGTTCACTCCGGCAGCACGTCATTCACTCTAACAAATTTCCTTTATGGATTAATTT
This sequence comes from Schistocerca piceifrons, assembly GCF_021461385.2. Taxonomy (NCBI): domain Eukaryota; kingdom Metazoa; phylum Arthropoda; class Insecta; order Orthoptera; family Acrididae; genus Schistocerca; species Schistocerca piceifrons. Next base: position 46,890,312 of record NC_060149.1, on the reverse strand, counting down.
CTGTATAACAACTCTACATTTCATATTAAAATGTATATTTAATTTTTAAATCTGCCTTCTATTCTTTCGTCATATCCATGTATATCAAATTAATGTTTACTAAACTGAGCTGGCTATATTTTAGATACTGGCAGAGGTAAAGCTGTGAGTACCGGGCGTGAGTCGTGCTTCGGTAGCTCAGATGGTAGAGCGCTTTCCCGCGAAAGGCAAAGGTCCCGAGTTCGAGTCTCGGTCGGGCACACAGTTTTAATCTGCCAGGAAGGTTCTTATCAGCGCACACTCCGCTGCAGAGTGAAAATATCATTCTGGAAACTCTCAAATTAGTTCGATTAATTTTTGCACAACCATCGATTATATAATATCAGTTTTACCAAGGAAGGCCTATTACATGCAGAAAATCAGTATATCATCCGGAATATTTGAATGCTGTTGTCCTTTTTCCCATCCCATGTCCTACGGCTGTACCCAAGTTGCCCTCCTATTCCTGCACCTGTCCCTTCAGTGCTGGGATGTGTGTAACACAGAGACTCATTGACAACAATTTTCTTTAAGAAAGTAGACGTTTTTGTCTCATAATTGTTCTTTAATGCTCGTTACAACCTAACAGACTTATGAAAGCGAACTTGTGATCAATTATTGAAAACTGATGGCGGTATCACTAGCATAAATGCTTTAGAGCATAATCTTTTAATTTTCCCAGCCCATTAGAAGGAACTAACCATTTTAAATGACGGCCACAAGCCTGCCACGGCTTTATGCGAACAAAACTTTTGAAATTCCTAAGCTGTTAATGTTAGTATAACTCATACACGCATGTACATAGAATGTGTCGTACAAGAATTACGAATTGATTATGTAATCATTTACATACAACTGAACTGAATTGTTTGACATAACATGTATGGAATCAGTGATAGTGCAATGTCGCGACAAGATGTCAGTGAAGTATAATCAAAAAATGGTTAACTCCAATGTAATGAATATATCGGGACTAATGAAAATTAGTGCTACACTGCAACTCTAAAGGTGATTTACTGTTTTCCACAAGCGGTTACAACATCCACTGCGTGATGTAAGCACCCTTCAGATCTAATACAAATGTTCGGTGCCACTGGTATTTCTCTCATTACTACCAAAGGCAACAACTAAAACAATTGTGAAGGCTAATACTCGCTGTAAGCAGAAAATTCGGATTCGAGGTAAAGCTGGCACAAATATTCATTAAATGCGCGGCAAACCCCAGTACTTTTCCAAAGCATAATAATTATGCCAGTATATGACTATACTCCAGTAATGGCAATTCTGTTAATAATCAAGTTCATTTTGTCTTATGAAGATGATATACAGTGAGAAATTCTGTAGGCTATTCTTCTGTTTTCCTCATCCTTTTTGTCCCTAAATTAAGCCTGATCATAGGTAAAATTACTCTTCTATGTCACACACTCTGTAAGAAATGAAAAATAAAATATAAAAATATTCCCCAACCCTACATCTTCAGTTACATCTCACGCGTGCCTGAAACTAGAGAAACGAGAAAAACAGAATCTATAGTGTAATGAACTATGTTATGTTACCAGGAGCACTATCATATTCACAATCAACTTTTTTCTGCACGGTATACCGACAGTTGTGCCAGTCGTTTATTCTAGGTGCTGTGAGCGACAATCTTTGACGTTGAAGTAACGTTAGCTGTGAGATATCTTTATGACAACTATCAGTTTACGCTAGTGCTGCATTCTCGTCGCCTGCACATGTCAAGCCCTCCCCATTTCCAGCTCTGACGGATCGAAGACCTCAAGCCGTGTCTGTAACTGAATTGCCAGTCATTCTTTTTTTCTATGTTTCCTATCACCCGAAAATTCGGAGCCTGCGTCATGCCTCGTCAAAATCACACTCCAGACAGTGAATGCTGACTGCCGATATGCGTCACTACTTCCATTAGGTATCCCACTTATCTCCAATATTGAGCACCACGATTGCTCAACAATTATCTCCAAGAAGTGGAATCTACATGCTTCAACATTACTATACACGCGGCTTCAACACGCGTAGACTGTCTTTAACATTACAGACCTTATAAATAAGGGAGTAAAATTGGCTGAAATACGTATTTTCCCCTTAAAGTCTGCAAATTTTTGCGGATATTGATATAAGGGAGAACGACCGTCCAGTTTTCTTCCATGTGAACGACCATAAGGTTTATCAATCAGAGTACCAAATGCCTTATTATAATTGGTCTTAGGTCTTATAATACCATTGGCAAGGTGTTCCTTTTCTGACAGCGTACGGAATACTTGGGTCAGAGCTTGAGTACACAGTGTGCTTACTCGAGGCGAGGAGGTAATGGTCGATGTGGGTAACTTTTCTATGATCACCGTGGCCAAGAAAACAATGTGTTTATTCCGTAAGTAAAGTATGTATGAAATATAGCTGTCCATTTTTTAAAGTTTGATTTGTAAATTTGATATAGGGTACTGATGGTTTATTACTAGAAAGAGTCAAAATTTTCGTTCCACATTTTCACTGAACAGGTGCTGATGCGGATTGAGTATGACTGTTTTGCACATTGTACAAAGATTACATGTTCCCTAAAGTTCATCAGACTAATAAACTGTATGATACAATACCTGTAGTTTAGTGTAGGGAAAGGTAAATACGACGATTAAGATACCAAGCAATTGTTTTAACTATTTTTCTGAAAATGTGTCAATAGTGAACGAAATTTTAGAGATGAAACAATTTTCGAGACATTACACTGTACTCAAAATTCTAAACTTAAGCAATCTCCTTATTTGTGACTCACTTGCGTAATGCTATTGTCTGAGTGACATCGTAATGTAAGGGCGAACATATCGTGGTGCAGAAATAAAACAACTCTTAATGAGTTAAAATTGATTTTTCATTTCAGCCACAACTGCAAAACGATATCTGAAACCTAATAGCTACGTCTATGCAGCAAAATTTATTCCGTGTTACTTTTTCGCTACCAGCTGCAAGTAAAGCAGTAGCTGCAAGCTGTCACAATCATAGCATATATCGTTCGCATAATTAGGTTTCCTTGCTCACAAGTTTAAAACGCATAATATTATGCAGAAGGTTTTGATGTGAAGTAGTAAGTTAACGAATTTTACGACATATACGTGATTTGACCTGTACCTAAATTTAATTCCGCAGTCAACGAAAAGTGTGAATCTGTTATACAGCAGAGGCAATATGATGAAGGTTATCGGTATGAGTTTTGATTATCAATAGATTTATTCTTAATGTTAAACCGATGACCGCTCTCGATTTATAGCACACCTATGCATTTGTGAGCCGGCCGCTGTGGCCGAGCGGTTCTAGGCGCTTCAGTCCGGAACCGCGCTGCTGCTGCGGTCGCAGGCTCGAATCCTACCACGGGCATAGATGTGTGTGATGTTAAAATGGTTCAAATGGCTCTGAGCACCATGAGACTTAACTTCTGAGATCATCAGACCCCTAGAACTTAGAACTACTTAAACATAACTAACCTAAGGACATCACACACATCCATACCCAAGGCAGGATTCGAACCTGCGACCGTAGCGGTCGCGCGGTTCTAGACTGTAGTTCCTAGAACCGCTCGGCCACCTAGGCCGGCTATGTGATGTCCTTAGGTTAGTTAGGTTTAAGTAGTTTCTAAGTCTAGGGGACTGATGACCTCTGATGTTAAGTCCCATAGTGCTTAGAGCCATTTGAACCATTTATTCATGTGTCTCATATACAGCTCGTAGCACTTATAAGCATACTAGAACACATTGCTGACACAAAGTCACGTCTGTAATGTTACGTATCTCGTATATGGAAGAAAGATAGCTTCAGTAAACCACTGATACAATGTCACCGATTTTAAGGTTCTTAAAATTATACTGGGACCTGGGACTGCTCGGTAAAGAGCGACGTCCGAAAGTAATATATGCGTCAAATAAATCATGGTAACTCATTCTTCAAGTTCCATATTTACTGAAAATAGTTTCATGATGTCTGCTTTTCTCCTGCGATACACACTTCATTAGTAAGAGCTTTCCTTTACAAACTCCATGAGTGCTGCGCAAACAGAGCTGACAGTCACGCCAAACGGATAGTTCCTTTCATAACTAAAGCGTTGAACTAGCAAAGGGTTGTTTCAAAGACTAGAAAATTGACCATCTTCTATGCTGAAGTCTCTCAGTCTCTGTATTAAACGTCACTCTTACATCTCAGTACACCCACGGGTTCTTCTGTAGTGAGCATTTATCACGTGGATATTAAGCCAAACGAATATTTGTGTCTAGTATATATTTAAATAAATGTCATACGTTTTTCATGACGTGTGCTGTCACTTTGAGATTTACTCATCTGCTTTATTCATGTCATACGTTTACGTTTGCAGTTTCTACGTAATCGGCGGAAATTACTTGTTCTGTGGCTTATACAACCGGAATATCGTGACAGTGTTCTGTTTCGGAAATATTCCTTGTGTTGATCTCACTGAATTTACACGCATCTCTGAGGTCCTATGCAAATGAAAATTTAGTTTTTTTAAAGAGAAGTTTTGGGCACTCTTAGGCCGTGGTCTGTGTTTGCAGCGGCTGTTTACACAGCGTGTGGCTCGCGCCTCATTATTCATTCATTTCGCTCTCATCCCTCAGCGAATGCCGGGCACTGCCTATTAAGACAAGGAAGCTGCCAGTTCTCCTGATAAATTATTTATTGCTGAGGCTACGCTATGGATATGTTCATTACCCACTCGCCCCGCATCTCTGCCTACCTCTTCCATTTCTCGTTATTACTGCGCGCACAAAGGAAGCAATAGAACGTAACCAGAAGCAGGAGACCAACGTACCAATGGTCCAGTCCACAGTAAGCACTGCGTTACGTTATGTGAATATGCGACATGTAGTTTTCTCTATAACAGTCTCACTAAAATATTTTAGACTGTTAAACACTGCTTTCCTTAACTCGCTGCAGGCGGATCACTCAAAAATTTTAAAATAATAATATTATAGAGCAATGATACGTTAAAGAGTGATTCAATTTCTGAGCATTGAGTTATTGTGAACTATCTCAGAGCGTAATGGTTGCCCTGTCAGTCTTGAGAGGCAGTCTTGCAACAATACGTCTGTTGTAGCTTTGTGGTGGAACCAACAATTCTGCGTCCTTCAGCCTGAATATGGAGGAGTAAATGTGTCGACAGACCGGACCTGCTATCCCAGGATGCGCCATGGGTCAGTATAAATGAGGATAAGTGCGTCTGAGGACCACTTAGAGATCAGAGAGCGGCACTGCCTGCTTCGAGCCATGGCGAGAAAGACCGACTGCAAAGCATGGGGGAATCAGCGCTGGAAGTAAAGGGAACAGTCACTCACCTAACGAAGGGATCGAGATATGCAAATAATGTAATCATCTTTTGGATGTTATAGTTGTTATTCCACTGCTTACTAAGGAAAACGGAAGAGCAATCCCGACTTATGCAAGACACCGTTTCAGCTTTGTTTTACTCAGACATGCTTCAGCACTTTATGTTCTATCTTCAGTAGGATCAGTGCTTGCTTTCCTTCTCGCATGACGCAATTACTTGTTTCTGATGGTAGCTTTAATTATACCAACATTTTACAGCATGTCATGATGTTTCGGTTTTATGGCGTAGTTTCACTTGCTTGTGACGAGTTAGATTACGTACTTCTTTAGCTATGCCGGAAAACACTTTTTGCTTCAGTGACAGACTATACAAAATGCAAGTGTTACAACAAGAAGTGACATTATCAAAAGAAATAAGTATTTTGATAATCATGATCAGCTGTAGAATGTGCACTAGAATTACAGCCACAGTCTGCTAAGTAAGACCGTTGTCAGGTTAATCAGTAGTAAAGTGTATCTGACAACAAACTAAAACATATACATACATGATATGTGAACAAAAGGAAAATGCAATTACAATTAACAACACGTCCAGTCACCCGCAGCTTTTGACAGTCGACTATACGAAAATTGGACGAAAGTTTGCACAGAAAGTGCTGAAACATGCATGGTTAAACAATTCGAAAAAGGCAACAATTTTTGACATCGTGCAGATTTTTGTCGGTTGCGTTAGACACCTTGGCAGGTATAAATTTAAGAATTTTTAACATCGTGCTGCCCCGTCAGCAACTGTGATAATTAAACATATAACATGTCAACATGAAAAAGGTGCCTCTCATAAGGTGCAGCAGAAATCACATGTTTCTTCCTATACGAAGAATGAAGTAAGGATTGAGTTTAACGGCTTGTCGAGAGTGAGATGATTGGAGATTGTTCACTAAGGAAACATTGGGGCATGACTGTTATTTACTAACCATCTATCGAGTAGAGATGGCTCTGAGCACTATGGGACTTAACATCTGTGGTCATAAGTCCCCCAGAACTTAGAACTACTTAAACCTAACTAACCTAAGGACATCACACATCCATGCCCGAGGCAGGATTCGAACCTGCGACCGTAGCAGTCGCGCGGTTCCGGACTGAGCTCCTTAACCGCGAAACCACCGCGGCAGGCTAATTTAAGAGACATGGAGCACTGTCTGCAGTAAGTAAATTACAGATAGAATCCTGGTAATTTCTAATAGGGGTTCAGTAGTTTAGCAGTTGCTCCAGCCGCCCACAACTACAAACATATGTCCTTAACCAATGTTGCTACGTTACATCATATTATGACCGGCATCATGAACTGAGAATTTCTCAGCCTTATGCGGTGACACTATATGATAACACATGTGTTCAAAGAGTTGGATAAAGGCCGCTACAACGCAAACGGGCTTTGACCAGTGGTCAGCCATCCAATTGGTACACGTGCTGCTTCCACTCGTGAGCACACGCTGCGTACGTCAGCTTCGATTGTACAAATACTCAAATAGGAGAGTATATGGGCTAGTCAGCTGTTAAGCAAGTAATTCAGTTTCCTTTCTCCAAGGGGCGTTGAACAAGTAATGCACAACATTTTTTATCTGAAAGTGGTTCGATTTATTCACGATTCCAATACATTATATTATTCCCCACGCTTTTAGGTACCTAACCCTGTTTTGCTACACAATCGCCGATCAATGCGACAGCCTTACGCCACCTTACTGGGAGGGCCTGTAATTCCCATGATACCACTCTGGTGGTCGACGAAGGAACCAGCGTCTTTCTGCATCGTCCAAGTACTGCTTCCCGTGGAGTCCGTCCTTCATTGGGCAATTGCAATACCGCGCAGGTGGCCCCCCGTTACTCTTTATGGTCTTCTGTTAGGCGGCAAGGAATCCAGAAGGCGCACGGTTTCGAGTTCTGCAGTTAGTGAAGATGCGTGTCAGCACTACCAATAGAGACGTCCAGTTGTCCACCGAGGTGTTTTGATTGTGGCCTGTCGATTACCTCGAGTGAGAGTGTCCGCACGTTCCAGCATTACATGAATGACAACTCTTTGGGGCCGGCCGGCACCGTGGAGGTCGGACAGGTTTGCGTGATATTGTTGCAATGATGACAGACGTCTCACCCAAGACTCACCGTGTCTTTGTTCACTGCCATGTCTCCGTAGCCATTCTGCAAACGCCTGCGAATGTCTGCAGTGCTCTGGTTTTCCTCCAAAAGAAAGTCAATGACAACTCTCTGCTTGGAATGCACCTCTTCTTTCTTCTTTCTTTCGTACACTTCTACAGTCCTACCGATTGATCATTATTTCACTGTGTTTCACGCAACTTTTTAACTGCAGTAGCTTTCTAAGTCACCAAATTTTAAGCCACTTTTAACTTCAAGGCACTAATCAAACCTCCAGGTACACAATCATTGTCCTCTGCCAAACAGTGAAGGATTCCCTTGCAAGTTCAGTACCCTCAAATCACACTAAATATTTACTGACGTATTTGCTGTGGGCTTAGCGTCACGTAGTCTCAAAGAAGGAGCTATAGTCCTCGAAATAGATTGAGATATTAGAAGGCAGTTCCTGGAGTGTAAGGGACGTTTCAGTTTCTCCATTTAATTCAGTGATCGATCATTCTCAATTCTACTGACTTTTCTGGGGGAGATTACTGTCTTAATCTCATTATTACATCAAGTAGTCCATTTCAGAATATTGGACAGCGTTATAAAATTAGCACCTGAAAGTCAAACATTCTACCAGTGTACAGAAGACTGAAGACACTTCTTGCATGAGGCATGGAAGGTGGAATGCGCCACAGAAATTAAAGTTAGAACGAATATGATGGGTGCGTGTAACGGTGCCACTTTATCAATGCTTTAGAGTGATGGTACGTACGTCCTCATATGCGTACTCTTAGAGTTTCGTCAGGTATGTAATGGTAAATTACTACCCTCAAAACATGCAGAGTGAGTTGTCAATGAATACACAATAAGTAGCAAAAATAAAATCGTTAATTTCAGGTTTCTATATTAAGAAACGATAGATGATTGAATTCCATAATACTGTGAAATTCATAATGTACGCTGTCTTAAAATTTTTTAACCGTAAATAAAACTAAAAGAAAATCACTGTGCAGCTCTTCCAGCAAACACTAACGTCATTTCCATCTTTGACCATCGAATAGTTAGTGGATTTGAGGGAGTTTAATAAAATGTGCGGGATGTCTGTATGTTCCTCAATTCCTTTGCATCCCTACCTATACTCCACAAGTGACCTTTTGTTGTGTGGCACAGGGTACATTGCCTCTTATCCGCTTTTCTGCTCCAACTTCGAATGGTGCACGAGAAGAATGGTTGCTGGCAAGACTTAAAAGGCAGCTCTACTTGTCGTCTGCACTTGCGTCTCTGCCCAAGTGTCAGTCCTAAAGTAACTTTGAACAGAGTACAGATATGAATGCAAGCATGACACACAAACGCTCTGCGAAAGAAGAATGGACACACATGTCTCGTGTTCAGTGTGAGCCAATCACAGGAGCACAGGTGAAAGTCATCATAACACCACATAACGGAATCAGCTGTTAGCCCAGTATCTATCGTCTAGAGCAAGCAGGTTTTGTATAAACTGGTCTTGCATGCTGGAGTTTCCACTAGCCAAGAAGACCTCGGACCGTTCACAGCCCAGACTTCATCTGACACGTCAATTGCACTCAGTCACTGTCGTTAAGGCGTTGTTCTTATAGGGACTTCCCTACCCTGCAATGAGACTAGAATTTGCGAATATCTTCCAAGCACTGGATTACGAGAGTTAGTAAAGTGTTGTGCAACGTATGCCTTCTGTGAGACCGTAAGGAGACTGAATAACTTCGTTATTCAGTATCCTGTTAAAAGGGAACTTGTTTCTTTATTTTACGCGCAATAACTCCAGATGAGGCAGGTAAGGCAAAATATCTTAAGGTGGTCGGAATATTTTTTCTCGTTTATAATTAATCCCGTATTTAAAAATGTCGCATCCACAGTAGCAATAATGATCTCATGAAATACTCGACCAACCAATATAATAACCAAAATTAGTGCATTATATCCACATCTCTCAGTTGTATTATCGTGAGCAGAAAATAGCCCACAGATGAAGTTTACATTACAGTACGTCTACCAACAATAAAAACTAAACGACGGAGCGAATATGTGGCATTCAATGCAGTAATAATTGCAGCGATACCTGCAAGGTAACTGTCGGAAGAGCTTAAATCTGTCTCAAATAGTGATGGATGGTGTTAGAAGTTTTTACGGATGCCACACATCCTGCTGTGTATGTCCATATAGCGGAAGCTCAGAGACGGGACCCTTCATTGTGGAATCAGCAACATAGAGACTGACGCATTAATGAATGGAGAAATATACTGCTCACAAATTAATCCCGTTTCTCTTTGCAGAATGATCGTTACCACACATTTGTACACACGAAAAGAGCTAGACACCCCGAACACAGGAAAATCTTGGCGGGAGACCAGTTTGGTCTGGATTGAGCTCTGTCGTGACGAAAAATTATAACATATGGACGTACAGTGTTTAGGACATTCTTTAATTGTTGGCTGATTGCTGTTCGTTAAGGGTACAGAGATGAGCTATTGCTGTCATAATGCGTTTTATGTGGTTTTTTTTCCTTTTTGGAACGAAGATCACCTCTGAAAAAATTAACATGGTTTCGGCAAATAGAGCTATTGCAAGCACTCGGCTTGCACATACCGTCCATTACGGCCAGATCACAGGACACTGTGACACTGTTGGTATCACGATACATGAACTCTGAAAGACATTCGATACATTTCTGCACTACTTTTTAGTGAAAAACATATGAGTTTAACTTTTATTGCACCAGATCTGCCACATGATTCAAGATTTCCTAAGAGATAGATGTTAACGTGTTGTTCTTAACTGATCGAAATCGAATGAGAAACTGGCAGTTGAACATGGACGTAAGTAAATGTAACGTGCTGCACACAAAATAGGTGAACAGATGAATTGCTGTTGGATTACACTACCGGCTAAAAATCACTTGGAGGAACTGTCAGCCGGCCGAAGTGGCCGTGCGGTTAAAGGTGCTGCAGTCTGGAACCGCAAGACCGCTACGGTCGCAGGTTCGAATCCTGCCTCGGGCATGGATGTTTGTGATGTCCTTAGGTTAGTTAGGTTTAACTAGTTCTAAGTTCTAGGGGACTAATGACCTCAGCAGTTGAGTCCCATAGTGCTCAGAGCCATTTTTTTGAGGAACTGTCCTGGCAACCTGTAGTAGAATAACAACACAAAACAATTTAACGTGAAAGGGAATGTTAGACTGAAATTCGTTGTAAGAATCTGAGGGAAATGACGTATAAAATAAATGTTCTAACAAATGTTTTGTTTTTCTTATGTTTCTATGGCCGTTTACCAGGCTGGATTAGCAGAAGAGATAGAGGCGAACAACCGAAGAGCAGCGAGTTTGGTCTTTGGATCATTTAGTACGCATGAGAGCATTAGGGGATGTAGAACAAACTCCACTACACTGGCAGACGTTACAAGGGTGGCGTCGGGGGGGAGGGGGGAAAGGTTAACTGCTCAACTTCTGAGAGCGTAAGTTCCCAAGGAGAGTCGGGCGACTTTTACTTTTCGCACATACCATTTGCGAAATACAAAGGTTTACTTATAGTCGGTTTTCTGGTGTACCATACTGAATGAAATAGGGAAGTGTAGATATGATACAGTTTCCAGAAGTAACCTCCGCCACACACTGGTAGGTGGTTTCCATAGTATAGACAGAGATGTAGATGTACCATTTCCAATGTAACTGCTTTGGTAGACAAACTTCGTATATATAACTACAAAGTGTCACAAGAGGAATAGTCAGTATTCAGAGATATCACAGGAACAAACATCCGAAACAAAAATATCCGGTAAACATGGGTTCTAAAAAGAATACCTTAAGAGCTACGAACACTTCTTCGTCTCCGATATTGTGAAATGAACCGCTTCTACTGCAAAATCTTTTCTTTCCATGTTTTTGAGTAAACTAAAACAAGAGAAAATACTGTCTAGTAACTACGGGATATGTACCTTAAGAGCTATGAACACTTGTTCATCTTCGCTACTGTGCAACACATGTCTTCCAATGAGCAAGTGCTCATCGATTTTAAGATATGCATTTTACGGCCCCTGTTTAGTGGTCAATTTTTTTCTTTGTTTTGGGCCATACTAGCTCCTCCAAAACTATGGAATGCAAAGAGCATGCAGTGAAGCTATTTGTTTCACAGTATCGAAGATGACGGATTCAAATAGCTCTTCAGGTACGATTTTTAAAGCTCGTGTTTGCCAGACTTATGGTCTCGAATGATTGTTTCTGGCATATCCCTGAATATTGGCCATACTTACTGCGACACCCTGTGTATTGCCACTTCGATTGACAAATCGGTTATCCACTTCTTTATCCTATTAGCATGTCAGGGCTGGATTTTGGAGAAGATTTACAGCCAGTTATCTGCCATCAGTGGTACCACAGGACTTACACGGATATCATTCTTAGAAACTTCATCGACAGTACAGAGAGTTTCGAACCATCACATAGTTAGTGTGCCCTCTCGCCAGCATTCATGACAGATGGGTTAACGACGTCTCATTTAACTTTTTTCCCCATTTATGTAAGAGATTGTACTGTTTGGTTACGTTTCAAGTGTTTATCTTTAACTTCAGACATTTACTAATTACTTGTTTTGCACTGTTTTGTAGCACTTTTCTTTCTATTAAGCTAAACCTAGTCCTGAAACGATTCCAATATCCTGTTGGTCACAAAATAATCTTATATATTATGTGGTTACTGTGTAGCCCCTTTACTCAAAGTCCAATGAATGTCAGATTTGATAAATACCAACTTCCAGGTTTCGTTTGCTCCTGTAAAAATTATGGTTCTTGTCGTGGCATTGCTCTTTTTCATGCAGTAATAAACTAGTACATTCGATATCTCTTGAATGTTTAAAGATTATGATTAATCATATGTAAATAAAGGAGAGCTTGGAATTCTTGCAGAACGTCTATCACTGTTGCCTTACTTTTATTGGTACTATAGCCGAATTCCGGAGCACGCTGATTAATTTATTTCGGATTTAATAATAAACATGTCCGCTGATGATATCGCAAGAGTGGTGAAATAAGACTGATTAAATGGAGTTGCAAACTATCCTATACATAATGCGGACTCAGTTTAGAGAAACATATATGTTAATACACAAAGAACCTGTGAGTACAGTTACAGCAACTCACGGTTATTCTAACGAATAATTTAAATAATCGTTCTCTCAGGTATCCATACAGTGATGATATAGCGACTTTTCTGACAGTGGGGGGCCTGAAACGATGAGAAAAATCTGTTGCTAAATTATAAACAGACGGCGAACCTGGTGTCCGCACGATTCATCTTGCAGGTCTTGCAATAGCGAGAGCAGCAGCTACTTTAAATTCTAGCCACTCTTTTAATTAACCCTCACTCATCAGCACTGCTGTAAAATTTTTAACTGCGGCAGTGGCGGCGGCTGGTATCTGGCAGAAACGCTGGCCTACACCGTACGCAGCGCGCTTCTCGCAGAAAGGGCTTACCGCATCGTAGCCTCTAAAGGAAATGCTAATGGTCTTACTTTATGAGAACGGGATAAATACCCTTTGTTTCCTAGAGAATACTAAAGAGAAAGCCTGAAAGAAGCTGGCAGGTTTCATACCTTTGTAAAAGCATCTACTTCACGTATACATTGATTTTTTTAAAGAATAGTATTAAACCCATGTAAAAATTATTTCTTTAAGTAGGCTTTAGTGAAAAATGTTTTACAGTCGAAAATGAATAACGAAGAACTTATTACTTATTGAAGCATCCTGTACTTGTCAATGAAATTGTAATACAATATTAAAACTCTGACAAAGAGCTGAAGCAGTAGAACCATCGGGAAACTGACCTACAAATGCACTAGACGCATAGCAGAAAATAGATTAACAAAATAAGTGATGAAAATTAGACGACCTACAACTATTAGAAATGCCTATAAGCAATCTCATTTTGTTTTATGCACCCCAACTATTAGGAATGTGGACAGTGTCTCCATCACAGCTATAGCCTGTCACTGACGCAGGAGCAGTGCCATTGGTTCTGTGTGCGCAATATGAATTGTATGTGCACTACGCGTCACAGAAGATTGCGGTTTAGTAGTCATTCCGACTAGAACATTAGACTGAAGACAAACGGAAGATCATTATGGAGGTCGTAATTTAGCTAGCAAAGCGATAGCACGCAAGTTCTGGTATAGCGAGGAGCTGAATCCCTCACCATCCAATGAAAGAATTTTTTTTCATAGGATAATTTTCTGTGTGCTTGGTCATAAATCATTAGGAAGACGTATAGAGGTAAAACCCTAACTGTTTAAGATAACGTTGGAAGTAATTCTGTATATGACCAACAAAACAGAGAAGCTTTTGTAGTTTTTCAGGTCTGTCCTATTACCTCTCTTATCCTGCAAACGAATCAATGTACGTTTCCAGTTCTCAATATCTCCATTAAACATGCGTGTGTTCTCTTCTAGAGTTCGACTCCTCTTCCTAACTTCCGCATGCCAGTTGTAATAGAGTCTTCGCCAGTGATTTTGTATTTTTTAAGTTATCTGAAGATAGATACTGTTTCTTCTATTGTCAGCAGATTTGAACCTGGAGTCGGCTCGTATTTTGTGAAGGAAAATCTTTCTATAGATGTAAAAAAGTTGTATAGCTCTTCGAAGCAGTCAGCCATTATAGTAAAATAGTACTTAATAACTGTCTCAAGAAAACCAGTATGTTACAACAGATTACCAAAAAGGACGATATCTAAATTGAAGGACTGTGCTTTAAAGTAAGAAATCAAAATCGTATGGGAAAAGAATAAGTTTTTAAAATATATTTACAAAGCAGTGATGTGAAGTATGTTCAGAATATTGAGCAAAGACTTACTTGATTAACCAATAGTGACAAAAAGGTTGAAAATGGTTGTTAGCAAGGGACACTCTATGTTGAGTTACCATCTTGAAAGGTATAAAACATAGTTATTTATAAATCAACTTATTTTATTTGTAAAGGTGTGTGTGAGTATAAAAATATTGGATTACTTGAATATAGTGATGAACAAAAATGAGGGTCATTTGACTCATCATTTTACGAAATGTTACATTGTGTGTTAAAATAAATACACAATCTTAGTGAAAATGAATCATTTCATAAATCTTGTAAATATGTGGATATTTTGAATATCAAGTTAAGCGAATTTTATATTTGGAAAGAATGTAGTATATGAATTAAAATATTGATTCATCTCGGTTCAAAAATACCTCTGAGCGCTATGGGACTTAACGTCTGAGCTCATCAGTCCCCTAGAACTTAGAACTACTTAAACCTAACTAACCTAAGGACATCACACACATCCATGCCCGAGGCAGGATTCGAACCTGCGACCGTAGTGGTCGCGCGGTTCCAGACTATAGCGCGTAGAACCACTCGGCCACCTCGGCCGGCAACAAGGTAGAGATCCTCTACGGGTACAGCATCCGACTGCTTGGATGACCTTTAAACAAACAGAGGTGCATAGGCACAGAAAAGCATTGTGTATGGCAGGTAATCAGTGTATGTGAACGTGGAAATTAGTAATGTCCGGAGAGGTGCCATTAACAGTGCCAATAGGCTATTAAGTTTATTGAATCGAGATATCGTATGGTTGTGGTATTTATTGTCTCTTAAAATGATAAGTCACAGAATGGGTACCTAACTGTTCTCGCCCACAATTTGAATATACATATAGCGTTGGCTAGCCAATATTCGAGTATGCATACCATGCGAATCACAGCGTCCATGAGGAAAAGACATAGGAGCTACGAACTGCACTATATATAAAATATGAGTGCACATAAAGGTAGGACTGATCGTGCACATTAGTCCAAACGCCACAGAATCGGTAAGCACGCGACAGATTTCACTACGGGCTCTCCTACGAGCTTCTGTAAAGTTTGGAAGGTAGGACACGAGGTACTCGCAGAAGTAAAGCTGTGAGTACCGGGCGTGAGTCGTGCTTCGGTAGCTCAGATGGTAGAGCACTTGCCCGCGAAAGGCAAAAGTCCCGAGTTCGAGTCTCGGTCGGGCACACAGTTTTAATCTGCCAGGAAGTTTCATATCGGAATTTAATTGACCCATAAGTTCTTTTCGCATGAGTGTTGTTATTCGTGCAAACAACAGGCGAATATGTTTCTGTTTATTAAAAGACTGGCTCAAACGTGGAGTACCTGCTGCTTCATTCTACCTTCTTCAGAAACTTTAAAATTATTGCCACCTACTTTGGCATGCCAACATACTCGCGTTTTTTCAGGCTGAGAGAGAGGAAGACAGTGGCAGTGGAAAAGAGAAGGACAAACAATAAGTACAGGAAAGTAACAGACAGTGGTTGTAGTACAGAAGTAGCGAAGGAGACAATGGCACTATGAGAGAAAAAGAGGAACATGGTGGTAGTGGAACGTATTGGACAGTGATAGAACAGTGCCTGGAAAAAAGTGAAGGAGGCAGTGACAGTGAGAGAGGAATAAAGAGAAGGAGAAAGTGGATGTAGGTGAGAGCCAGTGATAATGAGAGACAGTCTATGGCAATGACAACGAGACAGAGAGCTAGCGGCAGTGAGAAGAGCCAGCAGTAGTAGGAAGTAATGAATGATATAATAGCAGCAAAAGAGAGCAGAGAGAGGTAGTGACATTGTGAGGAAACAGTATTAGCAGGAGAGTGTGACTGTGAGACAAGGTATACTGACAGAGAGACACAGAGAGATAATGGCAATGAGCTGTGCCGAATGAGTGAGTGGGTATGGGTAAGCAGGAATGGCTGGGTATGGGCGACTTACAGCGGAGGGCTAGTGGGTGTGAGCGAGTTACAGTTGGGGGACTGTGTGGGAGTGAGACGTGAAATGCATCTTAAAAACAACGCGCAAATGTCCCCACCAAAATTTTTCGCAATATGTTTAAAGGTGCTGAGGAAAGTAGAATGAGGCAGTCTTTTAATAAACGTGATTATATTCGCCTTTTTTTGGTCTGATAGGTGCATTGTTTCGCTGCTATTGCAGATAAGCGAGCAAACGCATTCAGTAACGTTTAAGTAATGGAATTTAACTACATTAGGCAGCCATGGCAGTTCAAGTTCAGTAGTAGTAACTGGTAGGCTGTGGCCTGGATATAAACTTGCTTCACAGTGGGCACAATGAATGAAGGCATGCTAAACACGGTCATCATTGAAACATTCGTCTCCTAAACCACTCTCGAAACATAATTCGGAATGTGTCTGAAATTATCTTGGATGTTTATCAGTATAGCCACATTTGAAGAAAACAAATTGGAACAATTGTTTGAGTCTATCTGCGGAAAATACGTAGAGCACAACCGTTTGAATGCGAAGAATCTGATCCCGTTGCCACACATTGACAGCGGAAGATAACACTATCGTATATGTGATGAACTGTACCATACTTTTGAATGTACTTAGAAATAAAACGTTGACTAATTTTACCAATCCATAACATTTAGCACAGATCAGCTTCTTGCGAAATTCATCTGCTGGAGCTGTCTCATTGTATACAGCGTCATCTTTATTTGGGGTCCAAGAAAGAACCCACAGCCGCATTCGACCCCTGCCATGGAAATCGTCCACAATAACTGTTCCAGGAACTCTTTCAGATCCCTTTTTGTCAAGTTTGGTGATTTGCTACTATTTGCTTCCACACTTGATAATTCAGGTGTTATGCCTGGTGGACATATCCCACTGCTTCCGAGGCAAGAACATATATGCGTGAAAAAAGTGTGCCATCCATAGCAGTAAGAGGTATTACGATGTCCGAATGGGTTGTAGTTGCAACTGAACCCACAGCACCATAAATCGTCTTTACTCCATTAATGGAAAGAGTTCTCTCAGAACGTAATTGTTTAGCAAATCTTAACTGATCTGCAATCTCTTCAGAGAAAAGCCCTTCTTCCGTAACAAATTCATCAGCTTTCTTTTCTGTATCAGCAGCAACACCAACAAATCTGCTGCCAACTTTATGGGCGATCATGCGAGAAACAATCTTGTTTTTTCTCTTGAACAACTACAACCATATTTTGGAAACTTTAAATGTTGAGGTATTGTTTGAATAAATTTGTCTTTCCAAAGACATCGCCCAGATTCTAAGCGTTCAGCCGTGTACAATTCCATGTTATTTTCTTATTGCAATGAACTGTTCACGTAGCTTGGTCTTTGCTTTTCCTTGTAGCACCACCCTGTTTCTGCCACGTCGTTTCAGAGCATTTTATAAATTCTGCAGAACCTGGCGTGTTGTATTTTTGCGTTTAGCGCCATTACACGAATGAATTTGACTCTAGGCGACGTGTCTTGGGCTACTCCAGGAGGCCACAAGTGTGGAGCATCTTTTTCTTTTGGCTGCATCATACAAATCAGCATCAGCTAGTAACCTTCAGGAAATTTTGTTCTATTCTTCTTTGATGGTGATGGATAGTATGAGGAACCAATGCTGTCGTTAGTGCCACGTTGTGCTGGACCGCTTCCTAAAGTAGTCTCGTGTTCTAAATATATCCCTGGATCATTTTCAATATCAACAACATATTCATAGGTGACTTTCCAATCTACCATAAGAGTTCTATAATCTTCAACAACAATGTCTTTATCAAGTAGTTATTTTTCTTTAGTCTGTTGCAAAACTGTGTGATCTATCCTAGTTTGCCTTGCCTCCGAAATACTGAAGAAATCAGCTAACAATCTAACGGCTGCAGTTAATTTTGTTTTGTAACAGCTAAGCATACAACACGTCAAATTCACCTCTAATACATAACCAAGGAACTGGTGTCGCATCTACTCCTTTCTTTGTGCTCAATGCTTCCCTCCACCTCCTTCGACTTCGAATGGCCCATAGCACGTCAGATTGCACCAAATGTCTTTCCGTATATTCTGAAGCATAGATAAACTACTTGCGTTCAAATGCCAGCGATAAGTATGGGTACTTTCCCTTCTGAGGCGAAATCTTGGGCCATGGCTCTTTCAAGACTGTTTCAAGCATTGTGGATCGTAACAAACTATTCCATCAGCTTAGAGATGTGAAGAGCTTAGCAAATTGGCAGCTACCAATACTCTGCAACGTCACTACAACATCAACAAAAATTAATGCCAAAATTTTTTCGTAAATTTAAATTTACTTAGAACATTACAAGAACGTTATAGTCCCTTATTGTTGAGCAATCTTTTGAGTAATAGTAGACATTCGAAAAGCTTCTTAAATTCACTCTCAAGTTCTTACTTAGCGAATACTGTTTCCTGGTCACATTTTATGTAACAAGTTTCTATAAAAATTTATACCACTTAAAACATCGTATCTGAATGAAACGTTTACAACAGAAAGTATTTGTTGTAAGTTCTAAATAACTGTATTCCATCCTTAACAGCATTTAATGCTTAAGTTAAACGCAGGGGTCGGTTTGCTAATTTTCTGATAATTGAACTTGCTTCAAAGCTATCTCAGAGTCCTTTAAATAATTAATTTCAATAATTACCTAATTCAAACACTTTAAAGATGGTAGTCATTGTGATTGTAGTACTTTCACTGTTTGCTTCATTCTTGTATCTAAGTAACGGCTAATTTAGCGAAAGAAAATTAATTTCATTTCAGGAAAAGTATAATTATTTCTGAAATCTTAAATTGCTTCTTCAGAGCTGTCGACTGATATCATCATAGAAGAACATTCCTTTCAGAGGGATTATCGCATGGTAAGGAAATACCAGTTCTTTTCGAGTCTTCTAAATGCATGCTGCTATGTTGAGGACAATTACCAAGTTGTTAGGAATGCAACTCAGGTAGAAAGTGATCCTCATCGCGCCTTGGAAAGAAGTCACTGATAGTGTTTAATACCTTTAGTCCATAGTAAATTCCAGTTAAATTTCACAAGGTCAGAATTATTTTAATGTGTTTGAAGTACGTTCAGTAAAGTGTTTACGAAATGCAAAGCAAACGCTGAAACACTGATGATTGAGCATAAGATTTAACGGTGCTCCAAACAGTGCATGTTATGAATGGCAGTTTTTTGCGATTGCACACGCGCTGAACAGACACAGGCCACTTTTGCAAAGAAACAGAGCAGAGCCAGTTTGCAAGCAACACGAAGCAAGCTGGACAGTGGTTTCCAGAGGTTAACACCTTGATCCTGCTCAGCATTTAAACACTGCTGCAAGTAACAGCAATTAACTCAAATCAGCTCACAATATTTAGTTTCGTATTTTAAAAAAAATAGTACCAATTACGAAAAATGTAAAGGTTCAATTGCACGCTATCAGTTTCGTAAGGAATTATCGGACAGGTCACCTGATAAATTAATGGGTTCAGTGGCAATATTAAAGATAACCTTTGTGACACCTTTTCGAACCGAATCAGACCAATCATCTAAGTCAGGGGTGTTGGCAATGCTATACTAGTAAGTGGGCTCATACTGCCTAGATTTTGACTAGATTTTGTAATCACTGAAATGACATCACATACCATCTCATCTCGTGAGGTTTCGTTTACTTTACGCCTCACGCCTTACGCCCTCAAGACTCTCGAAAACTGCAGAAGAACAAGTAGGTGAAGAAACAACACAGTGTGTTGAGACGCGAAGTGGATTTCCTCACAGCTGCCGACCTCACCGGACCACTGACTGCCGTGCGTTTCATGACCCGAAGTCAGCGTTGTGCGAACGTCACTACGTGACATCATCGAAAGGTGTAGCAAAACAAACCATCACTGAGGCGCCATTGCTCTCTATATGCACCCTTCCAGATAACACGGCATAGGGTACGTGGTCGTTGTAACCAGACGGCTGTTGTGCGTCCAACGAATGCGTCAGAGGTATCGACAATGGAGCCATGCGGCCAACTTGCATCTAGATCTTCCATCAGCTCAGCATCTTCCGAAAAGCAGTCATCTGTTTGTCATCCGATATTCGGAGGTAGAGGTTTGGCTGTGGTAGCCGCCTATGCCGCCCCGACTGCTGCTACTGCCAGCACTGCGGATTCTGCAGACGCAGTCTGCAACTCTGCGAGACCGTGACCGGCAGTGACGTCCCTCGTAGTGCTCGTCCGAGCGCTGCGCCCGCCCAGAGGGCGACGCCAGATTACGCTCAGAGGGCGTCCCTGAATTCTAGTCTCAATCTATGTACCTAAGTCCTGCGTTTAATAAGACAGTCCTGCTTAGTTGTTGGTGTCTTGTTGAATAGTTTCTGTCCTGCACGACCGCCAATCAAACCTAAAATCCTTGGATTGGGCGGGAACGGGGGAGGGATAGGTTTACTACAATGACCAACTGAAGAAAGGCTTCCCACCTCTCCAGAAGCTCTTGTAGAATCTCGAACTGTGACACGTGTAACAACCAATTATGACTAGCAGAGCCGCAAGAGTCATAAATGATATGCTGCCTGGAACATTTATCAGAAACAATATACACAATATAGGCAATACTTACATAGTTACATTTCTAAAAACTGACTACACAACACAATGAGGTTTCGGTGTATGAGTACTGTAACAGCAAATTATCGAGAACAACAGTGACCACATTATACATATCTTTGCCGTCAACTGTTCCATTCCGCTGCGTTTTAATAGCTTGGTTGAATTACCACATTTGCATCTACATTCCGACTAAGAGAAGAATTTTCGACAACGCAGCACTTCTACATTGTCGGAAAAATATTAGTTTTTCTGGGAAGAATACGTCGATTTAGATCTGATGATAGCACGTGCTACCCGTGGAATAGTAGCTGTACTGATAATCGTTTCACTGTCGTCCGCCAACAGACAGCTTAGTGGCATAGCTACCACAGCGCGATATGTGTCTATCCTTCACTAAGAAAGGCTCACAGCCAGAACGCTCAGTGTGGTGCAAACGTGTGAAGCAAGCAGGCAAGTATGACATGGACGTGCAGTTGTGCGTCCTACAACCAACTGAGCGAGTTTGAAAGGGGTCAAACTGTGGCCGTCCGAGTGGCGGAATAATCCTTCAGGAGAATTCCCATTCAAGTAGGACGTGCAACTTCAGTTGTGCAGTGGCGCAGGTATCAGTGGATTTTCACACCTGTACATGAGGTTCTGGACGTCTGCGCAGCACAGACGGCCGCCAGTATCGTTGTATTGTAAGGGCAGGAGTGGCAGATCGTACAGCTGCCGCAGCACAGAAAAGAGGGCTTGTGAGCCCAGGCGTGTCAACACGAACTGCTGCGAACCGATTATTAGTAGTGGGACTATAGGCACCCACAATTATAGCCCGTCTTCCACTCATGCCACAGCATCGACATTGTACGGCGCGAGTGGTGCCGTCAGAGAATCACTTGGATGATGGAATGGCACGTCGTGATTTTTGCGATGAAAGCAGGTTCTGGCTGCACGTAAGTGACGGCCGTTTGCGTGTACGACGTAGACCTGCTGAGTGCTGTCTCGTAGAGTGCATTCGTCCAAGCCATACTTGCAGCATCCAAGGCCAACAAGATAACGCTTGCCCACATGTGGCCCGTTAAACTCATCGTGCTCTTCAAGACGTGCAGCGACTTTCCACGCCAAGCACGATCTCCGGATTTGTCTCTCATCTTGCTCGTGTGGGATAAGATGAGACAAGAAGCGACTCGTGCGACACGTTAACCAACAACTCTTTCAGAACCACGTGAACAGGTCGAGCAGGCGCCGCGTAACATATACCAGGACAGTATTCGCTATCTGTACGATCGACTGGATGCTACAGTCAGCGCCTGAAATGGCGCCCGTGAAGGCTACAGTCTTATGCGACTGGTGCGAAATATGTACAGACATCATCTTTCACTAGTAGAAACACGCCTACCAACTTTCTTTTATGTCGCACAGCTCCTTCTTGACGTTGCGATTTTTTTTTCATAAGTGTGTTATTGAGAGAAGAACTACCAAAAGGTTGCCCGACAGGAACAACATAGTGAGGAAACTAGGGAACAGTAAATGGAGAGTCATGCCAATTATATTAAGGACCACTGCCTAAAAACTTTGCTTTTCTACAGCGGAATACGTATACACAGTGTGATCCTGATCCGCACGTAACACAGAATGTAGTATAAATCGAATTGCCACATGCAGACTAACAATAGGATGCATAAATCCTGCACCTCTTGGGAGGCTATGTAAAGTGGCGGGATTCTTAGATCATAATCACAGAGGAATTGCACATAAGCATAAAGAAAAATTTAAACAGACTTTAAATATGAGTCGTTCCCTAAGCTGTATTTCATGCGCACATGCCAGATTTAAATCCCGCAGAAGAGTTCTCAGTACCGAGATAAATGAGCTCCCAAAGGGTTACCCTGCCATACAAGAGAAGTCCAGCGGCTACAGAATAAGCTGGAAGATTTTAAGAACAACGAATCGCACCAGAACGCATGTACTGTCACCACAGACGATAAAAGTGACTGTGGTGAAGGACAGGAAATCAAATATCTTCAACAAAGTCCACAACAGCCCCAAGAGAAGTACTCCTGACTACCTACAGCTTCACAAGAATAAAACCCTGGAGGTGGCGCGATACTGGGCTGAAAAACATAAATAGTAACTGTAATTTAAAACTGTGTAGAGACATTACTTTAGTGGCATGTTTTATTTCTTATTGTTCCGGCGTAACACCAAGCACCGGGGCGTCGGCCCGAAACGTAACCACAGAGAAGGCTTTGAGACGACGTCAGAAAATACGAGGGGCGTTCAGAAAGTAAGCTCCGATCGGTCGCGAAATGGAAACCACTATGAAAATCCGATAAAGTTTTGCACAGATGTGTTGGGTAGTGTCTCTAGTATAACCCCAGTTAGCATCACGTCGCTCTTCTCATTTCTGAGCTCGCAGTGAGTGCGTAAAGATGTCTAGAAAATAGTGTCTGCCGCCTAGTACGAGGGCCTGGTGAGAAATTTCGCCTGAAGCTATGCAGCTAACATTACATAACTGTCGTGCTGTTTCGTCTTCACGACAATTCTCAGCCGCATTCTGCAGGGGCAATGAAGATGCTCCTGCATCGTTTTCAAATGGAAATGTTAGATTACCCACAATACAGTCCGCAATTGTCAACCCCTGAGTTTCATCTCTGGTCACATGAACCGCTGTCTTTGAAGACAACATTTTGACACAGACAACGAGGTGTAGGCCAGCGTGGAGAATTGGCGGAAAGCACTGGCGGCTGCCTTCTATGATGAGGCTATTGAAAAGTTGGTACAACGCTATGACAAAAGTCTAAGTCAGAACGGCGACTACGTAGAGAAGTAGCTGAAAGGTGTAGCTAATTGTTACAAGTAAAACATTTCTGATGTTCACTGTGGTTTCAATTTGGCAATCAATCGGAGCTTACTTTCTGAACAGGCCTCGTAGTACGCTGACTAGGGCCGCACCACGACGGAAGCGGCCTCTAACCAAAGAGAATACAAGCTCCGCCCTTGGCTGCCTCGGCGGCTCTAGATGTGAGGCAGTAGATGACGCACTAGAAGACGTGCCTTCATCTTTATTATTTAGTTGAGATTTGTGCTTCATATTATTTGCTTGCATGGTAATTGTGTATAGCGAGGGACAGTGATTGTTTGCATGTCGCCCATTTTCTTCCTACACGTCACTGCAGAAACGCAAGTATTGTCAATTCAGTTTACTGTAGTAAACACCATTAATAAGAGTTGCTTGTGAGTTGGCTGGCTGTCAGGAAAAACAGCTTTCTGGGCACCCAACATTACACGAGTGGGCCGGATTCCACACTTATGGTTATCCGTGTGTTGAATCTACGCAAACAAAAGTTTATTGTTCGATTCATTCTAGTTCTGAAGACTCATCTACCCGTAAAACCTACAGACCTCTCCTCTGATCTTTCTCCGGTGCTTTGATCAAGGTGGCTGGTGGTTATAGACGCAGCACGTGTGTGATTACGTGCAATCATTTCTATAGGAGCAGAATCTCTAAGTCACATAATCAGTAATATTCCTCTACATTTTCCGTATTTCTAAAGATCGAGAAACGTGATTCTCCCACTTTTTATCCCATGAGTGCAGAAAGGTTGCATGAAACTTGAAGTCGTCCCTGAACAGTTTACCTACGGTGTGTGAGTTTCATGAGGCGTTTCCGCAGGCCGGGGTGCAGCCATGAGGCCAATCGTCAGATTTCGATTGCTGATACCACAGGCGTGCCCTCAACCACAGCTCCAGATTACACCATTACCCCGAAACTGCCACTTGGTCTGGCCTCCAGCCATTCTGTGTTGCAGGAACTGGCCGGAAACCGGCACTGCTTGTAAGCCATATCGGATATTCTCTCGCCACCGGATTCTCATATACTTCGCTTTGGAAGCTCGTGGTGCAACACGTGCAGGTGATATTAGTGTCAACTTTAACGTGTTCGGCAGTCGTGCAAGAAGAAATAAATGGAAGAACCTGTCTGTAGCACCAATCTATGGGCTCCTTTGTGTTTTCATATTATAAATCTTACATGCGAAATCTTTCAGTTCTGTAATTCAGAATTTATGAAGTAACATTGCACCTAACAATGCAACATCTTCTACAAACAGTTTCTTTTAGGTACGAATGAGCCCGTTTACTAGTGCGCAAATTTATCAGAAACGTTGGTTAATGATTCAATGTGACTCACTTATTTTATTCTTTTTCTGTGCACCTTTTTTCCACCTCTTACCAAGTTGTTATGGTCTTCTTCGGTTTCCCTCCACGGTTATATGTCATTGTTTTTATTTAGATAGAAAAATCTTCCTGCCCTAGACACCTCCTTTCGTTACACAAGCTAATTTCGTATATTTTTGTGTCTCCGATTCGTTTCATGTTGACTTTGTTTCATTATTTTTTTTTATAATTTCAATTACACTGAAGCGCCAAAGAAACTGGTATAGGCATACATATTCCAATACAGAGATATGTAAACGGGCAGAATACGGCCCTACGGTCGGCAACGCCTATATAAGACAACAAAAGTCTGGCACAGTTGTTAGATTGGTTATTGCTGCTACAATGGAAGGTTATCAAGTTTTAAGTTAGTTTCATCGTGGTGTTATAGTCGGCGCACTAGCGATGGGCCGCAGAATCTCCGAGATAGCGATGAAGTGGGGATTTTCCCGTTCGAGCATTTCACGAGTGTTCTGTGAATATCAGGAATCCAATAAAGCATCAAATTTCCGACACCGCTGCGGCGGGAGAAAGATCCTGTAAGAACGGGACAAACGACGCCTGAAGAGAATCGTTCAACGTGACAGAAGTGCGACCCTTCCACAAATTGCCACAGTTATCAATGCTGGGCCATCAACGGTGTGAACCATTCAACAAATCATCATTGATATAGGCTTTCGGAGCCGAATGCCTATTCGTTTACCCTTGATGACTGCACGACATAAAGCTTTACGCTTAGCCGTGGCCCTTCATCACCGAAATTGGACTGTTGATGACTGGAAACATGTTGCCAGATCGTGCGAGTCTCGTTTCGAATTGTGTATAGCGGATGGATGTATACGGGTATGGAGACAACCTCATGAATCGATTGACCCTGCATGTTTCCAGGCGGCTGTTCAAGCTGGTCGAGGTTTTGTAGTAGCGTGGGGCGTGTGCAATTTTAGAATGATATGAGACCCATGATACATCTAGATGTAACTATGACAGGTGACACGTACGTAAGGACCCTGTCTGACCATCTGCAATCATTCATGTCTGTTGTGCATTGCGACTGACTTGGGCAATTCCAGCGGCAAAGTGCGACACCCCACACGTCCAGAATTGCTACAGAGTGGCTCCAGGAGCATTCGGCTGAGTTTAAATACTTCCGCTGGACACCAAACCCCCAGACATGAACATTATATAGCATATCATGGATGCTTTGGAACGTGCTGCTCAGGAGAGATCTTCAACCCCTCGTACTCTTACGGATTTGTGGACAGCCCTGCAGGATATACAGTGTCAATTCCCTCCAGCACTACTTGAGACATAAGTCGAGTCCATGCCACGTCGTGTTGCGGCACCTCTGCGTACTTGCTGGAGCCATACACGATATTAGACAAGTGTACCAGTTTCTTTGGCTGTTCAGTATACACGGTGGTCCATTGATAGTGACCGGGCCAAATATCTCACGAAATAATCATCAAACGAAAAAACTACAAAGAACGAAAGTCGTCTAGCTTGAAGGGGGAAACCAGATGGCGCTATGGTTGGCACGCTAGATGGAGCTGCCATAGCTCAAACGGATATCAACTGCGTTTTTTTAAATAGGAACCCCAATTTTTAATACATATTCGTGTAGTACGTAAAGAAATATGAATATTTGAGTTGGACCACTTTTTTCGCTTTGTGATATGTGGCGCTGTAATAGTCACAAACTTATAAGTACGTGGTATCACCTAACATTCCGCCAGTGCCGACGGTATTTGCTTCGTGATACATTACCCTTGTTAAAATGGACCGTTTACCAATTGCGGAAAAGGTCGATCTCGTGTTGATGTATGGCTATTGTGATCAAAATGTCCAACGATCGTGTGCTATGTATGCTGCTCCGTATACTGGACGACATCATCCAAGTGTCCGGACCGTTCGTGAGATAGTTACGTTATTTAAGGAAACAGGAAGTGTTCAGCCACATGTGAAACGTCAGTCACGACCTGCAACAAATGATGATGCCCAAGTAGTTGTTTTAGCTGCTGTCGCGGCTAATCCGCACATCAGTAGTAGACAAACTGCGCGAGAATCGGGAATCTCAAAAATGTCGGTGTTGAGAATGCTACATCAACATCGATTGCAGCCGTACCATATTTCTATGCACCAGGAATTGTATGGCGACGACTTTTAACGTCGTGTACAGTTCTGCCACTGGGCGCAAGAGAAATTACGGGACGATGACAGGGTTTTTGTACGCGTTCTATTTAGCGACGAAGCGTCATTCACCAACAGCGGTAACTTAAACTGGCATAATATGCACTATTGGGCAACGGAAAATCCACGATGGCTTCGACGAGTGGAACATCAGCGACCTTGGCGTGTTAATGCATGGTGCGGCATTATGGGGGGAAGGACAATTGGCACCCACTTTATCGATGGCAATCGAAATGGTGCAATGTATGCTGACTTCCTCCGTGATCTTCTACCGATGTTATTACAAGATGTTTCACTGCATGACGGAATGGCGATGTACTTCCAACTTGATGGATGTCCAGCACATAGCTCGCGTGCTGCTGTAGCGTTATTGAATACACTCCTGGAAATGGAAAAAAGAACACATTGACACCGGTGTGTCAGACCCACCATACTTTCTCCGGACACTGCGAGAGGGCTGTACAAGCAATGATCACACGCACGGCACAGCGGACACACCAGGAACCGCGGTGTTGGCCGTCGAATGGCGCTAGCTGCGCAGCATTTGTGCACCGCCGCCGTCAGTGTCAGCCAGTTTGCCGTGGCATACGGAGCTCCATCGCAGTCTTTAACACTGGTAGCATGCCGCGACAGCGTGGACGTGAACCGTATGTGCAGTTGACGGACTTTGAGCGAGGGCGTATAGTGGGCATGCGGGAGGCCGGGTGGACGTACCGCCGAATTGCTCAACACGTGGTGCGTGAGGTCTCCACAGTACATCGATGTTGTCGCCAGTGGTCGGCGGAAGGTGCACGTGCCCGTCGACCTGGGACCGGACCGCAGCGACGCACGGATGCACGCCAAGACCGTAGGATCCTACACAGTGCCGTAGGAGACCGCACCGCCACTTCCCAGCAAATTAGGGACACTGTTGCTCCTGGGGTATCGGCGAGGACCATTCGCAACCGTCTCCATGAAGCTGGGCTACGGTCCCGCACACCGTTAGGCCGTCTTCCGCTCACGCCCCAACATCGTGCAGCCCGCCTCCAGTGGTGTCGCGACAGGCGTGAATGGAGGGACGAATGGAGACGTGTCGTCTTCAGCGATGAGAGTCGCTTCTGCCTTGGTGCCAATGATGGTCGTATGCGTGTTTGGCGCCGTGCAGGTGAGCGCCACAATCAGGACTGCATACGACCGAGGCACACAGGGCCAACACCCGGCATCATGGTGTGGGGAGCGATCTCCTACACTGGCCGTACACCACTGGCGATCGTCGAGGGGACACTGAATAGTGCACGGTACATCCAAACCGTCATCGAACCCATCGTTCTACCATTCCTAGACCGGCAAGGGAACTTGCTGTTCCGACAGGACAATGCACGTCCGCATGTATCCCGTGCCACCCAACGTGCTCTAGAAGGTGTAAGTCAACTACCCTGGCCAGCAAGATCTCCGGATCTGTCCCCCATTGAGCATGTTTGGGACAGGATGAAGCGTCGTCTCACGCGGTCTGCACGTCCAGCACGAACGCTGGTCCAACTGAGGCGCCAGGTGGAAATGGCATGGCAAGCCGTTCCACAGGACTACATACAGCATCTCTACGATCGTCTCCATGGGAGAATAGCAGCCTGCATTGCTGCGAAAGGTGGATATACACTGTACTAGTGCCGACATTGTGCATGCTCTGTTGCCTGTGTCTATGTGCCTGTGGTTCTGTCAGTGTGATCATGTGATGTATCTGACCCCAGGAATGTGTCAATAAAGTTTCCCCTTCCTGGGACAATGAATTCACGGTGTTCTTATTTCAATTTCCAGGAGTGTAGAATATTTCATGACAGGTGGATTGTTCGTCGAAGCACCATGGCCTGCACGTTCACTGGATCTGACGTCCCCGGATTTCTTTCTGTGCCGGTGGAGGTTCGAGTCCTCCCTCGGGCATGGGTGTTGTGTGTTTGTCCTTAGGACAATTTAGGTTAAGTAGTGTGTAAGCTTAGGTACTGATGACCTTAGCAGTTAAGTCTCGTAAGATTTCACACACATTTGAACATTTTTTTTTCTTCCTGTGGGGAAAGTTGAAGGATATTTGCTATCGTCATCCACCGACAATGCCTGACAACATGCGTCAGCGCACTGCCAATGCATGTGCGAACATTAGGGAAGGTGAACTGTTCGCTGTTGAGAGGAATGTCGTTACACGTATTGCCAAATGCACTGAGGTTGACGGACATCATTTTGAGCATTTATTGCATTAATGCGGTATTTACAGGCAATCAAGCTGTAACAGCATGCGTCCTCAGAAATGATAAGTTCACAAATGTACATGTATCACATTGGAACAATGAAATGAAATTCTCAAACGTACCTACGTTCTGTATTTTAATTTAAAGCGTTTGACGCTTATTTCGTGAGATGTTTGGCCCAGTCACGATCAATGGACCACCCTGTATGTGTCTTGTGGGTGTAAGTCATTCAGTTCTTCTCATATGGCGGAAAAATATTTATTTCTATTTTCTGTGACTTTTTGTGTACTGTTTTATCTCTACGTTATTTGTTATATCTCTAGGTTGCTCCTTGACCATAACTGCTCCGATATGTGTTCTGATGCCACAAATTTCCGTATCATTTTTGTTGCTCCACTGATATATTTACCATTATTATATTTACTATTTATATATTTACTTTCTTCTTACATTCATTGTTTCCGGAAGTCATCACTGGTTTTGCTTCATAGCCTAACAAAAATTAGCAGGTTATTACCTAGAACATTACAGGGTGCGTATACCAAGACATGCTGAGTCAATGTCCAAAAACACGGATATTACTACACGAAGTAAAGTGAGCTGAAATCAGTACCAATGAACAAAGCGAGAATCGTCTTAAACGAGAAAAGACACAATCAGTGTTATAAAAAGAAATTCTTCGTTCATAAATCGAGGCAATACTTGCATTGAGAAATAAGCGTAACGAGGACCTTTTTGCGAGGTTCGCACTGCCAGTATAGCTGGCTGGCTGGTTGTTTAATTCCTGTGGCGGAACACCCCTCATACTCACGTGATATGTTTGTCGCAACGCGAACTATCTGCTACCCAGGTCCTATCGCCGTCATATCGCTGGAGTTGTGGGATGTTGAAGTGGGTATTTTGGATGAGACAGTCTGCAGTTTCCACTCTTATGGATCAGTTGAGGAAAGAATTAAACGCGCTGAATGAAATGAATGGAAATGATATCAGCAATATCCAATGATGGGAAACTAGCATCACTACATAACTTTAAGATATTTTAAACTATTATGATAAGGCGTACCGACAATATGATGAATGTCTGGTGGCAACTGAATATTTGTGCCATATCAGGTCCCAGTCTAGAACTAATGATCATGGCAACGGCATAACATACTTATTGTTATTAGTATCAATATTCTTGATACTCAGAGAAACTTCTTTGAAAAGTATTGCCTGCAACAAACTGGAAGTTTTATGGATGTTGCGTAATGACGAATTAGACAAAAACTGTTAAGAAGGCTATAGATGACTGGCACTACCTACGTAACATAGCATTACAGGGTGCTTTAATGGTGGCAGCCATCCTTGAAATACTATCACAAAGGCAATAACAGTGTGTGCTCGTACGTGTAATAACCGTAGATCTTTTCATTGTCTGTAAGTTCTCTGAAGAAAGGTGACTTGTTGTTCACATACCAACCAGAAATTATTGGAGAATTGTAGGTCTTTTCTTTATTGTTAGTTCGCTAAGAAAAAGGTTCCATTATTTCGTTTAAACATCTATCGGAAGTTACTGGAAATGGGTAGGACCAATAATTCATGTTGTCAAATTGCTTACCTCGTTTCTGTTTTCACATAAAGGAGAGCCTCTTGATATTACTGATGATTTTCAGAGCCCCAACGTCGACTGTTCTGAAAGTTCTCTGACCTCCATAAATGCAGTCATGCATCATAAGAAAAATAAACATTTCAATATGAGTGCCTGCATCACGCACAGAGTACAATACCCAGCTGCAGTTCCGACGTCCAGCAATAGTATTTGAATTTTAGTTTGTTTACAGGTCAGCTCACTGAGCAGCAAATTATTCTGATGTGTTAAATTTTCTATCCTTTTTCTTAGTTACCTGTCTTCTGCCTAATCTGATGTGTCTTACCACTAATTCTTTCTCTGTGTTAATTTATTCTCTCATATCTTAAGATGTATGCTATCTTTCTGTCGCTTCTCTTTGTCAGTGTTTATCCACATATGCCTTTTCTAGCTGATTTTACGGAGAACCTCTTCATTCCTTACACCATAATACCATACGCTTTCAAAAATCCATCTCTAACATAGCATCTCAAATGTTTCAATTATCTTCTTTTCCAATTTTCCAATAGCCCATGACTAACTTCTATACAATGCTGTACTTCAAAGGTAGACGCTCAGAAACGTCTTGTTCAAACTGAGGCCTATGTTTGATAATAGTGGCTTGTTCTCTTGAGCCCGCTTATATCTCGTATAGCACACTCCACCAGCCAAAGTCTGAGCCTGCCTCCCTTGCATTGGAACTCGTTCAACACCATACCCGGTTCGTGCATCGCCACTGGAACAGTGTGCAGCACAGCACCATTCAGAGCAGAGCACCAGAAAAACAGATGCACAGGTGTCGTGCCCGGAAACTGACCAGTTGAGGGTACCAAGGCGGCCAAAGAACTGGAACATGCTGCGATGAAGTACCGAGCTGAGGGAGCCACGAGACCTCAGTGGACGCCGTACTTACCTGAAGTCCTTTCCTAAACGTACATTACACCACGTTCAGTTAGAGTTTCTGGGAAATGAATCAATACTAAATAGTTTGTTTAGTATTAAAATACTTATACCCTGAGCGCAGTTTTAAGATAGAAATTTTATATTTAGCTATGTAACCACTTTCAGTTTTTTCCTTGTACATCAGAGCTTATCCCACTTACAGAAACTATTCACACGAGCTGTTTTTCATATGCAAGAGCAAGTTGTTAAAACACTTCTTGCGCGATCGGGTGTGTTTTCCCAGTTTTTTGAGGTTCTCGCGGCTTACTACCGACGACAGTTCTACCTGTTAGCTGCACGGGTCGAATTCTACCCGTGTCGCAAGAAGGCAGGCCAATCCTATCTCCAGTGGGCAGTGGTACTGCATGGTCTCAGCCGGGAGTGTCTCATCACCACACGGGTCTCCAAAGAATTCTATGCGGACGAAATGGTCCATGACAACCTCATCCAGGCCACCCCTGATGCGACTTTCCGATGCGACGCTTTCAGACTCGACGAGCCTACTCTGGACCAGATCATTGATCTGGCATTCAAGTATGAAGTCTCTGTGGCGGACGACAAGTGTTTGGAATCCTGGATGGAAGTGGCGTCCCTCCAAGACCACAACGCCTCCAAGCCCGTCACATTGCTGGCGGAGGTCGAAGGCGTTGCCGCTGTCCGTTCCGATGACCGGCGCCCGCCGCCAGGTTCAGCACAGCTTCAGCAGGGCAGCCGCTCTGTCCAGGAATTCGCACCCTCGGCCGGTTCCATGGGTCCGGCGCGGACCATCGGGGAAGAGAGTTCCCCACGCCCTCGCCAGCGCCGCCAGCTCCACCAGCTGACGTCCTGCCCAGGATGCTTTCAGGGCCATGTACGGGAAGACTGCCCCGACAGGTGGGCGCATTGTAAACTGTGTACCTGTAACGGACGTGTCAGTTTGGTCTGCCATTCTCGGCAGCCTCCACCTCATCCTCCTCCAGCCAATGACATTCGAGAGCCGCTACCCATGGACGTCAACCAGGTGCAGTTTCGGGATCTTCCAAGCCAATGATAGACGTTCAGAGCAACGGTTGGCCACTGCAGATGCAGGTGGATACTGGAGCAGCAGTCTCACTGATCAACTATTCCTCTTATGCGAAGATTAGGGCACCCCCCCTTCTGGCACCCACACCTTGGCTCCTCCTCATTTATAATAAGCAAGCGATCGTTCTCTTGGGTAAGTTCACGGCTTCCGTCCTGTATAAGTCGGTTCGCCGGGAAGTTACCTTCCTTGCGGTCAACAGTGCAGCCACCGTCGACCTCTTTGGTTTGGATTCCTTCCATGCCTTTGGTTTCGCCATCGACGACAGTGTTCATCTGGTGTCTTCCCAGGTTCTGATTCCTGCAGTCGATACCTCGTGTACAGAATTCCCGGACCTCTTCTTGTCGGGCATAGGCTCTGGTCAAGATTTTCAGGCGTCACTCCAGCTGAAACCGTCTGCCCGCCCAAAGTACTTCCAGGCTAGGCAGGTTCCCCTCGCCCTCCAGCATCCCCCTCAATAGGAACTGGACCGTCTCACCATGGAGGGAGTCATAACTCCAGTCCGTCATAGGTTGTAGGCGACACCTTTGGTCTTCCTCAAGAGGCCAGATGGGCGTCTTCTGGTTTGTGGCGAATTCAAGGCTAAGCTAAACCCTCAGCTACAGGTTGAAGGCTATCCCCTTCCCCATCCCGAGGACCTGTTCTCCAAGTTCGCTGGCGGACAACTTTTTTCGAAGATCGATTTTGCCGAGGCCTACCTCCAAATACCTTTTGATGAGCCTTCTACTCACTTGGCCGTTGTCAACACACCGTTTGGGCTGTTTCGGTTGAACCGCCTCATGTATGGGATCGCTAGTGCACCAGCCATCTTTCAATGTTACTTGGAACAGCTCTTGCAGGATGTGCCCGGATATATCAACTACCTCGACGACATCGTTGTCACTGGCCGTACGATGGATGAACATCTCAGTCATCTGCGACAATTGTTCCTGCGCCTGCGGACTGCTAGCCTAAAATCCAACCTTGCTAAATGCTCCTTTTTTCAAACTGCTATCTCCTACCACGGTCACATCATTTCTCGAAATGGCATATATCTCCTACCTCCTCCCACGTCGCTGCTATAGAGGCCCTTCCTCGTCCGAGCGACCTCCACCGATTGTGGTCTTTCCTGGGTAAAATTGCGTACTATCGAAAGTTCATACCCTCCGCTGCTCACATTGCGACGCCCCTCCATCACCTATGCTGAAAGACTGTGCCTTTTCATTGATCCCCGGCTTGTGAATCGGCTTTCCGAACCTTAAAGCAGGGGTTGCCCTAGACAGTGTGTCTCATGCCGTATACCCCCTCTGTCCCTCTTGTCTTGGCTACGGATGCCTCAGACTATGGTGTTGGGTCTGTCCTTTCGCACAGTCTACTGCATGGATCGGAACGCCCGGTGGCGTACATATCTAAATCCCTTACGGAGGCCCAGAAGGAGGCCCTCGCCATTGTGTTTGCCTTTACCAAATTCCTCCTGTACCTTTATCGTAAGTCTTTTCATTTAATCACTGGCCATTAGCCCCTCATGGCCTTATTTTCACCAGCAGCTCAGTTACGCCTGCAGCAATGGGCTCAATTTCTTTCACGATTTAGGTACACCATCCATTTCCAGCCCACCGCCCAGTATGCCAGCGCCGATGCCTTGTCTCGGCTCCCCTCCGGCCAGGATTCAGCGTTCGCTTCGTAAGGCATCCTAATTTTTCAGGTCGATGAAGACATGCAGGCAGCGTTTGCGGCATTCCCTGTAACAGCTGCACTCGTGGTCGCCGCAACAGCCGCATATCCGCTCCCACAAAGGGTGCAGTGCTATGTTCTCTGCAGATGGCCGACGCTTGCACCATCTCGCACCCAGGCTGACCTCTGATTCTTTTTCTCCATCCGCCAACAACTGGTGGTCATCGATGGGGTGCTCCTCCATGCGGAACATGATGCCAATCCACGAGTCATTGTACCAACTTCCCTGCGGTCCCAGATTCTCAACGTCTTACATCAAGGTCACAGGGGTATTGCCCAGACGAAAACCCTTGCACGTCGGCATGTCTTCTGGGTAGGCATGACGGCGGACGTGGAGCACATGCTCCAGGGTTGTTAGCAGTGTACCCAGGCCCTTCCCGCTTTCCGCCGGTCCTTCCAATCCTGGCTGGCCACTTCCCTCCCATGGGACCACATCCATGTGGATTTTGAGGGACCCTTCCTCGGTACTTACTGGTTTCTCGTCACGGATGCCTCCTCCCACTTCCCTTTCATTGCCTGATGCTCCTCTATCACCACAGCGACTACTATCTTGGCCCTGACCTAAATATTTTCCATTGAAAGCCTTCCTGTCACCTTGGTCACTGATAATAGCCCGCGATTTCGCAGTCAAGAGTTCACCAAATTCTGGCACAATAATGGTATCCACCATGTCTTTACCCCATCTTATCATGCACAATCCAGTGGCGCAGTGGAGCGCCTTGTTTGAACATTTCAAACTCAGGTGCAGAAGTACACAGAGGACGCTCTTACGTTATTTATCGGTTCCTACAGGTTCACGCCTGTAGGTGACAAGTGTCCAGCCGAACTATTCCACGGTCGCCAGCCTCGGACACTACTTCATCACCTCCAGCCGCAGGTGCACCTCGTGCCCAGCCCGGCACTTCCAGATATTCATCCAGCTCCATGGTGTGGGCCCGCGGTTTCGGGTCCCAGCCCCGCTGGCTGCTAGGGGTTATTCTCTGGCTCCGTGGTCGACAACTGTTCGACGTCCGCCTGGCCGACAAGGTGGTTTCGCGTCACCACAACCAACTCGGTCCTCGTTTCCTCGACCAGCCGCAGCCCCAAACGTCGGCTTCTCACTCTCTCCTGCTGCCAGCCCCATCCGTGAGGCATAGGTTGCTGCCCTCTCCTCAGTTAGCGGGGGATCTTCCAGGAAATGACCAACAGCTGCCGGCTGCTAGTCTCGCACCGCCACCGCCTCATCCGGACCTGGGGCAACCCTTGGACCTTCCTCGAGATCCACTTCCTGGCACCTCTTCAGTGCCGCCCTGCTTGGACGACGCGGACGTTCGCCTGCCGTTTGCCCAGCCCACCGTCGCCACACAACCACCACGACCTCGACGCTCCCTCTGCATTGCGTGGAAGGTGACACCCTACTCACTGGCGGCCGGTTTCCACCGCCTCCTTCAGGACGACTTATTTGCCGATCAGCCTACGGCACCGGGCTGTATTGGTGCTCTCTCCTCCACGGTCACCCGTGCCGCCCCAGCTCTTCCAAGTGGGGAGGGGTGTTACACCTCCGCCAAGGTAGCCCATGCGGGCCAGCAACACATCTAACGCTACACAGGACCAAGGTTATCTACGCCCAAGGCGTAAGCAATGGTAAACATCGGCTGTTTTGGAAACAGACATTTAACGTACTAATTCCTGCAGAGGGAGTTCAAGATGGCCTGCGGGAAGTATTACTACTCCAACATCTGATTGGCTGGCCAACACTATTTAAAGGCTAGAACCAGCACCGGACGTCAGTTCCCGCTGTATACCGACCTCAAGGACGTCTCCTCGAAAGACTACGTCATCGCCATCGGAACAGGACTTGGAATTAAGTGTATGTGTGTTACTACAATCTTGTGGGAAACTTAGAAGTTATCATTTGTTGCCTGTAGTAGGAAATTCTTACTGGCTTTGTGATTGTGACTTTTCGTTGTTATTCAGTCATTTCCGTGTAAACTCACGTAAATAAAAGTTGTATTGTAAAAACTTTCTAATTGTCAGTTACAACAGGGTGCAACAGGATTCAAATCCCCATCCGATCTTTCAGATTTAGGTATTTCATGGTTTCCCTTAATCGCCTTAAGAAAACGAGGCAATTATTCCTGTGAAAAGGACATATCTCTCTCGCTACGTCATTATTTCTTGCTCCTAGTGTATATATGACC
The DNA here is from genome assembly GCF_021461385.2 of Schistocerca piceifrons. Taxonomy (NCBI): domain Eukaryota; kingdom Metazoa; phylum Arthropoda; class Insecta; order Orthoptera; family Acrididae; genus Schistocerca; species Schistocerca piceifrons. The sequence continues at coordinate 46,853,298 of NC_060149.1, read as the reverse complement.
TCTCATTATCCCGTCTTCAGCGTCAAGTAAATAATTATTATTCAAAGCAGCAGTTAATAGATTATCAAGAACAAGTTTTATTTTAACTCTGTGTCCTGTTAAAAACACCATCATGGACGTAAATTACAGTTTCACAAGTGAAACATAACAAATTAAAATCATTTAACAGATTCATTAAGAGAGAAGGTAGAGATTGGTCTTCGGTGATGGGTACATTCAATCAATAAGTGGTATATACAGCAGGTTGTAAAGCTATAATAAAGACTGATTAGAAGAAAAGCATGCATGCATCCCATTCAACTACATATACTCATCGATCTAAACACTATGACCTTGTGCTTAATAACTTGTCTATCCGTCTAGGGAACAAAGTTCATCACTGATTCCGCTTCTCAGGGATCGAATGGTTGGTTTGTAGGTTTGTGGAGGTATATGGCATTAGATGTTCACACACAGATCACGTAGGCCGCTGTAGCAGCGGATAACTGATTTATATTCTCGGTGATGCCGATAGCGACCCAGATGGGTTCTATACTGCTGAAAGATGACGTCGCTGTCGGGAAGATGTCAAGCATGATGGGATGCAGGGGCTTCGCAGCTCTTTGATTGCTCTTTGATTGCTACCACAGTACCCTTGCAAGCGTAGGAGAATGTCTACAACTGCATAATACTGCTACCACAATCCTGCGTCCGTGGCGCACTGCCGAGTTTCCAGCCGTCGTTTACGTCAATGACGGCGTTTGTGAAGACGACCATCGACATAGCGTAGCAACAATACGTGTGTTATGTAGTAATTTCCCTGTTTGAATTTTAGTTATTTGGTTGATGTGTGACTTTAAGTCGAGTATCAATATCTCTTAAATTAGTATTCTTATCTTGCCCTTGAGGCATGAGATTGTTATATTCTTCTGTGCGGCCTTCAGCCGAATTTTAGTGGAGAGGTTTTGAGATAAGGCCTTCTGCCTTTTAGATTGAAACTCTTTCTAGGCCTTAAGCCGTTAAACATTATTTGTTGATATGTGGCCTTCAGATGAGTATTAATATCTCTTAAATTAATGTCCTTGTCTTGCCCTTAAGGCATGAGACTGTTAATCTCTATTTTATATGAAATGTTTTAAGATACGGCCTTCTGCCTTTTAAAATTGAAACTCTTCTTCTAGAGATTAGGCCGTTAAATTATTTGTTGGTGAGCGGTCTTCAGCTGAGTTTTAATATCTCTTAAAGTAATCTTCTTCTCTTGCCCTTAAGACATAATATTGCTAAGCTTCTGAATAAGGCCTTCAGCCCAATTTCAATGAAATGTTTTAAGATAAGGCCTCCTGCCTTTTGATTGAAAGTCCTCTTATTGCTTAAGATGCGACCTCCAGCCTAGTTCCATTACAATTAAATTGCTAAGTCCTTCAGCCGATTAGACTGAAGATTTAGAAATTATTCTGGGTGAAACCTCCAGAAGAACCTTGTATTTCAATTTGGCTTAAGCCTTGTGTCTTGGATTTTGAATGTGGCCTTCAGTCGATCTAACGTTAATCAAATGAGGTCGATTAAAGTTTTCAGTGTTTTGCATCCTTGTTGTAATATTGTGTGTTGATAAATAAAGTTTGTATGTAGAGTGCAACTGACAGAACACATTTTGGGACCTTTCCACAACCTAATCCGCTCTGTCCTGCTAGCCCAGGCATTTCAGTTTCCATTGATCGACGATCGGATTCCGATGGTCCCGTGCCTACTCCAGTCGTAATTGGCGCTGTCGTTGGGTCAATACACGTAGAGGTCGTCGGCTGTGGAGCTCCATGTTCAACAATGTACGATGAACATTTCGCTCCTAAATACTTGTAGGTGCACCAGCATTGTGCTCTTTCGGCAGAGATGCCACAATGCACCCTCTATCCTGCTTTACCAAGCGGCCAAGCCTCCGAAATCCTCGCTGTGAAGAGTCGTGGATGTCCAGCTATTGCATTTAGCACCTAGTGGTTGTTTCACTGTCCTTCTACCTCTTTCGGTAAATGCTCGAGACTGTAGCACATAAACATCCAACCAGCTTCACCGTTTTCGAGATACTCGTTCATAGGCTCTGCGTAATAATAATCTGCTCTTTGTCAAAGTCGTTTATCTCATTGAATCACCCCAGTTTCAGCCTCCATCTTCGATAGGGTGATCTCCCTTCCATGTCGGCTCCCCTTACGCAGTTTTGTTACCATGTCACGAGCCCCAACGTCACTAGGCGGTATCCAACGTCACGGTGAGCAGTGCTCATAATGTTTTCGCTTATGACTGTATGACAAGAATCTACCAGTGACACTGATTCTAGGGGTTCACATTACCTGATGAATTTTGATGGCTGGTTCATTGTACAGCCAATTACATATCTCGCAACAGAGGCACAGTAAGTATAAGTGGTTACAAAGTACTTCTATAAGACGTGGAGCCGGCCGGGGTGGTCAAGCGGTTAAAGGCGCTACAGTCTGGAACCGCGCGACCGCTACGGTCGCAGCTTCGAATCCTGCCTCGGGCATGGATGTGTGTGATGTCCTTAGGTTGGTTAGGTTTCAGTAGTTCTAAGTCCTCGGCGACTGATGACCGTAGAAGTTAAGTCCCATAGTGCTCAGAGCCATTTTTTTTTAAGACGTGGAATTAACATTAGTGCTACTGTAGGTAATGCCGATAGAGAACTACTTAATATTTTCCAACACGTATGTGGCACCAGTCTGTCGAATCTAGTTAAACAGATACCGCCGTTCAAAAGACTACTTGTGCGCCGCTCTGTTTGAATCCTTTTGCAATGTATACTCAGTGCCGTAACCTCCATTTGATTTCCATATTTCTATTAATTTGTCTTCCTGCCAGATTCACAGTAAATATTTCAATTCTACATCTACATCTACATTTATACTCCGCAAGCCACCCAACGGTGTGTGGCAGAGGGCACTTTACGTGCCACTGTCATTACCTCCCTTTTCTGTTCCAGTCGCGTATAGTTCGCGGGAAGAACGACTGCCGGAGAGCCCCCGAGCGCGCTCGAATTTCTCTAATTTTACATTCGTGATCTCCTCTGGAGATATAAGTAGGGGGGAGCAGTATATTCGATACCTCATCCAGAAACGCACCCTCTCGAAACCTGGACAGCAAGCTACACCGCGATGCAGTGCACCTCTCTTCCAGAGTGCCACTTGAGTTTGCTAAACATCTCCGTAACGTTATCACGGTTACCAAATAACCCTGTGACGAAACGCGCCGCTCTTCTTTGAATCCGCTCTATCTCCTCCGTCAACCCGATCTAGTACGGATCCCACACTGATGAGCAATACTCAAGTATAGATCAACGAGTGTTTTGTAAGCCACCTCCTTTGTTGATGGACTACATTTTCTAAGGACTCTCCCAATGAATCTCAACCTGGTACCCGCCTTACCAACAATTAATTTTATATGATCATTCCACTTCTAATCGTTCCGCACACACACAGTTGGAGGAAAGATTGATCCTATTCCGTTTGCTGTATTTTTCAGTTTAAGTGGATCAGCTCCTTGCACACTAGGTCACATATGACATAAGCTTCTTCATCGGTATGGAACTGAGACACAGATGGTGACATTTTGTCGTATCACACTTAACGTCTGAAGTATATAAAATGTTCAACATACACTATCTGATCACAGTTATCTGGCGACACCCGTGTAATACGGAATCAGCTACTAAGCGTCACTAAAGGCGGACCCACCAGTGTAAAGAAGAGCGGAGTGTATTGTGTTGTCACTAGAGAAGCAGCACCAGTCGAAATGGTCAGTCAGGAGAGGTCAGTGAGCACGAACGTGGGCTAGTGGTGGGATGTTACCTCAATAACAAATCGATAACGGACGTTTCAGTCATTGTAAATCTGCTCCGGGCGTCTGTAGATGACGTGACTGTGAAGCGGAATCGCAAAACGACAGATAACCAAGGCACCTCATGTACTAACGGACGCCACCATTGAGCACTGCGGATGGTGGTTCTTAAGAATTCCGGAAGGAGCAACTTACCAGTTACAACGTTCTACCGGTACTATCAGTTCAGAAAGGGTAACGACGGCGCATAGGGAGTTAAACAGAATGGGGTACAACTGTCAGGAAGCTCCTCATAAGCCGCATATTTCTGTAGTCAATGATAACAAGGGGCTGCACGATCTTCCTCTCAACAGTTTCATTTATATTGACAGGATATATAGGGCACGACTATGACATCAACTGTCAACAATAAACTAAATGTTGAAAACAGTAGAAAATTCAAATATACATCATAAATATATGTACCAACCACGTAAAAAATTTTCTTAAAATCGGATGTATCAATCCCGTGAAATTAAAAAAAAAAAAAAGTTTTTTTCTTTTTCATTACACCTCGTACGTGAAAAGGGAGCCGCAACTTTAAATGGTTTCCGAGAAAATCGAGTTTGAAAATTTGATGCGTGCTTATATACTTCGGGGTCCGCAGCTGAGTTGTTAGTTTCATAATCGCAAGCCCTCTAGACCGAGTCTCGCTTCCGGTACTTTCTATTTTCATTCACCGTATTTTTAAAAACAGATATGCATGGTACCCGCAGAAATTAAGTGATGACGGAGAACCTTTTATGAATGTAAAACAAGCTTTTTTTTTCCTTTTATTGCGACAGACACAGTGACAAAAATTATACAAACGCAAATGCTTTCTCTGTCGACTGCGGAATCATTGGGTAATAGCGATCATACAAAGCATACAGGGTGGTCAGAAACAAACTGAAAAGCTTGTAAGGGTGTCGTAAAATAGGTCATACTGATGAGTAATTGCTAAAAATAAAATTCAATACGTTGCGCTATCGAGTTAATTAGTATTAAAGTTAGCCAATCAGAATGTTGCACGCGCAAATTCAAGCTGCCAGATAGGTTATAGTTATTGTCTATTATTCTAACTGTTCAGCGTTTGCCCCATGAACGATCCCATGTCCAAAATTTGTATCGCTCTATTATTCGATTTCAGGAAACCAAACGAAGAACACATTTGGCTACACAGTCTCTAGCGGGCCGCTTGAATTTGCGAGAGCAACAGCCAGATTATCTAACTTTAATGCCAACGTCGCAATTTATCGAATTTCTTAAACAATTATTTCACAGTACAACATACCCTGCTACACCCTTACAAGCTCTTCAAACTGTTTGAGACCACCCTTCATAAGCACGCCTGAAGTCTTCAAACCCGATTTTATCGAAAACTGTTGAGAGTTACGTCTTTCTGTTTGCACTCTTGAAGTCCTAGTCGTGTCCTGCACATCCTGTCAATCTGACTCAAATCGGTGAGGAATAGTTCGTACCGTCCCCTTTTAAGGAACGCTTGAAACTGTACAGGGCGACGCCACTGGACACTGAGAAACTGCATATGAGTGATTTGGAGTGATGAATCACACTGCATCCTGTGGCAGTCCGATGGTAGGATTTGGGTTCGGCAAATGCCTAGAGAACGTTTACTGCCATCATGTGTTACGCCATGAGTGCAGTACGGAGGAGGTGTTGTTATAGTATGGGGATGTTTTTCGTGGTTAGGGTGTCGTCCCCTTATCGCGCTTAAGAAAAGCTAAATGCGGAATAACATAAACACATTTTTCAGAATTGTGTGCTGGGTGCTGTAGAGGAACAGATCTGAATCGATGACTGCATCAGCATGCTAATGCATCCTCTCTTACAGCAGTGTCTGTGAGACCATCGTTTGTGGACAATAATCTTTCCGATATGGACTGGTCTGTCCCGACAGAGTCCTGACCTGAACCGAATGGAACACTTATGGGATGGACTAAAATGTCGACTTCATTCCAGACCTCAGAGTCCAACTTGTCTTCTCTGGTTTCATCTTTTAAGGAAGACTAGGCTGCCGTTGCTCCAGAGACATTCAGACACTTCACTGATAGTATGCCCCACTACTAATCTCCACTAATAGGTGTTCGGATACTTTTGATCAGATAATGGTCCGCGATTTAATTCAGTCGTGGATAACCATAAATGCTTCTTTATTTTCTGAACGCAGTCAAATTATTCTGAAATAATATAAACTTATGACAAAATAGCCTCATAAAGCACGTTTTCTGAATCAACTGTACTTCACGTGACTCCATTTACACTAGTGAAGGTAGAAATACTTGTCTCCTCGACGATTAACTGATCTTGCTATACAGTACATCTACAAAACGAGTGGCCTGATATTATGATATACGAGGCCTGTTCAGAAAGTAAGCTCCGATTGATTGCCAAATTGAAACCACAGTGAACATCAGAAATGTTTTACTTGTAACAATTAGCTACACCTTTCAGCTACTTCTCTACGTAGTCGCCGTTCTGACTTAGACTTTTGTCATAGCGTTGTATCAACTTTTCAATAGCCTCATCATAGAAGGCAGCCGCCAGTGCTTTCCGCCAATTCTCCACGCTGGCCTACACCTCGTTGTCTGTGTCAAAATGTTGTCTTCAAAGACAGCGGTTCATGTGACCAGAGATGAAACTCAGGGGGAGACAATTGCGGACTGTATTGTGGGTAATCTAACATTTCCATTTGAAAACGACGCAGGAGCATCTTCATTGCCCCTGCAGAATGCTGCTGAGAATTGTCGTGAAGACGAAACAGCACGACAGTTATGTAATGTTAGCTGCATAGCTTCAGGCGAAATTTCTCACCAGGCCCTCGTACTAGGCGGCAGACACTATTTTCTAGACATCTTTACGCACTCACTGCGAGCTCAGAAATGAGAAGAGCGACGTGATGCTAACTGGGGTTATACTAGAGACACTACCCAACACATCTGTGCAAAACTTTATCGGATTTTCATAGTGGTTTCCATTTCGCGACCGATCGGAGCTTACTTTCTGAACGCCCCTCGTACATTACCAGGCTATGATGTTTAAATTAATGGACAAGTTTTAGAACAGCTCATATGAATTATGAGGTTGGGCATTGACGTATCCGACACAAAGAGCGAAGACGGCGTTCACCAGGTGGCCGCTGGAGACACGTTCGCCGGCCGCTGTGGCCGAGCGATTCTAGGCGCTTCAGTCTGCAACCGCGTGACCGCTACGGTCGCAGGTTCGAATCCTGCCTCGGGCAGGAATGTGTGTGATGTCCTTAGGTTAGTTAAGTTTAAGTAGTACTGAGTTATAGGGGACTGATGACCTCAGATGTTAAGTCCCATAGTGCTCAGAGCCATTTAAACCATTACTTTTGAGACTTGCTCTCTTGGCCACAATCCCTGGGCAGCTGCGGATTCGCTCTAGCCTTCGCTAGGAAGGCCGTAACTCACATCGTCGGCTAATATTTGCATAACGACGTGAGTCGTATTGGTACTGCATGTTAGTGCTGGCATGGCATTACAGGGAATCTGAACTAGTCCTTGTGGACCAATATGTTTTCTGTTTGTGTTGTTAATGTTACTTCTTTCTTTTCCCTGGCGTCTACACGTCTTAGTAGAGTGGCCGCTGTTTCAGGATTTTTCAAGTTCTGTTGTATTATTTAACTTCTGGTTCTGATGTGTTTCTGACGCCTCATTCGTCAAGGCAAACCTACTAAAGAGAAGGCGTTTGCACTGTCTGTCTGTTAATCGTCTAAGCTTTATTTCAACATTATTCTCTGAGACAGAAGTTAGGAACCAGCTCAGCCCTCGGTTAAAATATCGTGGGAAAACCACTGCAAATGACACTCAGGCTGAGCCGGTGTACAAACTCATGACCTGTGCTGTGCCGCACCGATTCGATTCTGGTCTAACTTCTCCGTCTAGCAAGCACGCTCGCTGGTCAGCTGAGTGGTCAGCGCGACGGAATGTCAATCCTAAGGTTCGATTGCCGCCTGGGTCGGAGATTTTCTCCGCTCAAGGACTGGGTGTTGTGTTGTCCTAATCATCATCATCTCACCCCCATAGACTCGCAAGGCGCCAAAGTGGGGTCAAATCGAAAGACTTGCACGCGACGAACGATGTACCCAACATTTCACACGACATTTACATTTTTTAAGCAAGCTCGCAGCGCGTTACGCTATGGCAGCTTGTGTTATTGATAAACGTCACATATTATACACTAACACAGGAGCTGCATAGCAATGGTTGCTAAAGGATGCGAACAGAGGGTGAGTTACAATAGTAAAATAAAGTAAATGAATCGATCTCAGCCGAACGAATACTTTATCTATTGTAACAAATGTGTACGGGCTATAAGCTCATGAGGATGAGCTGAAGAGAGAGCGTTAAGTCTTGAAGCAAATGGCAAATTTTACAGTGAGTGAAATGAAATTTCAATACAGTCTCCTCGTTCTACACTTAAAAAAGTAAATAATCTTAGGTAGTAAAGCACCTGAGAGCCACAAGCTGGAGTGGAACAGCCTTCGATGAACAACATTACTGTGACACATTGTTATGAACCATGTATTAACCAATAGTGATTATCTGATCGTAGCTTAATACAAATAAAAACTGATATTCAATAATAATAACATCATGTTTTGGGCCCTCTGCATTTTCATCTTTGGAGTTCAATGGTATGCAAAGCCATATGCTAAAGAAAGTCGCAAATAATTATAGAAAAAATGTGATATACGTGAAATTCATAGAAGACTTAGGCTTCACATAAAAAAATAAGTGCTACAAGTAAACACCTTTGTTTTAAAGACATGTGCAGGAAGATATTAAAAAATACTATAATAAGAAGTTTTACATTTTAGATACTACCGGTAACTTAAAATATGTTACGTAACTTTTGGTATACATAAAGCTTCCTTAAACACATTTCTTAGTTTCCTTGATCAATAACTTCATGAGGTATTAATTTGTTTTCTGAAGCAATCAGTGAAGAATGTTAAATGCATACGTCATTCTTACATAATGAAGTGAACAATACTCGATGTAAAGACTGAAAATTTACCTAACAGCTCCATTTTTATATTGCTATTATTATTTTATCTACTGGACGTTGCTATTTTAATTCGTTTTGATACTTGAGTGGATGAGGGAATGAATACGGCATGTAGATAAGTATGGATCTTTCACTGTGTGTAACTAAGTGCGTGTGATTGGGCAAATCAGACTGTGCAACCTTGAAGTGAGTCCCTCATATTGGGGAAAATGATAATTATAAAGTAGCCAGATCTCGGTATTTTAGGAAGACAAAACTTAGTTCACTCATTCAGAGAGGTAAAGAGGGGGTTAACCATTGTCATCTATTTCTGGGCGTGTGTTAGTTTTTTACGTCATGTAATCTGATTTCGGATAGTAGATTTGTCGGAAGAGGGAGACTACTGTAACTCGAATACGAAGCTAGTTAATGGGCTACTATATTTTTCAGCCAATCAGAGAAGAGATCTTTCGTGCACTTTTCTACGGCAAGAGGAATGTCGCGCATGAGCCGGGAAGAGTGTGCGCTCTGTTCATGTGCCGCAAGGTCACGTAGCCCAGAGCACTATGCAATTTCCTTGAAATTGAATAACAACCTCTTTTTTTAAAAAAATCTGAGTTATCTTTAAAAGCTTATGATCATTAGTAGATGAAGTCTATGAAAATTGCGGAATATTTTAGTGAGACTTTGGACTTTCTTTTCGAGGGTATAAATTCCTCATGTCCTGTTGCACCGAAGTGATTTTTTACAACTTATTGGAGGAAGCCTTCTAAACTGTTATCACTCTATGTTTTTATGAACTGTTTATTAAGTGATGGGAAGCGGCGTCCTTCCAGTATCAGGCCTGCGTTAAAATCTGGCACTGGCTTCTATAGGGAATCAGCATGCCCCAAGTGTGAAAAGAGTAGTAGAAACTCTGCTTGTTCTCGTACTTAAACTTTCGCAAGTGTATGGTAGGACGAGCTTGGTAGCAAATGTGTGTACACAAACTGATAATAAAGGACAGACTTTATTTGATTTACTAGCTACAGCATGTCCTGATAAAATTAACTCACTTCAACAGCATAATATAGATAAATGTGCCTGTCCCCCCCCAGTTATTACATACAGAAAAGCTTTTCTCACTTAAAGATTATCACGTGCTGCATCAGGACAGGCCGATCTTCTGAAGAACTCACTAAAGTGACTAATTTCTATATTAGTGGTATGACCGAAAAAAGTATCATCGAAAATTTCTCTTTTTTAGTATGCAAGTTTTTGTTCACATTGGCATCGTCTCTGAAAAGAGTGCAGGTAATCGTACAATGCCAGTGCTACGAACGGTGACACCCCTCAGTCATTTGAGCAGCCAGTTTGAAGAGAGGTTTTGTAACCTGCACCATAAATCATCTCTGCTGTGCAAACGTAGGTTACGTTTCTTCAACGTAGCCATTTAAAATAAATTACCAGAAAATATTTGTATTGTCTAATGTTATATTCATATCGTCATGATCTGTTGTATAGTAAGTACGTTTTCCTGGAGTTGCCCATCAGCGTCCTCGTAACAGTCATCTGCTGCTGGAATTGCGTGCCTCCGAGAGTGACTGATCAATTAGGAAATTCAGTTCGTAGGCATTCCATCATAGCTTTCGTAACCAGTTCCTATAATGTCTAAAACTTTGTAGCAGATCTCGGCGTTTTAAATTGACAAGACTCTATCCTGGTGAGTTAAGAAGGCGCGGTAACCGTCTTTCTTGTTTGCGTTGCTGGCATGTGCTGTTTGCCTGCTTGATGGTTTGGTGCTCATACACTAGTATAACACAGTATTCTTATCCTCCGTATTGGATGCTGTGGTTGAATGTGCGTGACAATATTTCGTGTGAGTACGACCCTGATTTTTTATTATTGATAAATCACTAGTGCACGCATCGGGTAACAAGACACACACACAAACCAACGCCCTCAGTAACGGGGACGGTAACCGCTGACATTTTTTCAGGCATACTCCCATATTCCTACTGGGATATCAAAAGGTGGGAATGCTACTTGATTTGACATTATTTACTAAGGTAAGAAGGGGGTTCTTACTCTTATAATTATGGACTTGAGCTGTGGGAGACGAGAGGTAATTGTCTGAAAATTACAACTTTTTTTATTAGGTGACTGAAATTTTATTACAGATTTAGACGTTATAATTGAAAATAATCTGGATTCACTGGTCCATACTATTATCGATTCTGACAGATGGTGAAATAGCTAACTGGTCTCGTATTATCAGCCGATCAATGCTCACACTATAGGCAGGCTGAAACGAATTCATCATCACACACCAGGACACAACCCTTCCTGATTTAGGTTTTCCGTGATTTCCCTAAATCGCTCCAGGCAAATGCTGGGATGGTTCCTTTGAAAGGGCACGGCCGACTTCCTTCTCCATCCATCCCTAATCCGATGAGACCGATGACCTCGCTGTTTGGTCTCTTCCCACAAACAACCCAACCCAGAACCCTTCCGCGTGTCGCCACGCTGAAGTACAGCGCGAAGGACTACGTGAAATGCAATGCAACATCAACTAATGCACAAGCGTGGACGCACACAGCTGGGAAGCTACCCACAGTGATGCTTGAATACAACTTTTACGGACACTCGTAAGACGAGTGAAAGCGGGGAAGTGGATCGCGAACTGTACCTACTACGATATACTGCGTTTCACTTCTCGCCACCTTTCAGACGGAGCGTATCCATCCTGCATCCTCTCCTCAGCCCGTCCCGCCTACCGTCTCTCCGCCACGCTACTGACCGCCCACCCCGGCCGTTGTTCGAACTGTCACGTTCATACTGGCTAAAGGCCAACCTCCACCCTCTACACTACTTAGAACCGGTCTTTCCGAAGCGCCTCTCAAACGATCCCTGTATTTAGCTTTCCTAGTTTCTCTTTTGAGGAGCCTACCGCGTCTACTGGCAATCCTCTCAAATAGCCTTCACACAGCATGCCCTCATACGTACTGGAAAGGAGCAGAGAGGACGAGGAAGAGTGACTCATTGAAAAATAATCGCAATAAAAAACTTAGTTGGCGACTACACGTCCATTAGCTGAGTTACTCGTGAAGCGCAGTCACAGTACCGCTTCAAGACTTCTATCCTTCCTCGGAGCTCCTCTGTGGCCAAAGTAATAGATATCGATGTTGCGTGCAGGTACACGTGCATACGTCACACCTCGACAACATGTAGAGAATATGATTTATTGCATCGCTGTTAGCTGTTTATATTGAGAAAATATCATATTCCATTGTAGGCGTATTGAGCAATTACAAATACTCCTTGAAGCCAGTGGATATGTATGGTATATGTATCACCAGCAGCTTAGAACGTCGTAAGTATGACCTTAGTTAAAGCTGTTACCATTCATGGTCATTGAGTGAGACATATGGCGAGGGAGATTGTTTAGATATTGATTCGTTGACAGTGACTCTGTGTCACAATATTAGTTTAACTGAGGTATATTGATTTAATGAAGGTACTTCCGTTAAAATCAACTGGAAATGTTCCAGTAATCCTCCGATGAGTCGGTGAATATTTAATGCAAAGAGATGGAAAAATACGTTCAACAGTGTTTTCCAACTAGAATTAGTAATTTACTGCGTTTGTCTGGAGAGTAATTTAGGATATTCTTTATACCTATATGGTATTCATGAAAGTTACATCAATGATGCAGTTCATTATGACAATACGTTTCCAAAGAATCAATTGTGTTTTGCTCATGACACCATTCGAACATTCATCTCACTGTAGTTATGTAAGTAGACTAAAATTCGAATTTACATGAACTGAAAATGAAAGAAATATTTACTGAGTTTATATTAAGTTGTGGTTGTTCTTTGCCACAATCGCAAGGTAAATGGGAATGTAAGACTACGTGCTCCTACAAAAAGGAAAGAATGTGGTCCGCATAAGGACTAAACTTTATTGACTCTTAAATAACTAATGGTCCAGTATGCTGGCCACAAGCTGTAATAATTTATTTTGCACACAGACATTCAGGATGGTGAGAAACAGTCTGAAAAGCTTGTAGGGGTGTTGCAGGGTAGGCTGTGCTGAGTAATATTTGCTAAGAAAATATTCTATACGTTGCGTCGCTTCCGAATTAATTGAAATTACCAGTCAGCCAATTGGACGCACAAATTCACGCGGCGCTAGTATTAGTGTCAGTTGTTCTCATAGCGTAGATGATAGCGCAAGAGACTGCTCAAGCCTTGGTTCACGTTCGGCCCGCACTACCGCCCCATGTCCAATTTTCGTATCACTCTGTTGTTCGGTTTTAGGAAACCAAAGAACACGTTTTACGACACCGTCTCTGGTGTGCAGCTTGAATTTTCTTATGCAACCGCCTGATTGGCTACCTTCAATGCTAACTGAGAAACGGAGTAATTTATTGCTATTTGTTCTTAACTATGATTTGTCAGCACTGCTGACCCTGAAACACCCTTATAAAGTTTTCTTACTGTTTCTGAGCACCCTGTATACACGGGGTGTGGCAGCTAAGACAAACAACCCCAGATACACACAGAATGAGTAAATATATCGAGAAGCGGTTTTCACACAGTTTTAGTGAACTATATAGCGAATTTCCAGACGTACTGAAGTAATTTTTAACTTAGCCGAATAACGACACCGTTTTGTTTTCAAATGGAACTGTATACTTTTTTCAGTGGCACTTGAAAGAAGCTTCTAAGAGAACTTGAACGACACGAATACGGGATTTGGTCAAGTAGTTTCAAGATTACAACGCAGCAACCCACTCACCCCTCCGTCAGGAGAGGAGGTTTCACAAACGACTGCCCTGTTACAAGAAATGTAAGCAAATGCGAAAGTCAGGTAGCGTTAGTGCGTTTATTATCACGGTTATCATACCAAGTGCTCAAAATGTTGATCTTGAGCAGGGCTATACACTATAAAGTCATTCTGGAGAAATAATACTGCACTTTGAACTTCATCCAGAGTTAACGGCGGCATAGTCCCGTGTTATAAGGCATTTCATGCCTTCGGCAGTGGTCAATGTTTCCTAACAGGCCCTTCCTTTACGTTTCACCCCAGATAAAGATAAAGGAGTGTTAAGTATGGTGAGTGGGGAAATCGATTTTGAGATTGCTGAACGACCCTTTAAGTGCTTTCCAAATGTTCTCTGTCATTACATGTATTGAATCGGATGAACACCTATCATGTTGGTACATCACTGACTGCCTTATGTCTCGTAGGATGTATTCCATTAATTGCGGCCGTAACATATCTTAAGAACTAGAGATACTTGAGTGTATTTAAATTCCCATCAATAAACTAGGAACCAATGATGCCCGTCTTTAAAAATACGCATCAAACGTTGATAGGCTAAAAGCGTTGTTTTGATCCAATTCTTTGAGTCATTGGAGATTTTCAGCTGACGTTTACTGCACATTGTGAAGAATGACGTACTCATGGTTTGTAAATAATGCTTCTTTCGTATATACAATTTTACATAGATATGCTCCACCATTTTACACATCTCTCAAATAACATTCAGAGAACTTTAACCAGATTTGGGAGTCGTTGAGATGCAGCTGTACAAGCAGCGAAGTATGAAGAGGATGAAATTCTATGGAAAGTATTGTTCCTAGAAAACTCGAAACTCGTTTGGTTACCCCATCTCGTACGCCCTAGATTCCTCTTAGTGACATTTGCCTTTTGAGGTACTACCGCTAAAACGCTAGTTCCATTTCTTTTGTAATTTGTTCTTCTTATTCCGTCGCATATTTTATTCTTTACACTTCCTGTTACTAGACCTATTTTTACAATATTTGCAAAGGCAGATAGTGAGTACTTGGTGGATCTGGATATTTATTAGCATACAACTGCACCACTGTTCTCAGACGGCCGCGGTGGTCTCGCGGTTCTAGGCGCGCAGTCCGGGACCGCGCGACTGCTACGGTCGCAGGTTCGACTCCTGCCTCGGGCATGGATATGTGTGATGTCCTTAGGTTAGTTAGGTTTAAGTAGTTCTAAGTTCTAGGGGACTGATGACCACAGCTGTTAAGTCCCATAGTGCTCAGAGCCATTTGAACCATTGAACCACTGTTCTCATGGTTTGGCAACATTCGCCATAAACTATATTCACTTTTTCGATTATCGTATACATTATGAATATTTGGATATCTTTAACAGCAAGTTATGCGACAGCTACAACAGCAGAACACATGCTAAAGAACTTCAAACACAGAGGTGGACACAAGAACCAAACCCGAGTTACGTGTTTACTTACATCTGGTATAACAGGGTAGACGTTTGTGGAACCTCTTCACCTGACAGCGGGACAATGGTTTGCGGGGTTGTTATCTTCAAGTTATTACATCAAGTTCCACATATATTATGTCGTTGAAGTTCTCTTAGAAACTTCTTTCAAATACCACACGAAAATGTATGTAGTTCCATTAGAAAAATCGAATTCTGTGTCGTAATTCAGTGACTATAAACAATAAAAATTACTTTCCTGCTTCAGGAAATTCGCTATATTGTCCGATATAACTTGGCGAAAGCCGCATCTCAATGTGCTTATTCATTCTGCATATATCTGAGGTGGCCTGCCTTAGCTGCCTCACCTTTCCCGATATAAACAACGCGTAAACAAATAAACGTAAAAACCCGTTTTTAAAACACTACACTATAGAGAAATAAATGGCGAACGATACGTTCCCCGTAAACTGGAGTTTATATAACTAATGAAAACACCCAAAGCGCCTGGTGTGGTGGGAATATCGCAACTGCCTTCATTCGTTGCTTCAAGGAGGGTTGCGGTATTCTAGAAAGAGCAGCAAATATTCACGTCTGTCTAACACTTCCACCATGTTAGGTACGCCTGTCGCAACAGTGGAAAATAGATAACAACGTACAAAGCTTACTGACCACACACAACGAAAATACACGGTGAACGAAAACCAGTTCTCAAAGACTGTATCTCGTAAACAACAAAGAGATGTTTTCGATAACAAACAGAGTAAAGATGACGAAACTCCACTCACACATCGGAGGAAATTTAGAACAATACATTTCTGCAACCCGAGAAAAACTTATTGTGAACACTAGGTGGGTCTGTTTATTCATATCTGATCTTTTCTTTGCTATATCCGCCAGTTTATTTCCGTTACGCAAAGAAATTATCTGTGTTCAGTTTGGGCTCAATAGGATATGGGGAAAGGGTGCCCCTCGGCTCCGAAAATTGAAAAAAAACGTATAAATGTTTTTATTATCTTATCCTAAAATCTTTGTTAAGAGATTAAACAGTATTTTTATTCCTTGAAATATAATTATTATATTGCTATTTTAGCTTTAGTAATATTATATAAATAGCTACTGTGTACAATATCGGATAACCAAATACGATGAGAGTATCAAATTATCGTTTAAAAACTTTTATACACTGACAAAATGTCATTTAGTGTCCAGGAACCTTATCGCAATACTCAGGTAAATCCGGAAGCACATTCTTTTTCTATTTGTTTATAAAATGTTTTCGTAGCCCTCCATGAGCCTGACACCTCCCTCATCTGGATAATTTACAGATTTCATTTTAAGAGCTAGGTGTACTCTGCTTTAGACATATTCATTTTCATGCCACTCTGAATGATCTCTGACAAGGAACTCGTTACTCAAGTCAGAAATTGTGAGAAAAACGACTTGCATTAAAAAGAAACTGATGAATTCCATTATTGATATTTTTCGGAATTTGATCAGTTACTACTTTAGCCCTTTTAATATTTTGATCCGTTGGATTCAATCAATAAACCGCATCCGTTTCTGATTCAGAGAGAAAATTAGAATCAAAGATGGTCTAGGTCACAGCTCAAGCAATTTGTGCCATTAATGACTCTTTAGTTCTGGAAAGACCACTAGCGAACTAATTTTTGAAGAATAATAGAATCCAAATGCGGTGCTTTGATTTCAGAAGTGGCTCTGGAATATGCCTTGACTTACACAGTGATAATAGAGATATCAAATCGCAGGTAGGATTATTGGCTTGTTGTGATGTGTGGTCATATTAATTATGGAAAAAACCCGTTTTCAAGCATCAATTACCCTTCACAATCCACTTTGCATGATTGATAGCCCCTGGATCACAAAACTTGCCTTCATCATGATAGATCTCAATTTAAATTCTAAATAATTACATAAGCCTCTATGGACTGCCATTTACTTGTAATATAGAATTTTGAAAAACACAGCTCTCAGTCGCGAACACAATTAATTTGTGACCTATGTTTCAGTGACATAAGGGACACCTTCTTTGGTCAAAATTAGAACTAAATGTTACAGCATAACGTACCAAAAAATACGAAAGCTGCGGTCTTACCTGACAGCGTCAGATAGAAATAAAGTAAAATGCAACGGAGGTGCAAGCCACTAGGGGCTGCCATGTGTCCTCTGCTACAGTCAACTGTTTGTGTTCGCGACTGAGGGCTGTGTTTCTCAAAATTTTGTATTATACAACAGTCGCTGATTGACAGCCATGTTAAAAACCTCTTGAAATATGTTGAAAAAACTTGAGACATCGAGTAACATCGACTTGATCCAAATGTTCTTCTTTGATTTTTCCGTGTTGAATTCCAGTTTACAATTTATTGATATTGTTCCCAGAGCAGCGGTTTACAATTCTTTTTATTGCTGGTATAGTCGGACACGTATTTATACGGCTCACCTATTACTTTCCAAAAAAGCTTGTGCGACTTATATCATGTACCAGATAGCTGCAAGGTAAAGTATAAGCAGGAAGATCTCCAAATCTTTTTCAATCAAAACACAGGCATTTCTAATACTGACTGTATTTATTGCTGTTGTATAATAAGCTTATGTTTTAACTCAGACCTGAAAACTCATTTCAACTACAGCTTTAGAGACAACTTTTGCATTTTTTTACATATTTAGTTAAACGAGCAATACATACGTATAATTACCTACATTGACTGAGAAGATATATTTTATTGTACTCAGAAAACACGTTAACACAGGTAGCAAATTTGTTTCGTAAATTTGTAACTTATTGAATCGTTAATAATCATACTCACTCCAGTCGTGCCAGTTTAATGGCTCCGTCTGCTCATTGAAAAACCCTTCAGTCTTTTTTAAATAACGGTAATCGATTCATTCATGAACTCTGACTATCCTACCAACTATTGACTGACTGAAAATAGTTCCTCTTTCCAGATGTATTGATGTTCAGACAATTACATGCGCTACATTTAAAATACAGCCAAGTTTTTAACCAAATATTTTGTCTCCGCTTATGGACCTCTAAACATTTTCCTGTACGTATTGGTCTCCATTGGTGACACAAAATTGGTATACAATTCTTCACCTCTTCTAACGGAAATCGAGTTAGTTTTTCAAGGAAGCAAAAATTTCCGCACAGCTACCGAGGCACTTGCACACAGAGCTAATTGACATAGCCGCAGAAAGTAAAGTAGAAGTATTGCTGCTAATATGGAATATAGAAGTTTGCTTCTAGTCATATCCTGAGATAAATATCTGGTAACATAAATTTTCTCCTCTAAATGAACTGAAGACGAAAACATTTTACAGCTACCTTCCCCCGAAAGTGAAAGACCACTGCGGTGGTTCAGGTTGGGTCGATGAAAGAGCGGCTCAGGTCGCTCTAACTGTCTCATCCTCCCCCTCACCGAAACAGTCATCTATCAAATGAAATCACTTTGAATTAAGGAGACTTGAATAAGCTACCTCCCTACATAAAATAATGACTGCATCTGTCATGTAGAAGTAATACTTTTGGCTTCTTTTTTTCTGGATTTTAGAGCCTATTAAGCCCAAAATTCACACAGCTCTTAATCACATGGGATGGATTCATATTGGATGGTAGCCCTAGAAACACTGTCAAACAGCTGAAAGACTCCGATACGAGAGTCATCCCACAGAAAATCCATGGCGAGAAAGTACCTGCAAAATCTTTCCGAGAATAAGTTATATTATGCATGGTACACAACTGAACCGCAAATGAACTTATGCCTGAAGATTATGTGTACATTCAGATGACTCATAGCATCCAGTGTTATAAATGTTGATAACCAGTGAGAACACTCAGTTCACAATGAAGATACCATAAGCGATCGTGGCAGTGGTGCTGAGGTGCGCTTGCAAATGAACAGCAGTTCTTCTTCCAAGCTACCTCTCCCTAAATTCTGTATTACTGAGGAGCTCTTACGCATTTCGTAGCAAATGATACTCAGCAGAGCTCGAAAAATAAAACGAATGTTTGATGCACAAGGACAATAGGAAATCTGCCATGGTCTTAGTAAGAGACGTATGGTAACACTCATCTAAAAATGGTTAAAATGACTTTGAACATGGGACTTAACATCTGTGGTCATCAGTCCCCGAAAATTTAGAACTACTTAAATCTAACTAACCTAAGGACATCACACACATCCATGCCCGAGGCAGGATTCGAACTGCGACCGTAGCGGTCAGACGATTCCACACTGAAGCGCCTAGAACCGCACAACCACACTGGCCTGCAACACTCATTAATACAGGGTGATTCAAAAAGAATACCACAACTTTAAAAATGTGTATTTAATGAAAGAAACATAATATAACCTTCTGTTATACATCATTACAAAGAGTATTTAAAAAGGTTTTTTTCACTCAAAAACAAGTTCAGAGATGTTCAATATGGCCCCCTCCAGACACACGAGCATATCAACCTGATACTCCAACTCGTTCCACACTCTCTGTAGCATATCAGGCTTAACAGTTTGGATAGCTGCTATTATTTCTCGTTTCAAATCATCAATGGTGGCTGGGAGAGGTTGCCGAAACACCATATCCTTAACATACCCCCATAAGAAAAAATCGCAGGGGGTAAGATCAGGGCTTCTTGGAGGCCAGTGACGAAGTGCTCAGTCACGGGCTGCCTGGCAGCCGATCCATCGCCTCGGGTAGTTGACGTTTAATTCAGACGATAAGGTTTCATAACTAACCTTTTTCGTAGGACTCTCCATACAGTTGATTGTGGAATTTGCAGCTCTCTGCTAGCTCTGCGAGTCGATTTTCCTGGGCTGCGAACAAATGCTTGCTGGATGCTTGCTACATTTTCATCACTCGTTCCATAACTTTTCCCTTTGCACAAACACCCATTCTCTGTAAACTGTTTATACCAACGTTTAATACACCACCTATCAGGAGGTTTAACACCATACATCGTTCGAAATGCACGCTGAACAACTGTCGTCGATTCACTTCTGCCGTACTCAATAACACAAAAAGCTTTCTATTGAGCGGTCGCCATCTTACCATCAACTGACGCTCACGCCTAGTCAACAGCGCCTCAAGCGAACAAATGTACAACTAAATGAAACTTTATAGCTCCCTTAATTCGCCGACAGATAGTGCTTAGCTCTGCATTTTGTCGTTGCAGAGTTTTAAATTCCTAAAGTTGTGGTATTCTTTTTCAATCACCCTGTATTATTTAGTGAAACAAAAGAAAACTTAAATGTGCTATTTCAGAATATGTTCCGGCCTCACTATTCGCAAATGTGTACCTTACTATAAACTTACGTCAGTCTGAGCACCTGACGATAAATATCACTGTCTTCAGTTTTTTGTAGAGAAATCATCAGGAAACAGCGCCTTCACAGCACAAGAAACGAAATTCGTAGGGAAAGAAAACAGGCATAAGTATTCTCGACTATATTACAGCGACAATGAGATAGCATTCTGAGATAATATTAGGCCACATAGCTTTATTTAATAACATAGAGGTAGAAAAAAGGGATAACAAGAAACATACTGAGTTAGAGGTGGTACTCCATCAGTACTAAGTGTACCAGTTTTCACGCTGTCAGTAGTGTTCTTTAATGTGGTGTATACGGCGAGTGTACCGCAGGAGAGGCGTGGCAAACCGCCAACTAATGCAATATGTGCGAGCGGCAGCTGTGCGCTGCTGAAGTAAAGGAAGCAACTCCATGGGTAGAGATGCAGTCCGCAGCGTTGCCAAACACTTGTGCAGTAGTAAGTTGCCCTAACTCGCACGAATATTATGTGTCCCAATCTTGGTGGCGTGTTTGGTGTAATTACGATATTAGGAAGCATAATCAATGCATTCATAAATAATAACGTCTTCATCTCTCGACACCTGACATCAAGTTTACGCAGAAGCTACTTAATTTTCATACTTGAATTACCATAAAAAGTTCACAGTGACTCCATACGCTTCATCGAAAAACTGATGGCACGGAAAAATAAAACAATGGTTTGGATTAGCAGCGCACGCATTTTGTGGCGACACCTATTCCTTTTATTTATTTATTAGTTTCATTCTCGTATTGCGCAACTAAGATCACATCATGTGACAACTTCAATTCCTTTTACATCTACTGCAAATTCTTCTCGTTCGCAGGAGAGCTTCAGTAAAGATTGGAAGGTAGGAGACGAGGTACTGGCAGAAGTAAAAGCTGTGAGCACGGGGCGTGAGTCGTGCTTGGGTAGCTCAGTTGGTAGAGCACTTGCCCGCGAAAGGTAAAGGTCCGAGTTCGAGTCTCGGTCCGGCACACAGTTTTAATCTGCCACGAAGTTTCTTCTTGTTCATTCTGTTGCATAGTTTCCCCAAGATATTTAAATTAGTTACTCGCTCTGTTTTACCTGTTTGTGTCTCTTCGAAATTTGGTGGATTTTTTAACATTTGTTATGAATTTTGTTTTTTCAGCTGAAATTTCTAGAACAGTTCTATTTGCTGTTTCTTCCAGATGATTTATCTGAATAACTGCCTCTGTCAGATTTTCTGAAGTTATTTCAAAATCGTCTTCAAAAGACCGGTAGTTTACCATTTTCCTATCTACCCAAACATTTTAGTTTTTCATTTTTTTGGAGAGGGGGGGGGGTTGTCACTTTCTCGCCTAACTAGACACCTATTTTTAACTGATTGACGTTTCTTCTTATAATCCGAGAAGATATATTAGACAATAAATAGTCTTTAGATCACTGGCTCAATTGCAAAATCCAGGAGTAAAAAAAAGAAAATATCTTCACACTCTACCTCAAAATTCAGAAGGGAAATTGGGAGCACTGGTTAAGACAAATGTCTTGTATTTGGGAGTAGCCTAGTTCAGACCTCCATCCAACGGTAGTTTGTCAGCTGTTTCCCTAATTAACCTACCATAAATGCCGGGACTATTCCTTGTAAATGCATTAGGCCGACGATCTACCCTATCTCGGTTCATTCATACTAAACTTATTTATCCTACTGCTAGTTGCAATCTTTAGATAGTCATCAAATGTTACTTCCAAATATACGTCACTGTATTAAGTACAATTATCCATAACGTCATAAGTGTGATATTTCACCACCGTACTACCGTGACTGCCGGAATCTTTGTAATGTTTGACGATCACCAGTACGTAGATACGCTGACGTAGCGCACTGGTAGCTTCCTGTTGACAGAAGCGACTACGACATGCTGCACACGGGCTTCTCCGTGTCTCGAGAGATGCAGTCGCCACCATCCCCTGTGTAAGAAGTCACGTTCCGATCACTCGACCACTCTTGAGACACAGAGACATTGAGAAGCTGGTGTACCTCACACGGGCATCTCCAACAACAACGAGCTGGGCATTAATTGCAAGCATTATGTGCGCTACGGCTGTGAACGGGTACATACCTCCAACTTAATCGCCTCAACACTGTCCCCCACTACACGGCTACAGAACAGTAAGGTGACACCGAGGGGATAAATGCAGTACTGAAGACAGAGCTGTGTTCTTTCGTTTAAAAATGAAGATACGTGTAAAATATTAACAAAGGATAAAACATACACTACGGGATCAAAAGTATCCGGGCAAATTGTTGAAAATGAGAAATTCGTGGTGCCCTCCATCGGTAAGGCTGTAATTCAGTATGGTATTGGCCCACCCTTAGCCTTGATGACAGCTTCCACTCTCGCAGACATACTTTCAGTCAGGTCAGTCGAGAACCGCACTGCTGCTACGGTCGCAGGTTCGAATCCTGCCTCGGGCATGGTGGTGTGTGATGTCCTTAGGTTATTTAGGTTTAAGAAGTTCTAAGTCTAGCCGACTGATCACCTCAGATGTTATGTCGCAAAGTGCTTAGAGCCATTTGAACCTTTTTCTTTTTTTTCTTTTGCAGTTTCGAATTCCCGAGTGATGGTCCGGATAGAGGTCTGCCTATTACATATTACGAGCCCCGTCAACTGTCGGCGGTCTCTGTCGGTCAACAGACGAGGTCGGCCTGTACGCTTTTGTGCTGTAGGTGTCCCTTCACGTTTCTACTATCACATCAGAAACAGTGGACCTAGGGATGTTTAGGATTGTGGAAATCTCGCGTACAGACGTATGACACAACTGACATCCAATCACCTGACCACGTTCGAAGTGCATAAGTTCCACGAAGCGCCCCATTCTGCTCTGTCACGTTGTCTAGTGACTACTGAGGTCACTGATATGGAGTACCTGGCAGTACGTGGCAGCATAAAGCACCTAATATAAAACACGTATGATTTTGGGGATGTCGAGATATTTTTGATCACATAGTGTATTTTTCCTATTATTAAAAAGTAGTGTTAACATAGGTATTAAAACTTCATAAAGTTACAGTTTCTCCTTTAAAAATATTATGCTGATTTCTGTATTTAATGAATGAAACCCGTTCGGTGGACCACAAAATAACTGGTGCCTGCACTAGATCCGGAGCAGGGGAGGGGGGCATGAAATGGTGTTAGGAGGAGCAGGTGTGTTTTTATGTGGGGCAAGAGTATTTTTGGAGGTTTAGTGGAAAGGAATCATTGAAGTGTAGGTAAGTATAATGTGAAAATGTGACCAACTCCTGGTGTGGGAAGGGAGGCGTGGGCCTTGTTAGATCGGACAAGATGACATTTCTTTGGTGGAAGTCTGAATCTGTCGACGTTGCACTGGAAGAGGATGTTAAGTAAGTGTAGTTATGGAGTCTGAGGCATGACTGATATAGTTGCGGCAGCGTATGGGGAGTGGGCATTGTGGAGGAGGTAACGAGATTGTTTAGCACAAGTTAATGGGATGCGTATAATTTTGCTTCATGTGGCGTCGACGATAAGGTCATAGACGCACAAAGATGTTTGTGTGGTCAATGATGAAAGGGAATTCGACGAACCTGTAAGACATTTAGTGTGAGAAGCTTAGTGGTTATGCAAACCATGGTGTGATGCATTAAATTGAAGGATTTGATGGAGGTGATGGAATTTTGAAGGAGAGAGAATCCAGGTCACGTTACGTAGGAAAATATGAGTCTGATACTGGCTTTAGAAATGTGAAGAAAGGTGGAGGGATGCAGACATCATCTTAGACAGATTAATGATTTCATTAATATTGTCTATCTGGGAATCAGCTGAATTGTTAACAGGCGAGTTTTTGATTGCAGTTTAAGTTAGAGTTCTAGTCCAATACATGAGTTACTGAGCAAAATGGAACGATGGTTTGAAAAACTTACGCAATTGTAGGCTGATGATTATAGGATAGTTTATCCTACAGTTGTTGTCTGATTTTGGGAAGGATTTGTTACAAAATGGTTCAAATGGCTCTGAGCACTTTGGGACTTAACTTCTGAGGGCATCAGTCCCCTAGAACTTAGAACCACTTAAACCTAACTAACCTGAGGACATCACACACATCCATGCCCGAGGCAGGATTCGAACCTGCGACCGTAGCGGTCGCGCGGTTCCAGACTGTAGCGCCTAGAACCGCTCCGCCACTCTGGTCGGCGATTTGTTACAATGAACTACCGGTTACACCAGCAGGTAAATTGGTTAAGAATGGAAACACAAAGGGGTATAATTTGCGGTTTCATGTGTTCACCGGAAGACGTGGATAATGCTGCGTCTTTTTGTTTGTTTTTAAATAACAGTCCCCACTATTGACGTGAGCTGGCAGTGCTCAATTACTGTTCTTCATTGTTTGATTTATAAAATGAAACAACATACTTAAATAAAGTTTGAAGTAAAATATAAGATATTATATTGGTGTTGAGAATTTTTCTCAGTTTCGATGATAGTGCTGGTGTGGCTAGTGGAATTCCGAGGTATAAATCTTGGATGTGGAACGTACTGGACATGGTTTACGCAAAAATCGACATGGGATGCTTATGAGGGAAGAAATAGAAGTTAAGAGAAGAGTACGATTTAAATTAGCACAAGAAAGTTTATGGGAACCTAAAGTGGAACTGAGGAAAGGTTGTGATAGTTCACAATTCACAATTGGTAGATGGGTAATGTAGGAGAAGAACGTAGCTGAATGATCCAGGAAAGGATGCGAGTGTTTAAAAACAAAATGAACGGTAGAATACTCTGATGCAGCTGTGTCGGCAAGCATAGGCACTCACGAATGTGGTGAGTTGGGACTCTGTTAGATTAGGTTATGTTAGAATCTGTGGGAGAGGTGTGGACGATATGCGGGATGTCTCACGTAAAACCGGTACGTCCACGTACCAGTTAATCATCTCTTGACGAAATGCTGGAGAAATGGCAACACTGTCTCTACAGCTGGATAATTTGCATTTCATCGGAAGCTGGGTGCATCTGGGTGTTCGTGCGTCAGATGTTGTGAGAATCTCCTGCTGCTGAGCTTTTACAGAAATGTGGCAGTTTGCATTACAACAGCGAATTGTGTAGTGTTACATAAAAGCACACCACATCAAGGAATGTAAAGCAATGTTTCTAGAGAAGTATCCTGGTAGGAAACTCCCCACGACCACCATTACTGAAGATCTGTACAAGTGATGGAGGGCGAGAGGATACATCGAGAATGTGTAGAGGAATTGGCGACCGACAGTGAGGACCACTGACTCTATAGATAGAATTCGCACGGACATAATGAAAATTCCCCGCAAGTCGACGAAGAGGTTATCGCATCAGGTTGGTGTATTCTGTACATCGTGTCACTGTATACTGAAACATATAATATTAAAGGCCTGCAATGTGATTGTGGTGCAAGAATTGAAATTTAGGGCTCAGGAATAGAGTTAATTATTGTAACTGACCGTTAAATCTATAGCTAACGGTTACTTGGATCCCTTCCTGCGCTTTGTGACAGGTTATCTAAACTCACAGAGTTGCTGATACTGGTAGCAGGACACCTCACATATTCAGCATGAAGAATCTCTCCACTCCGAAAAGATAGGTGTTTGGTGTGTGTTGCCCGGAATGTGCATTATTGGCTCCATTTTCTCCAATTAAGACATAAACAGTTCCAGATATCCAGAGATCTTTGACTCTCTCTATGCAGAATTAACAGATGAAGCTCACACATACAACCACACTATGGTCCACATCACCAACGTGCTCCCTGAAGACAGACTTGTCAGTAAAGACTCTGGCCCCCGAGGTTCCCAGACTTAAATTCGAGTAATTTTTATTTATGGGGCATACTAAACAGGAAAGTGTATGCTGACAGTCCTCAAACAATGGACAATCTTAAACAGAACGTTACTAGAGAAATTAACAACATCACGTTTGCAGAATTACAGCGTGTTGCCGGTAACGTCATAACATGAAGTCACTGATACCTCGATGCCTATGACAAACGCTTCCAGCATCTCTTATAAACAGATAACTGCATGTTTTTAGAGTTACTATCTACTGTTCCTTTTTTAGATAATTCACAGTTACTTGACTCTCTGGCGTTAGGAGTACCGGATTCGTGTGGGAAACCCTTTGTATGTCCGAGGTCTTGCAGTTTTATGAGCCGGTGAAGGATACAGGTCAGAGAAGATACTTGGAGGTGGAAACGAGGAGGCACTTTATGTCACCCTAGGATTTGGAGGGATAAGGCTCTACACTTTTACTCCGAAGTTATATAAATCTCTCTTATTTGGGGAGGAATGACAGCGGCCTACCTTTGAGTCCCCATCTATCTAAAACTAAGTTATTTACACTCATACACAAACATTTACAAGACGAAACAGTAATCCTTCTCAGTATTATCACGGCGTGTGTGAAATGAGAATGGTTGTACTAATGGTTCATTTTAAGTGCGGGTAAGGGCTAGGATTAAAAAGAATATTTTTTTTAAAGAAAAAGAAGACTGTTGAATACATGGTGAGAGAATCTAATAGGTAATAAACGCAACTTTTGAAGTAAATTAGTCTCTAATTAGCTACCAGGATAATAGACTGCAACCTTAATCAGGAAGGGATGGGTAGGGCAGACTGCGTTGCACAGGATGATAATACCACAAATGATTCAGTAGACTGCGAGAAAACATTTGACTGTGCCAGCAGTTGAGATCCAAGGAACAGAATTTATGTACACCAGTTTACACACAGATTGACCCAGTCGCGTAGCGTAATGCGCAGCGAGATTACTTGCCAGACAGGAAGGCAACCCAACCCGGATAGGATCAGCGCGGCGGATTATCGACTGTAGTAAGTGCTCGCGTCAGAATGAGTGTGGTTTTTAAGCCCTTTCACATTATCGTTTGGGGAAATGCTGTACTGGTCCCCAGTTCCCGCCCCAGAAAATACGATCACACACAGGACAAAGTTTACGCAATTCACAAATATTTGGTGAACTCAACTTCCCTCCCTTAGGTAACCGACGACTCTGGTGACAGGGAGGGCATCCGACCGCAGAGTTAAATTAAAAGAATTTGCCAGAACTTGAGTATAGTGCGTTCATACTAGAAGGGGTAAACGCTAACTTAATGAAGAAGTTTAATTATGCAGCAAAGCTACAAGTACCCAAAAGAGAGAAATGTTCACAATTCAGAGAGGAGTCATGCAGCTGGACTGCTTTGACATCAATTATTTTCTTCTGCCTTTACTTTCAAATCATTGAACTGGGATGAAGGAATGCGTATAACGGATCTTAACTGAACAACCTTGGAAGTATGA
This sequence comes from Schistocerca piceifrons, assembly GCF_021461385.2. Lineage (NCBI taxonomy): Eukaryota > Metazoa > Arthropoda > Insecta > Orthoptera > Acrididae > Schistocerca > Schistocerca piceifrons. Next base: position 46,825,541 of record NC_060149.1, on the reverse strand, counting down.
CAATTGGGCTGATGGTGAATTACAATAAGAAGAAGTTAACATTGGATAAATATGCTGGAGAGATTAATAAGTAATAGAAACAGTCAACAAATATACAAACTTAGGACAACATACAAAAAAACTTTAGATTGATGCTCCAATAAATAAAAAAGTGTGAGAACTCGCTTAGAATTGATGTGTGAAACTGAATGTTTTATTTAGAAGTAAATTACCAAAATTCATTAAAATTATCCGTCTATTACAACTAAATGTTTGTTTTGTTTTTAACCAAACATGTTTCATCTATTTGTGTTGAACATCATTAGTGGCATATAAAATAAAACAATTGCTTAGCTCTACATGTCCTGTTATGAGACAAAGCTTACCCTGGCAGAAACGTTGGGTTTCCTTACTACTTATAGTAATAGTATTATGGTTTACCACTTACTTTCGTGTTTAATATTCGTTCCAAGTGCCCATTGCCCCTTGTGTAGCCATTGAATGACTGAAATATAAGTTTTAATTTAATTATACGAGATACGCATCTCACTGACCCTGAACTTGCTTACTGTACGCTGCGGTTGACGTTGCTAGTGAAGGGTTAACTGAGGTATCATGGGAGCTGTAGAACGTACACTGTAGTGGTTTCTTGGGGTGGGGAGGGGCAAACTCTATGTGTGTGTGTGTGTGTGTGTGTGTGTGTGTGTGTGTGTGTGTGTGTGTATGTGTGTATGTATGTATGTGTGTGTGGGTGTGCGTGTGTATGTTTTGTGTGTTTGTATATTCTTTAAGATAAGCCTGTGTGTATGTATATCTATGTATCTTTTTTTTTTTTTTTGAGTGGTACGCTGTGACTTACTTGGTATACTGTCCTACTGTAATGTTCAATAGCCATATAAAATTTAAAGCAAAGAAAAAATACATCAAATATAGATATATCAGGTCTCTAAAAAAAGACATACGCACATATGCCTATAAAAACACACAAGCACACACACACACACACACACACACACACACACACACACACACACACACACACACACCTTACACATCATCCTCCCTTTCCACGTACACATTCTGCTGCACTGCTACCCTTTATACTGGACAGACAATATTACAGAAACAAACAGAAAGATAAAAATGGCTTAGAATATATTTTGGAAATTGAATGATGCATTCAGAAATAAATTTCCAACGTGCCTTGAACGGGAAGCCCACACTTGGTCTATAATGCAAATAGTAACTGATGTAAGTGAAACACGGACGTCAAATGTTCCATCAGAACACAAACTGAGGGTTTCCATCAAGCAGTGGAAAAATGAATGTAGGGTATAATAACAAGGGACAGAAAAGGAAACGAGTGGATGAGAGAAAAGGCAGGCGTAGGGAATGTAGTGCTGACTGATAGGGAATGGAAATGAAGTGGCCACATAGCGACACGAAATGATGGTAGTAGGACTACGGTGAGACTGCTTTAGGATCCTTAGCATAAGAAAAGAAGTTTATGATGACCTAATTAGACAGAGATCTCTGAGGTGTGGTTTCTCCTGTAACTGCTGCCAACAGTTTTTCAAGGTTGATGGAAAGGCATCACTTGTTACATCAAGAGTTCATGCGGAGGTGAAGGAATCGGTGAAACAAACACAGGATGGGATGGACGGCGGGTATGTTAGTGTTGAGTATGTTTTAGAACACATACTTTTTATATAACTATTGTTTATAATCGTCATCGTCCCTGAGGTGGAGGGAACGCGAGCTGGCAGCGGTCGTGTTGGCTCTCATCATCCTTAGATTACAACAATTAAAGCACATAAACAATACATAGAACGAAATAAAAACTATAATATTTGCTTGATGTGATCTGTCTGACTATAATGGAACTGTGTTCTGTTTATTTTCTTAGTGAAGGATTTGGATGCAGACGTGACTCAGCAAGAAGCATTATGAGAAAAAATGTGGGGTGAGTACTAGAAAGGGTCAAGACATGAAATGTAGAGTAGGATTGCAATTTGGATAAGGTAGACTTAAAGAAAATATACGAGGTGTGACAATCAAGAAATGAGAATGATTTTCTTTGCAAGATGTGGCAACCCTGCAGGCTTGCGTAGGCACAATAACATTAACCATGGTGTATAATCTGCTTCTAGTCCAAGCGGCACATCGATGCACCTGGTCAGCCGTGTGTTGTGCTGTAATAAATTAGTACGTGTTTGTGGCTCTCGTCACGGAAATGGAACTGCATAATATTGGGCAACGGTATGCCACTTCTTTTTGCGTAGAATTGGGTGAAAACGCGACGACAACTTACAGAAAGCTTCAGAAGGCTTTTGGAGAGGAGGTTATGTCAAGACTCAAGTTTTTCGTTGGTATAAAACGTTTAGTGAAGGCAGAAGAAGTGTTCTCACAGACGGATGTCAACTTGGCCAGGGTGCGTGAACTCGTACGATCTGATCGAAGATTATCCGTGAAAATGATTGCAGAAGAACTGAACATCTATCTAGAAACGGTTCGTCTAGCAATAACTGAAGATCTAGGTATGAGAAAGATTTGTGCAAAAATGGGCCCCAAAAATCTCACACCACAACAGTGTGAAACATGGGAAAAATGTGGCAGCCGATCTGTTACAGCAAACGGAAATCAATCCAGTACTGTTGAGCTGTGTTATCACTGGTGATGAAAGTTGGTTTTTTCATTAAGATCCAGAGACATAACGCCAAAGTTCGCAGTGATGCTCAAAGGGGTCACCCAATCCAAGAAAAGCTTGCATGTCAAAGTCATGAGTGAAATGCATGCTTGTGTGCTTCTTTGATTCCAAGGAAATTGTTCATAAAGAGTGGGCAAAAAGTTAACCAACATTACTACAAAGAAATTTTAGAAAGACTTCGTAACAGAGCTCTTCGTGTACGTGCCAACATTGCTGATAATTGAATTCTGCGTCACGATAATGCGCCATCCCATATTGCTCTGTCCGTACAGCAATTTTTAACCTCAAAACGAATTTTAGTACTATCACTGCCACCTTATTCACCAGATATCACTCAGTGCGACTTTTTTCAATTTCCAGGAGGCAAAATGGCGGTCAAGGGACACCATTTTCAAACAACACAAGATATCCAAGGAGCTGTGACGAGGGTCTTGGAGAATATTACAGAAGATGAGTTCCAGAAATGTTACCATCAATGGCAGAAGCGCTGGAAAAAGTGTGTGCAATCAGAAGAGAACTACTTTGAAGGAGGCAACACTAAACATGACTAAAACGGTAAGCAACATTTTTTTCACGTCAGTCTCATTACTTCATTGTCGCACCTCGTATTTCACAGGACAGGTAGGTATGAGAAATGATACCACAATCTGTGAGGGGAAAGGTTGCTGAAATTACCCAGAGAAAGGATATGGATAGTGTGGAGATGTAGTGAAAGATGCAGACTTTGCAGCATTTCGGTGTTCCCTAGGCTTTGAGATGCAACATGGTGTTGGGATTCCAGTTTGCGCTAGGTATTCGATTATTGAAGGCGTTCCACGTGTTTGAGGAGACGTGGTATCTTTCGAGCCCGCTGACGATGAGTAAATGTATAAGGAGACAAAACAGCTAAGATCACCAGTCTCCTGTTCAACCTCCAGTGCAATCAGTGTACCCGAACTGCCCGCGTATGTAGTGCATTCTGCGTGCAAGTGTGAGAAAAAAATTTTGAAATGTGTGTGAGTTCCTAAGGGACCAAACTGCTTAGGTCATCGGTCCCTAGACTTACACACTACTTAAACTAACTTAAACTAACGTATGCTAAGAATAACACACACACCCATGCCCGCGGTAGGACTCGAACCTCCGGCGGAAGGGCCCGCACAGTCCGTGACATGACGCCTCAAATCGCGCGGCCACTCCACGCAGCAACGTGAGAAAGTTTTCTAAATGTTTGTGTAGCAGGTATCTGAGGCGGAACGTGGAGACCTGCACGGTATTCACCTAGTGGGATGTGGAAAACTGCTTAAAAGCCATATCCATGCTGGTGGGCTCAACTACCCCTCGTCGTTAATCTACCGATCGGATTTGATCGGACACTGACATAGCTCTCTGCATTGAAGCGTTCGCGTTAACACGCGCGCCACGGGCACGTTTTGGAGCCCGGTATACGTAAAATATCTACGATGGAGGTTATTCTGGCACAGAGATGGGAGGCGGAGTGGATGGCTCTCAAGTACTTGAAAGGAGTAGTGAAGTTAGGGAGAGGTCGATATATAGCTTTTGTGCAGTACCTTTTTGCAGACTGCAAGAAAAACTGGAAATAAAGGAGAGCGAGAAGAGCACAGTGAACTACAAAGTAGTGTTGTTGTTATACTCACGAGCAGCGTTATTCCAGGCACAGGGAAGGCCTGTGTGCGTGATGGGTTGCCGTCAGGCATGTAGCGGAAGAACTCGTACTCGTCCTTGTACCACTTGACGGAGTAGAGCGGGGCGCCGTCTGTCGAATAGTTGCACAGCATGCTGACGTTGTCGCGCACGTCCACCTGCGCGGGCACTCGAAGCTCGATCAGCTGCACAGCGCTGCACGTCCCTGAAAGCACAGATACTTGGATTATTTTATTTGGATTTGAAACTTACAGGCAAACAATTTATTCAACTAACAAACACTCACATACAAAATGCTTTGTTTTAATCTGGGTCGTGGAGTCTACAACGAAATTCTATAAAGATGTCATTAGATATCTAGTTAGAAAGATGTCCCATAGACCTTTCCACGGTTTCTGACGATAGGATTAGGATTGGTTCATCTTGGGGGATATGTGTACATTTTTTGTTAATTATTTCTTCTTACGTAACAAATGAATCAATATTTTTGACGACTAACTACGGGTATTTGAATGCTGTACAGCGAACCGTACCTGTTTTTAATGCAATTTTTGTCTGTGGAATAGCATAAGATGTACGAAAGAAATTACTAGATTAGACACTGTATTAGTTTACTACCTTTCAAGTATTTCATAAAACTTGAAAAATGCTCAAAGAACTTCGTGGTGACATTCTGATATTCTTTCTAAGCCACCGCTAGCTTTAGTTATGAGTAACTAATGATCTTTGATACCATGGCTGTGTTTTCATATAAGCCGCTGCAGGTCAGAGATACAATAAATCTCATGAGCAATGAATATATTATAAGTGTGACTTCAAGATCTTAGCAATGGTTCCCAGATATAGGAAATGTCGGTAGTGCGTTATTACAATGTTGATTGACAGTAATCTCTCAACAACACAAACTACTTTTGGCCTTAAATGAAGGATGCAGTCCAATGAGAGGTAGTTGTCTGTAGAAGTACTGCTACCTCACGAGTTACCAGTTTCGTCAGACTGTGTATCGGAGTCACAGATCCGTTAGTAAGGTTGTCAGACTTGCGATCATTGTAAGTATAAGATAATCCTGCTCATTGAAGGTTTAACCCCCGACAGCAGCTTTCCCAAACATCAGCAAGCGCCTTGTCAATTTGACCTGAAACTCAATATCACAGAGTTTCAATTCACAGGCAGCGGGCCATAACACCTAGTAATTCCAAATATTACACTCCTTACTAATACGCCTTCGAGCCCAGTTTTCGTTATTAGCTTAGAAGTTAGTCGGAATATTCTTTTTGACTGTTGATTAAATTTGGAAATGTTACAGTCAATCGGGGTAACTTTGTACCACATTTTTCCATTTTTTCAAAAGGCTGGTCACAAGATAAATTACCCATCATAACAGACATCACTACAGACATTGTAACATGTTACATGTATAGTTGTTAAATGCTTGGAAAAATGAAAATGTAGGCTAACTATGCCCTTTTGGAGTAAAATTTCTGTTTTAATATCGGTAAAAAGTTATACCGTCTTTTGGGGAAGAGGGAAAGACTACAGAAATACTCATTAGAAATCACAGAAGTATTAAAATTGTTACCTTTGGTTCAATATAACAAGTACATGAAGCAGTAGCCATTTGAAACAAAAGCATCAAGTGGTACAAAGATACCCTCAACGGTGAAAAGTTACCCTGATTGATTGTATGTAACATGTCTTTAAACATCATTACATTACATTAATCCTTGTTCCATAGATCATGAATACGACATTTCGTAATGATGTGGAACGTGTCACTTTAACGTAAGGTTTCTTTTCACAAAATAATTAATATTTATTTTATTTATTTATTTTACAGTTACTACTTCATATCTAAGGATTCATCGCACCACTTCTTTGAGACATAACTACCATCGTAAGTTCGCTTATGTTGTCCACAGTCTACTAAGACAACAATCAAAGAATCATTAAAAGCCCCTACGATGCAGAAACATTTACGTAGATAATATGAACTACCCACTTGGAGGTCTCTGTGAACATCAATGTGCCATGTTCATAAGCAGTGGCAGTCGACTGGTTGATGTGGAGACACTCTCTCTTTCCTACTAGCGTTTGTCCGGTCGTACGTGGGCACTGTTTTCAAGATATGTCATATGAGTGTTATTTAACTTTGAGATGGAATGCCGTTTCTGCCGTCACAATCAGCCAAAGACATGGAAGTCACATGCGGAATCTATCTGTTACTCTCTTACACTTTCTTTGTGTTTTTGCTATCGAATTTCAAATGATTGTACGTAGTACTTTCTGAGGCAGAGATTGGGGACGAGACCATAATTCGCCTAAAAGAGTGGGGAAAGCCGAGTAAGATTAGACACAGGCTTGAGGGGTAGCAGACCAGCAGTCGCTAATCTGCGACAAAGTGTCGAAGCGTGTCTGTGCCGCAAGAAGGCACTCTGCACGTTAAGCTGTACGTCAGGTCGAAGTACCTGTTTGAAAATTCCTGATATAAAAAACTTTCACATTTGTTGGTGTTTCATATAGGAAAATTCTAAATACAGGGTTGCGCTACATTATAAATACTCAAATAAGAGACTAAAATAGTATTTGCAGTTGCTCTCCCATGATAGTTGCTCTTTCTCCAGCTGCTACTCACCTTACACCAGTCTGCTCTTTTTGAGAAGTTCTCTTTTCTTTACTCTAGAGTTATCAATCAGCATCTGTTAGTTTCATTCTGAATGAGGTCCCTGGACTTCTTTCTTCATCAAATTTTTTTGCTTGGACGTTTCATCTATTCACACCTAGAGACACAATTGTTTAATTACTCTGAAAGCAGCTATTATCTAGCGCCTTTAGGTTACCAGGAGAAATAACACTTCAATGAACACTTAGCACGTGTCGTACAGAATCCCTGTGTCTCACTGAAGTTTCGTTCTTCAGTACTATCTTCGCATTATTGTTAAATAACAAAATACCAAAAATCAGTCCTGGATTACGAATCAGTACATTGCTAATACAATGTGTCAGTCGTTTTGTACCCATGATGATGCACACATTACACATCATATTAAATTAACTTGAGAATTGCATGAGTGTTGATCGATTTTTATTTCAGTTTCATTTTAATATAAATGTAAATTTCGTGTGACTAGGGCCTCCCGTCGGGTAAACTGTTCGCCGGGTGCAAGTCTTTCAATTTGACGCCACTTCGGCGACTTGGGCGTCGATGGGGATGATATGATGATGATTAGGACATCACAACATCCAGTCACTGAGCGGAGAAAATCGCCAAAAACCCGGGAATCGAACCCGGGCCCTTAGGATTAACATTGTGTCGCTCTGACCATTCAGCTACCGGTGGCGGACTTCATTTTATTGTAGGCCTGTGATTAAGTGATGTACTCTGTATCATTTTCTGTTTCATTTTCGTCCGTTATGCAAAGATAAAGTTACTAACAGCGCTTCTGTAACCTAACAAATTGATTCACTGTGGTCATAGTGAGTAGGTACTGGTTTCGTGACGTATGAATAAATAGTAAAGTGACTGATAAAAGTACAAAACATATAACCTGATAAATAAGTACACTGAGGTGACAAACGTCATGGGATACGTCCTAATATTGTGCCGGCCGGGGTGGCTGAGCGGTTCTAGGCGCGACAGTCTGGACCGCGCGACTGCTACAGTCGCAGGTTCGAATCCTTCCTCGGGCATGGATGTGTGTGATGTCCTTAGCTTAGTTAGGTTTAAGTAGTTCTGAGTTCTAGGGGACTGATGACCTCAGAAGTTAACTCCCATAGTGCTCAGAGCCATTTTGAACCTTATATCGTGTTGGAAGCTTTTTCTTTCAAGGCGTACTGTAGCAGCTCGACGTGGCATGGATTCAACTAGTCGTTGCAAGCCCCTTAAGACATATTGGGCATGCTGCCTCTATTGTTCCATAACTGCGAGCATGTTGCCGATGAAGGGTTTTGTGCACGAACTGGTCTCGCGATTACGTCCCGTAAAAGTTCGATTAGATTCTTCTTGCTAACAGTTGTGGCCCGATGACATTTTGGGTATACGGCTTCGTGGAGTCTGCGTGAGAAGCCGCAAGGGGTAGCCGCGCGATCTGGGCGCCTACTCACGGTCCGTGCGGCTTCCCCCGTCGGATGTTCGAGTCCTCCCTCGGGCATGGGTGTGTGTGTTGTCTATAGCGTTAGTTAGTTTCAGTTAAATACGTAGTTTGTAGGCTTAGGGACCCATGACCTCATCAGTTTGGTCCCGTGAGGCCTTACCCCAAATTTCGAATTTCCAATTTCAGCGTGAGACTCAAATCCTACCATCAGCTGTTACCATCTGAAATCTGGACTCATCCGAGCAGGCCACTAGGGTCTAATCGATATGGTCACAAGCCGTGGGAGAGGCACTTCAAGCGATTTCGTGATGTTAACTAAGGTACTCGCGTAGGTCGTCTGATGCCGTAACACATTAACGCAGATTTTCACGGTAGCATCATAACGGATACGTTCCTCATACGTCCCACATACATTACTGCGATTATTTTACGCAGTATTGTTTGCTAGAACTAACAACTCCATGCAAACGCCGCTGCTCTCAGTCGTTAAGTGAAGGCCGTCGGCCACAGCGTTGTCCATGGTGAGAGGTAATACATGAAATATGGTGCACTCTTGACACTGTGCATCTCGGAATACTGAATTCCCTAATTATTTCCGAAATGGAATTTTCTGTGCATCTTGCTACTATTATCACTCCGCGTACAAAGTCAGTTGATTCCCATCTTGCAGAGAAGTTACGTCGGAAAACTGTTCACATGAATCACTTGAGTACAAATGACAGCTTCACCAATGCACTGTCATTTTATGACTTGTGTATGGGACACTACCGGCATCTGCATATGTGCACATCGCTATCCCCTGACTGTTGTGGCCTCGATGTATATTTGTGCAGATTTGTATAGTATACTTAAAATGTTGTCCCTATTTAACAGATTAGTGAATTTGGTTTAAAACTATCAGAATAGCAGCTTCTTCACTGGTTATCCTTCTTTATGTTCCTCACTGGTAGCAAAAGTAAAGACAATTCCAAATTTGAAATCATCTTCCATCGTACAATTTTTACATAATATTCACTAGGCCCTTCAGTAGAAAGAAAGTTCGGTAGGGCTACTTGTTTATTGCAGTAAGCCAAGTGCATCACGATAAACTGAAGTCGGCTAACCACCAACTACAATAACTTTATTTTGTTCCAGGGTAGATCTACAATAAATTTACTCTACGCACAGGAAAAGTTAATTTCACTGTGACTAAACTGGCATGTGGACGTTCGAAGTTAATCTTTTAATCATGATCACCTTGGAATGATTTTCTATGCAATGTGTGAAATTAAAATTGAATGCCACTTAGGAAAACGTATAAAGGTGAGAATTTAGAACGGATATCTTTCCAGATAATTTCTGATAGCTAGAGTAAAGTTCATTTAATTCTGAATGAAAGGAGTTTCCTCAATGCTACAGCATAAGTCTCAGATACAGTCCTCTTCATTATATACACCGGATAATAATAATAAAAAATGAGTTTTGTTTCATCAGTACACAATACATTGTTGTAAGTACTTGTAGGAGAGACTTTTCAGTTTTTTCTTTTTTTTTTTTTAGTGGTATACTGCTCGAAACGTTGTTGTTGTTGTTATGTTAGCTGCTGTCGTTTGCAGGGCACCTTCATAAGCGTTTTACTTTTCTGTTTGCTGCAATTACAACGTCTGGAGTCATTTTTTTTTTCTTTTCTTTCGGACTCAGTTTCCCTTTTTTGCAGCTTCTGTACTCTCTGAGCTTCATATTTTTATGCCTATTACTACGTCTTCACTTTTCTTAGCGCTTCAGTATTTAATCGCATTTAAAGGTGGCCTTTAGCACCTCATAAGTAATAGCGAAGGAATTTACCACAAAGTGCGAGCTTGTGCTCTGCTTTTATTACTGGTATCAGTTATTCGGTACGTCTTTGGCGGAATAATGAGGATAAAACGTCGTAGAAGCTGCGTGACACCAGGTTTGCATGAAATTTCCTAATCATGGTAAATGGAAAAGAAACAGCCCGCAGTCGTTCTCCTAGAAGCGAATGATGTGTTAAGTTCTTCCCAGGAAGCGTTGTACGCTGCTCGGCAGTTTTTCTTTTTTCTTGGCTGCGCCCTTGGCGTTTGGTGCCTGCCCATGCCTCTCGCCATCCCTACACCCCTCCCATCTTTTTCTCTGTCGCTTGGTATAGGTGTGTGTGGGTGTGCGAGGTCAGGAGAAGGAAGTTCGCCCGGAGGTCTGCAGTAACGAGCTGCCTTCTTCACTGATCGGCTGCCCATCCAGAAAACCGTTGAGCAGAATCATGCGGATCTCGTATTACGTCGTCATGTGTTGCAGTACGTCCTCTAATGTTCTCGAATTTCCTTAGGCAGACGCCTACTGCGTGAGCTACACGCGACTATTTGTCCATAGGACAGCGTCTTTGCCCATATAGTTTTTATTCTAGGTCACAAAGTATTTTACATTCTGGGCTTTCGCAGCTATCGACAAGCACAGTGTTACGAAGAATTCCGCTGACAGTTGGTACAATTCTTGTTTTATTGACACACAACCGGTTTCACCGCTTAAAGCCGCATCATAAGGTGCAACAATGTTAAAGGGTCGTAGGTACCCATATTATCCAGTGAATATTGTATACTTTATTTTGGTGAACGAAGGGTGAATAAATACGTGATCCAATAATTTCGTAAAATTTGCTGTTGGGTGGATCATGCAGTTACAGACATTTGTTTTAAAATTTGCCTGCATCGCTGTGACGTCAGGGCAGCCCGTTCTTGGGAAGGGTGGAAGCGGCACTCAAAAGTTACTAACAAGGACTCTTTAGTGCGAACTCGAATGGGAGTCGCTGGAACATTTTTTTCACTGATGCTACTCTTTGTAATAGCCCGCCACTTTTGTGCATAAGACGGGTCCTTTCTAACCTTGTAGGCTGGAAAGAAGAAGACGTTGTTTTTCTGATATTCTAGTGATAAAGTTTAGAGTAGCGGTATTTGTAGCTGATTGCAGAACAGGTCTGTTAACGCCAATGTAAATTTCGCGTAGAGTCGGTAAGTGAAATTAGGTTTCGTGCGGAAGCTAGAGGCATTCATTACTTCGTCGGTCCAATTTGCGAATAACTAGGAAATAACAAGTAGCGCTACAAGGTACCGTCCGCCTACAACTAGATCTACATGGATACTCCGCAAGCCACCGTAGGTTTTGGAAGGTGCCTGTACCATTACTAGTCATTTCCTTTCCTGTTCCTAGAGCAAACACAACAAGAGAACATCGACTGTCTATGTGCCTCCTTACGAGCCCTAATTTCTCGTATTTTATCTTCGTGGTCCTTACGCGAGAAGTAAGTTGGTGGCATTAGGATCATTCTGCAGGCTGCTTCAGATGCCGGTTCTGTATATTTTCCCAATAGTGTTCACGGAGAAGAACGTCACCTCCGGGGCTTCCCATTTGAGTTTCCGAAGCATCTTCCTAACACTTACGTGTTGTTATAAACTACCGGTAATAATTCTAATAGCCTTACACTGAATTACTTCAATGTCTTACTTTAATCCGACCTGGTGCGGATCCAGAACACTGGAGCAGTACTCAAGGACAGGCGGCACTAGCATCCTATACGTGGACTCCTTTGCGGATGAGCCACACTTTCGTGAAACTTATGCTGTCTTGTGGAGTATATATGTAGATGAAGACGCAGATGTTTGACGTCCCGTGGACAACGAGGCCGTTACAGATGGACCGTAAGCTCGTATTGAGGAAAGACTGAGGAAGCGACCTCCATCATCCTTTCAACTAATGTAGAAAAACGACGTAAGACCTAAATATCGATCGTCGGACGGGAATTTGAAATGCAGTTCTGCCGTAAGAAAGCCAGTGTTTTACCACACGAGGCGCTATAAGTGTTGAGCAAACATTCTAAGCAATTAGTTGAAAAAACATTGACCACAGCTCGCGGAGGTTGATCAAAGGGGGTCACACCCCATTCTACGAGGTCACAAACAAGCACTATAGAAATGACATCAGATGACAGCATTGGCACCCTTCTTGTCCCTCGTAGGATTCACCCAAGTTTTGGGAACATTGTGGTGATGTATTATGTGTAGGACCGTATGCCACGCCTACCTATGCTGTAGAGATCATAAGTTGAAGTCTGTCGTCACATCGAGGACAGGCTCGTTACAGAGTATACCCTGTGAAATAACCAGGATATTGGCCAGGTACTATTAAAGGGAGCCTTCGTGGCATTTAGGAAGGCCACGTACAAATCTGAACGGCCGCTACTCAAGAAGGCAAATCGAGCCCCTTACCCATTGTGCCTCCTTGGTCAGTGGCGCTGCAAGCATGAGATCGGATGATGGGTGCTGCTATGATTCACCAGTCAGAGATGGTAGAGGCGTATGAGAGGATATCATTTTAGCCCATTTATTGCCTAATGTGTGCTTCGACATAACCGTACCTTACTAACGGGGTGTTCCAATGTACGAGTATACAACTATTCACCAGCCCAGCCGCACTTTGCCCATTGCCACTAACCGCCGTGTCCTGTGACGTTTTACGAGTGCAACCAAACGTTCATGTGTGTATACACACACATGAAGAAAATACGTCATATGAATATGAGTCCAGTAATGCTTCTATCAAGTTTAGGGCCACTTGTCTAATATCTTTCGATTCCAGCGATTTGAAAATGGACTTGGAGCAGCACACAGCAGCTTTGTCAGCCGCACCTCCAGGTGTCACAGCAAGCACGTCACTTCAAGAGGACTGTCACTGAACCCTCAGTCACGTCCATTTTCGAATTTAACGTTTACCATGCCTTTCTGGACTTGAACTTTTGATATGGAGATATGACTGTGTATTGTTGTGTAAGGCGGTTCTGGCACTGTTCATCGGTTCGGCTCTGGTCTCACGTGACTTTCAGTAGTAAAGTTCGCTTTCTGCGCCATTTTTATCCACCGACGTATCGTCACACTCTGCATTTTTCTCGGCAGTGACCTGCATGGTTCGTGTGACGCTACGAGACAAAAAATTTGTGCAACTCTTTGTAGTACAGTAATCGTGAGGGACACACTTGAAGAAGGCGAAATGGTCTACCACATGAAACTCTTTATTGTATGAAACTCTTGACTATGTCTGCTTCAGCTATAATTCTTTGGTTAACCGCCATTATTTAGAGTTCAATATCACTGAAGGTAATTTTCATATGTGACTCACTTCATTGCCTAACTTACATGTGATGTCATCTATTTTAAGTGATCTCGTCGGACTTGCAAAAGACATAATTGTTTACTAGTGTTCATCTCATACTTGGTTTTCGTTTAACGAAAGTGTACAAAAATATGAAGTTGACAGATGCCTATCTGACGTGAGGATTTAATATATGTTACTGGAAGTGCCACTTAACGTTTCTGTCTGGTGGGACTGTTACAGTGATGATGACCCGCGAAGACGGAACAGGTATGTATGTAGAAGATGTAGGTATGTATGTATGTTTATGTGTGGTTTTTGCGAGGAGATGCTGTGGATGTTCGCCAGTTGCTATTGCTTGGCATTTGTTGCACTGTGGACTGTCCACCCGCTGTAATAATGCGCGATATTCGACGATAATCCCTTTTCTAAGGAAAGTGATTTAGCATAGTAAATATGACCCCTGGGGTTACATCTGTATTGTATTTAGTGGATGACTGTGAAGTCTGATTGGGTATTGCAGTGTTATGTTTAGGTTACTACCGGCGACTACGGAAGTGTAAGGGAGGGGAAGAAGCTCTATGCTGGCACATAGGAAGGAAGGTAGAAGATAAGGGTTTAACATCCTGATGGCAATGAGATCATTAGGAACTGTGCTTGAATTCAGGATGGGGAATGCAATCACCTGTGTCCTTTTGAAAGGTACCATCCTGCCACTTGCTTGACACAATTTATGGAGCCATGGAAAATTCACAATTGGTTGGCTGTATGTAGATTAGAACCATCACCATCGGCTAGGCGAGTCTGGTGTCTTAGAACTGCATCTTCTCGTTCGGGCCTTACTTGGCTAGAATACCACCATTCGGGTGTCCAACGTGGCTCTCTCGTTTGAACGGTGTACAAAAAATGGGTCACCTTATTGTATTATTAGACTTCAACTTCAGATTAACGCACTGTATTGTGATCACGAACTGTACGCGACTTATTGTCCTCCCCGTTTAGTAAAGACACTACAAATAAAGATAAATATTCAATTACCTGAAGCGAAACCCCAAGACAGTGATGAACGCCGCCATATCAGTGTGACAGCTATTTTAGCGATGGGCTGCTGATTTGCTCTTTAGGCAACTTTTTGTTTTCCTATTACTGGAACCAAAGCCATTCAGAGTGTTTTAATTAAGAGAAAACGCGGAACTGTACATGACTGACAAGTTTCGAGAGTTTCATCAAAAACACTTCTCCAAGAATTGCGCAAATCAGCAGCAATTTCTGGTCCTCCGTGGGAAGGATTTTTATTAATTCCAGAGCGGCCACAGTGCCTGTTGGTGTTGTTAACCGAGTTAGGACGGCTAAAAGAGCCGCAACCTACGGCCCAAAGACTCGCGACGGGCGTCCAGCGCTACATCTACATCGCACTCCTCGCTACTGCAACGCAATTTCCTGTGAATATATATGCAAGCATTTACCGCCCGAGTGGAACCAGGCGTTCGTATAAAACACTACTGCAAGTCGTAACCAGAATACCAATGATGCTGCCTTAAGCATGTTTGTGATGTACTATATTATGGAAATTCGTATGCGAGGTAACGCAAAATGTGAGAAGCAAACATGCAGCAGAAAACATTTTGCATATTTGCACACGGTTTCAGTTTAACTTTACACATAGTACTAAATACGTGCTATTCTCTTGGTAGGTTATTGGTATTTTGCTCAGCTAGGTACCTGGTCTTGCCAAAATGTATTCGTAAAAACTGCACTAAAGTAGATGTAACAAAATAGAATTTACACAAAAAAAGAGACTACCAAATCTAATATTTAAATGGATATTCTCAGATGAAATAACAGTAAAAGTTCCATTAACAGGAAGAGAATAATCAAGGTAATTTATAAAACAAGAGAGATGTCCGAGGAACAAGCGCACGAGGCAGTTAACAGTTAACACAATGGACGAGTGATAACCTCAGTTATGGTCCAGCGAAACAGCCCGTTAGCTTTCTCTCATGTTCAAGATAACAAATTGCAGTTCCACCGCTTGAAATTCATTTCTCTTCATATATGTTTGTGAACACTGTGCTCTTTTATTTCATCCACGGCTGCTTTTATTGTTGTTAAGGCCACGTCTGTACAAAATATTTCACTCGAAAAGTATTTCCGCGGCAAATCATAAGCTAGTTTTGCCTATTGTTCACCGCCCATTTTATATGAGCATGGCTGGACGCGCTAACAGTGAACCTACCAATTATTTAAGATTTCTTTCGTTATTGTGGAGGCATTCGTTAGGGCTTATTTCTGTTTATATAAAGAAGTTCTGAACGACGCTTACGATATTTGGTATACTTTTATACACATTGTAATGAACCTTCTAGCTTAAAATACAACAGTTACTACGACATCACAAAACATCATCAAAATACGGAAAAGTAATACCTGTAAAGAAATTCATATTACTTTCTTTCAAACTGTGTATTTAAACTCTGCTCAAAATGAGCAGACGTTCTTTATATACTGCGTGTATTTAGAAAGTAAATAGATATTAGTAGAAATGGTTCAAATGGCTCTGAGCACTATGAGACTTAACATCTCAGGTCATCAGTCCCCTAGAACTTAGAACTACTTAAACCTAACTAACCTAAAGACATCACACACATCCATGCCCGAGGCAGGATTCGAACCTGCGACCGTAGCAGTCGCGCGGTTCCAGACTGAAGCGCCTAGAACCGCTCGGCCACCAGACATTAGTTATTTTCCTTTTACAATAATTTTAAAATTAAACTTATTTAGGAGGTTTGATATTACGTTCTTAGATATGACATTGCGTTAATTATAACTTAGTGGTAGAGTGAGCAGCAATTAGCGCCTGTTTGCTGATGGCGCCGTAATGTTTGGGGAAGTGTTGCCTTAAGTGACCGTAGGAGTACATATTTTGAGTGGAACAGTAATAGAATGACTAGTTACGTCGGAAGTCACATTCCCCTATGCACCGTATGGTGAGTTGTAGAGTATGGATGTTGGCGTGGATAAAAACTTGAGACTCAATAAACAACTGATTTTAATGGTTAATGAAAACCAACTCAGCCGTATTATTACAAATTTATCGTGTTGAGACCGCCTTCGTACTTGGAACATAGTTAAGTTGCCCAGATGTGCTACATCCATGCCATAAATCGTCTGGTGGTCGTTGATTAGGTTACAAGCCAAATCCAGGTACAATGATCACACACATTCTGCCAACCGCCTGGTGGACGTATTGTGAGCAGACTCAGAATGTAGCATTAAGCACTATCTGGAAACTATGTCATAGTTCACCTCGGTTCAGCGCGGCAGATTTCTACCGAAACGTACGGATTAGATTCCCAGCCGGGTCGGAGATTTTCTCTAGCCAGGGGACTGTGTGATATGTTGTCCTCGCCTTCGTACCGTCATTACTGTCACTAAAATCATCTGCATGGCGTCATATGACAAGTCTAAGCCTATGTAACTTCGTACCAGGGTACAGCTTGGCCCTTATGAATGTTCTGAGTTGTCGAAACACATTGCCGTATCATCCACTGTTCAGATGGCTCTATGAGCACATCCCACAAGCCAATTACAAATTTTTACCTCTGAAATGAGGTGCTAAAGCGTCTTTGACATAATGACAGACAAAACACTTCCTGATCAACGCATTAAACTTAACTTTGAGTTATATTATTATGTGGGTTTAAGCTGTGTTACAATTAAAGGTCACAACCTAATAATTCTTTCGTGTGTATGCCATTGATCTGGGTGAACTTCTTAAACTGTGTCGACAGGTTTATGCTTACTGGTTAAAATGACTGTAGCAATGTAAAAATGGGGGACGAATTCCAATGAATAGTGTGTCTTGATGGTGAGGGTGAGATTTTTCATTTTTGAGTTTCCACTTTCTATATTTATTTCTGTGAACTAGAAACGCCGTGAAGAAACAAATTTAATATTAGGAAGGATTTGTATAGCCCACATGTTCACGATACACATGAAAATAAGGTGGGATTATCTATTTTGTTCTGGAGGTAGATTTTATGTGGGTGATTGAGCACAACTTAACGTTGACGCCAGAGGACTTTTGACTTCAGAGGTTGTTCCTCTGAGTTGCTGTAACCTACAATATATTAGACCCATGCTGTGAATACTCTTAACCACCATAACCAAATCTTGTAAAAACCGACATTTCGTTTAAGGAGACGGTGATAGACTTATTATACGTTTTTCAACACAGTTGTCCTTTATGAAACAATCATGACCCGTTTAGGCCTGCAATGGTCATCTTCAGATGCTACCATACAGCAAAGAAAAACTTCCATTAAGACCTGAAAAAGAGATTTACTAGGTCTTCTTGAGAGCTAAGATATGTGCTGTCAACATACATGTGGTTCATACCTATGGGCGTTGTCAAGTAAACATAGTATAGGAAATCAGGAAATTTTATGCAGTGCGTAAAGGGTATAAATACAGATATTCCTGTTGGTGACTGACGACGGTGTACTGAACAACATCACATCAGCATTTACGTCATTTGCAGACTACTAATTATAGCCATTAGAAGTCGTATGTTTAAGGATGCGTAGTAGCACCAAGTAAACGTGGCAAGAGCAAGCCGTTAATGTTTATTTTGTCCTGAATAGTAGGTCTGTGTATAGTTACGACTTTGCAGGAAACATCAGGTCGTAATGTTTGTGACTTATTTGTTCGACATAGAGAAAAATCAACCAACACGCTAATATGTGTACGTATTAAGGTACCACACGTACCACATGTACCGACTCGTGGCAGTAACATATTAGACCTTCTGGTGACAAACAGACCCGAACTATTTGAAACAGTTACCGCAGAACAGGGAATCAGCGATCATAAAGCGGTTACGGCATCGATGATTTGAGCCGTATATAGAAATATTAAAAAAGGTTGGAAGATTTTTCTGTTTAGCAAAAGTGACAAAAAGCAGATTACAGAGTACCTGACGGCTCAACACAAAAGTTTTGTCTCAAGTACAGATAGTGTTGAGGATCGGTGGACAAAGTTCAAAACCATCGTACAATATGCGTTAGATGAGTATGTGCCAAGCAAGATCGTAAGAGATGGAAAAGAGCCACCGTGGTACACAACCGAGTTAGAAAACAGCTGCGGAAGCAAAGGGAACTTCACACCAAACATAAACATAGCCAAAGCCTTGCAGACAAACAAAAATTACGCGAAGCGAAATGTAGTGTGAGGAGCGCTATGTGAGAGGCGTTCAATGAATTCGAAACTAAAGTTCTATGTACTGACTTGGCAGAAAATCCTAAGAAATTTTCGTCTGATGTCAAAGCGGTAGGTGGATCAAAACAAAATGTCCAGACACTCTGTGACCAAAATGGTACTGAAACAGAGGATGTCAGACTAAAGGCCGAAATACTAAATGTCTTTTTCCAAAGCTGTTTCACAGTGGAAGACTGCACTGCAGTTCCTTCTCTAGATTGTCGCACAGATGGCAAAATGGTAGATACCGAAATAGACGACAGAGGGATGGAGAAACAATTAACATCGCTCAAAAGAGGAAAGGCCACTGGACCTGATGGGATACCAGTTCGATTTTATACAGGGTACGCGAAGGAACGTGCCTCCCTATTTGCAGAGGTGTACCGTAGGTCTCTAGAAGAGCGTAGCGATCCAAAGGATTGGAAAAGGGCATAGGTCATCCCCGTTTTCAAGAAGGGACGTCGAACAGATGTGCAGAACTATAGACCTATATCTCTAACGTCGATCAGGTGTAGAATTTTGGAACACGTATTATGTTCGAGTATAATGACTTTTCTGGAGACTAGAAATCTACTCTGTAGGACTCAGCATGGGTTTCGAAAAAGACGGTCGTGTGAAACCCAGCTCGCACTATTCGTCCACGAGACTCAGAGGGCCATAGACACGGGTTCACAGGTAGATGCCGTGTTTCTTGACTTCCGCAAGGCGTTTGATACAGTTCCCCACAGTCGTTCAATGAACAAAGTAAGAGCATATGGACTATCAAACCAGTTGTGTGATTGGATTGAGTTCCTACATAACAGAACGCAGCATGTCATTCTCAATGGAGAGAAGTCTTCCGAAGTGAGAGTGATTTCAGGTGTGCCGCAGGCGAGCGTCGTAGGACCGTTGCTATTCACAATTTACATAAATGACCTGGTGGATGACTTCGGAAGTTCACTGAGGCTTTTTGCAGATGATGCTGTGGTGTATCGAGAGGTTGTAACAATGGAAAATTGTACTGAAATGCAGTGGATCTGCAGCGAATTGACGCATGGTGCAGGGAATGGAAATTGAATCTCAATGTAGACAAGTGTAAAGTGCTGCGAATACATAGAAAGATAGATCCCTTAACATTTAGCTACAAAATAGCAGGTCAGCAACTGGAAGCAGTTAATTCCATAAATTATCTGGGAGTACGCATTAGGACTGATTTAAAATGGAATGATCATATAAAGTTGATCGTTGGTAAAGCAGATGCCAGACTGAGATTCATTGGAAGAATCCTATGGAAATTCAATCCGAACACAAAGGAAGTAGGTTACAGTAGGTTTGTTGGCCCACTGCTTTAATACTGCTCAGCTGTGTGGGATCCGTACCAGATAGGGTTGATAGAAGAGATAGAGAAGATCCAACGGAGAGCAGCGCGCTTCGTTACAGGATCATTTAGTAATCGCGAAAGCGTTACAGAGATGATAGATAAACTCCAGTGGAAGACTGCTGGAGAGACGCTCAGTAGCTCGGTACGGGCTTTTGTTAAAAGTTTCGAGAACATATCTTCACCGAAGAGTCAAGCAGTATATTGCCCCCTCCTACGTAAATCTCGCGAAGAGACCATGAGGATAAGTTCGAGAACATATCTTCACCGAAGAGTCACGCAGTATATTGCCCCCTCCTACGTAAATCTCGCGAAGAGACCATGAGGATAAGATCAGAGAGATTAGAGCCCACACAGAAGCATACCGACAATCCTTCTTTCCACGAAGAATACGAGACCGGAATAGAAGGGAGAACCGATAGAGGTACCCAGGGTACCCTCCGCCACACACCGTCAGGTGGCTTGCAGAGTATGGATGTAGATGTAGATGTAGAATATCTGCACTTACAGATGTTACACCCAGTATATAAAGCTAAGTGTACTTTTCCTTTCCTACTCGTTTTGATAGATGTGAGCGTATTCACTCCTGAAAACCATGAAATATGACAATGATATTTCAATCAGTTAGTCATAAAACATGAAAACAGAATGCAGCTTTATTGAAATAGTAAAACCTATTTAAAACAGAGTGAGGTCATTGAAGTACAAGAGACAGACTGGCAAACTTTATGGTACAAAAAGGGTGGTTATAATTGAACTTTCGCTACTCGAGTGATCCCCCATGAGAAACCAGTGATTGTAGGACAATCAAACTATGCGTAAACACTTGTAAGGACATGGGAAGGAGAGATAACTGACAAATGATTGAAAGAAACACATTTTAATTTCCACTTGAGAGGGTAACGATTGTTATTTGCGTACAACGTTTACTTTCCAGATTACATTTTTAGGACTGTCTATATCGCCAGCACTAGAAATACCGTTTAGCAACAGTTCGCTGCACATTTTGAACAGTGGTCCATGAAATGCTCAGCTATCGAGACGCAGCTCGAGCACGGCTTGAAGACCGCACGCTGCGTTCAGCATTCTCAGTCATGGCAACAGTAAATTCTTCAGCAGTCTGTGGAGCAATTGGCCGTCGGCTTCTATCAGGAGCCATTCCCTAATTGACGGTTAATTTCAACTTTCGAACATTGTTCTTAAACCCCGGTGCGGAAGAGGACCTCTCTACACTCCTTTAATACATTGGTACTAGCGAAGAGCAGCAAATGCTGCTGTTATTTTGATAAAACGGCTTTACGAGTAAAGCCCTATGCACCTTTTCCAGACCCATGGTGACTGCAGCCGTAACGCACACTGATGCTTATGATTCAACCCTAAGTCGCCATACCAGTAACAGTACCTAACGGCAAGTCATGAAACTACCATACCAACAACGCATATCCTGCAGCGCCGAGTCCGAACATAATGCCTATAATGTTTTGTACCCGTCCGGTAAATACTTTTCTGTCTACGCTGGCTCAAGCAGCGAGAGACTAATTCTAACTACCCTGTATCTCCAATGCCTAACAGCACTGTACTTCGGGCTTGTAGATGTTTATGCCACTGCGCATAAGCTTAAAAGGAGCGATGCAGAATGGACGAAATGGGCAGTTCCCTGTTGCAGCTCGCTGGCATGCTTCTTCTGGCTCAGGGGTGTTAACATTAGCTGGGTAGATGATACGAAGTGCAGACGCTGCCCGGAAGCCACAATGTTGCACTCGTTCACATGGAGGCTACATCATCAGCTGAAGCATGTATGTAGGACTCAGTGACTACCTCAAATAAATATATCATTGTAAATATTAAAATATAATGAGTTTGGAATTTATGCACATTGTAATATTTACGACAATCTATTTAGTTCCTAATACATGCTCCAGCTGATAATGGGGACTATCTGCGAGTGAGTGTCGGGCTGCGTCTACAGTTCTTAGCATCTGCCCAGATAACGCAAACATCTCGCAGCCGGAAGGAGTCTGCCAGCGAACAGTAACAACAAAGTGCCCTCCTGGTTGCCCATTCAGCAGCCTGAACTGCAGCACCATCAGGAGATGTAAATACAGTATGTGCCATAAGGATTGCTGCTCCCTCTCTTTTATTGTAACGATTATCTGTTTTAAATCAGTTTTACTGTTTTAACTGCTTTCATGCATCAAGAATAATTGATTGAACCTTATTGTAATATTTCTCATATTTTATTAGTTTCACGAGATAAGATTGTCTTACAGAGGGCGTTCGCATCTTACGCAACGATTAGGGATGGGAAAGTACATTTAGTTGTATATGTATAATTCCCTGACTTCGGATACACTGCTCAGGCGACAATTCACCAGATGCCATATGTTAATAGCACTGTACTTGGCTCACAAGTATAACTAGTAAAAATATTTGTACTTGTTGCAGCTCTCAGTATAGGCTTTTCTTTTGTCTATTGTGGCATCTGACCATGAGCACTGTGAACCAAACACGTTGATGACTATGTCATAGAAAGTGACTGTGTAAAAGCTAATAAAAACTTTAGAACCGTAACAACGAGTGTATATTGGCGCACGGAGATACTCGCAGTCAGGCCTCACCATCCCTCATTAAAAATCATTCATTTATATTTTTAAGTATTGGCCGCCTAAATAGATGTAAGTGCTGTTATAAAACCGAGCGCTTTCTCGTCAGCATGAAAATGGAGAAGCCTTAAAATTAAGTGTGTTATGTTAATCACAGTGTTATTGGAGGTAATCATAACGTAAGAAAGAAGCATGTAGCTAATTCGAAGGTTCACTGTTTAAAGGAAGTAATTACAGGAGATGTGTATCCAACCGTCACATCAGTTTTCCTTGCAGGAGCTTACTTTCCCCAATTAGTATAAAACTAAATTTTATAACGTACACTACAGGAAACGGACTTCCGAATTAGATGAATTCATAGAAGGTTCAAATGGCTCTGAGCACTATGGGACTTAACATCTATGGTCAGCAGTCCCCTAGAACTTAGAACTACTTAAACCTAACTAACCTAAGGACAGCACGCAACACCCAGTCATCACGAGGCAGAGAAAATCCCTGACCCCGCCGGGAATCGAACCCGGGAACCCGGGCGCGGGAAGCGAGAACGCTACCGCAAGACCACGAGCTGCGGACCATTTCGTAGAAGGAAACGTCATCAACTTGATGTCTTACTTTAAGTAGAAAATTTCAGCCCCAGAAATCAAAAAAATGTTCAGATGTGTGTAAAATCTTCTGGGACTTAACTGCTAAGGTCATCAGTCCCTAAACTTACACACTACTTAACCTAAATTATCCTAAGGACAAACACACACACCCATGCGTGAGGGAGGACTCGAACCTCCGTCGGGATCAGCCTCACAGTCCATCCCCAAAAATCGATCCCAGACGAAAATTTGTTCTATAATTCTTATGGTACGCAGTTATGACTTTAGAGTACAACTTCTGAGCCGGCCGGGGTGGCCGAGTGGTTCTAGGCGCTACAGTCTGGAACCGCGCGACCGATCGGTCGTAGGTTCGAGTCCTGCCTCGGGCATGAATATGTGTGATGTCCTTAGGTTAGTTAGCTATAAGTAGTTCTAAGTTCTAGGGGACTGATGACCTCAGAAGTTGAGTCCCATAGTGCTCAGAGCCATTTGAACCATTTGAACAACTTGTGAACTTCGCGCGCACCGGTTGTTGGTCACTCGCTCTGCGCCACTGCGTGTCGCCTAGTGCGCGAACAGTACAGCGGAATGGCAGCCAGTGTCCTAGTGTTCGGTGAATTTCGAAGGCGAGAAAAGAGGACAGGGGAGATGGGCACATCTACCCAACGTGTTTTGCCGGACGCGGTGGCCGTGCGGTTCTAGGCGCTCCAGTCCGGAGCCGCGCTGTTGCTACGATCGCAGGTTCGAATCCTGCCTCGGGCGTGGGTGTATGTGATGTCCTTAGGTTAGTTAGGTTTAAGTAGTTCTAAGTTCTAGGGGACATAACCACAGCAGTTGAATCCCATAGTGCTCAGAGCCATTTGAACCATTTGAACCCAACGTGTTTTGAAATCTCATTCGAGATGACAAGTTATTCTACGCAAGAAATAGTAACTAATATGAGCAAGTAATATGTCAACCTCAGGCACATATGCGTACAGTATTATTTTACAATATTCTCGTATTGATATTCTGCAGCTATATAGTCGTCTGAAAATCAAAAAGAATAAACCTAAGCAAATAAAGATTTATTATGATTTTCTATTTACATTTTAATGGCGGCACTAACGTTGAAGAATAGCGCTTTTCCTGTACATGTAGTTCACTCTAACAGTGCTACCTTGAAAACACAAAGAAAATAGCGAACAACAGCGGCATTAGTAAGTAAATAGAGCTGTGCTACTTCTTTATTGACACACCCATTCTTCTCGTTCATTTTCACTGCATTTGTGAATTGCACCATAAAAATTTTCAAAGCAAGCGGTCTCTGGCACTAGCTACAGGTTAGTGACCGTACTCTTTGACACACTCAACCACGCATATCACCAATGTCATAACCGCACTTCACGTATCTCTTCCTCACTCCACGTTATATCATTTTACGTTCGGGCATTAAGCGGCTGCAGTGGAGCGGAGCGAGTGACAACCGGTGCGCACATATGTTTGAAAGCTGTACGATCAGACGTTACAGTTGCGTGCTATCAAAATTATGGCCCGAATTTTTGGGCAAGATGGATTACTGGAGCTAATATCTCGCAGGTGTGCCTTTTCCTCCTTCATATATGAGGTCAAGTGGGTGATGTTTTCTTGTTCGTTAAAGTGATTTACTACGGGGAATCTGTTCGCATTAACGACGTTGAAGATAGGTGAGAAGCAGCAACTCGCGATTTGGAGGTAGCATACGAAGAACGAGGGGACCCTCCCGAAAGCTAGAACACCACAGCTATATCTGACAAGCAAGGCAAGGCACAGCGACAATTGATTATTGGTCGGCAGGGTTGTTATGAAACTAGAATAATGTCAGATCTTGACAGCATGTGGATCTGACTAAGCAGGGGAAGGCTGTATGATTGTTTATAGGATCAGTCAAATGAGATAGATGGAAATAAGGTCGCCATAACTGTTAGTACATTTATAGAACTGTGCGACAAGACTGTGAGTGTTCTCATGAAAAATGTTTGCGTTTACCTACAGAAACACGATTGTACTCATGCGTGCACCTCTTCGTGGGAAGCAAATCAACGGCCACGAATGTCTTTATTTACGACGCCATAAATGTGGAAATCGTATGGGGGAAATCGGGAGTATTTGGAGAAACTGTTAGGGCTTTTCAGATAATCTTCTGCAGTTCAGTCGAAACAACTGGCACTCCAGATCTGTGAAAGTTTTAACGAACTTTTTCTTTGACTTCAAATGCCGGCTGCTCATCGGTTTTGTGGAACATGGTCCCACAATTAACTCACAGCGATACGTGGACACCTTGCTTAAACTGAAGCGCCCCTGTAATTCCAAACGTCCAAGAATGTTGACGGATGGCATCATTATGTTGCAAAGGTGTTTTAATAATTTCGGGTGGTTTCGAGACGCTAAGGAAACATCTGAGGTTATGATACAGTATAATTACTGTCACTGATCGGAGTGGCCGCGCGGTTTAGGGCGCCATGTACGGTTCGCGGCCCCCTCCCTTCGCAGGATCGAGTCGTCCTTCGGGCATGGCTGTGTGTGTGTGTTGTTCTTAGCATAACTTAGTTTAAGTTAGTTTAAGTAGTATGTAAGTCTAGGAACCGATGACCTCAACACTTTGGTCCCTTAAGAATTCACACACATTCGAACATTTTTTTGAGTTAGTGTCATCCAGTAAACAGACGCACAAAATTGGCGACTGTATCTGAGGTAGACACCACCGGAATTGGTGATTAGCGTACAGTAATGCCAATGCCGTCGTGAAGAGAGACACAAGTAATCGGAAGATTTGTCTCCCACCTCAGTCGCTCAAAATTGTTGACGTCCGCGAAGCATCACGGATAGTGATTACAGAATAAGGCATAGCTGTCGCCAATCTTTTCTGCAAACAGTGACGAGAGAGACATACGACGTAATGCTGCTGGTTAGATCCTGAGTAGGTTAGGTAGCCCTTTCAGCTGCAACATGCATCTGTCTGAATCTTATGTAGATGGATTTCCAGATACGTGTGGTATCAACGCTTTCATGGAATTCAAAAGGAGACTTGGCTCTGTATTGTGGTCAACGGTGATTAAGTCGAGGGCTAATGAAGCTATTTCGTTCGAATCTCTTACTTTCTGTTTTACTACACTGTGAATGAAATGCTATATTCGCGTCTTATATCCATAATAATAGCTAATGATGGCCAAGCGTAGAACTCGAAATTCTTGTGTTACTACAGCTTCCTTTCAATAATATTGTCGTAGAATTCAGGTCGTAGATATTCCATTAAATTTTAGAACTCTAGGACAGCTTGGGGTACAAAGTACGCGTGTGACGATTCTCCTCCTCTTTATATCTTCACATGTACGCCGCTAGTGATAGAGGGTGCGTAGAAGGTGGAGGAATATTCGCAGTTTGGGCCCTGAAAGACGATTCTTCAAGTTCTTTACATAGACTTTCGAGAGGTTCTTGGAGTCTTTCTTCTGTTCTAGAGCCTACCAGTTAAGATTTTGTAACTTTTCTGTTACAAGCTCTCATTAGTTAAGCGCGTCGCTATTATTCGACTTCACATACGCTTCACGTTCTCTACCACTCCCCCTATTACGGCTCCTACACACTTGAGCAGTATTCAAGTCTGGACCCTATGTACTCTCACGTTTTTACCTTCCCTTCCGACAGGTACGGTCATCTGCTGGTAGTGTGTTGCGAAATCGATTGGTAAAAACTAGGGGTAGCTTCAATTAATTACCATCAGACAGAGATTATAATGCGGAATGCTTGATGAATAATTTTCATTGATACTCCTGAAATACGTTCGTCACGTTGAAGGACATTAATGGCCTTCATGTATTACGTATGTATATAAATTGGTGGAGAAAGGAAGTGGAGGAGCTCGGCTAATACTGGTAAGGGCCGGGCGCGGCGCGGCGTCGTTTCTCTCTGTCACGCGACGCCTTTCAGCGGTCGCCGTCGCCGTCGCCGTCGCCGTCGCTGGCGCGCTCCCCCGGGATTCTTAACTAGATCGAGTGGGACAGCACTGCGCTTTCTTTCCCCAGCCAACCGAATCCTCGTTACTCGCCTCGCTTCCGGCCGACATTAAGGTTTATTACCCTCTGATACGACTCGCCGATTTATAGCTGACTGCTTTCGGCGAGTTACTG
Organism: Schistocerca piceifrons; assembly: GCF_021461385.2. Classification (NCBI taxonomy): domain Eukaryota; kingdom Metazoa; phylum Arthropoda; class Insecta; order Orthoptera; family Acrididae; genus Schistocerca; species Schistocerca piceifrons. The sequence continues at coordinate 46,798,039 of NC_060149.1, read as the reverse complement.
GAGCTCTTGCATTACGCTTCTTACTACGACTAAAAACTAAAAAATAACAGCAGAAAAGTATCTAATAGTATGTTAGGTGGCTTTTATTATTCCAGTAGCCTCTGTGTATCGTACGTAACACAGGCACACTATAAATCTGTTCAATTCACATTTACGATTCTCGATTTGGGATTTTCATCGAGGGTGTCGCATTGTTAACAGAAGAGTGATATCTTTACTCCTACGCAGAATGCTTCCTAGTTGAGATACCATATGTTTATGGTGTACGTACAAAAAGGAATGAAATCAACTTTTTACTCCACTTGTTTCTATTATAATTTATTTTTGCAACTTAGGTTTCGGATTGTTTATCATTACTAGCAAATATTTTGTTGTGGTAACCGGTACATACATAAACTAACCCAGAAAATAATTAACAGTAATCAAGAAATCAACTGCTAGACCCACCCCGATAGCTAAGCGCGTTCGCTCGCCGCTTCCGGGATTCGGGGAGAACGTCGGACTTGGGTTGATTAGAACCGGCGGATAAACGACGAAGGCCGGTGTGCCAGCTAGCCTGTACGTGGTTTTTAGGCTGTTTTCACATCCGGGTAAGTGCATCCAGGGTTAGTATCCACCTATCATTGGCAGATGCTTTAATTAACCCGCCGACCACGTTAACATAAGGGATAAAGGCCAGGGAAGAGGAAAGAATAACAAAGAAGAAATAATTAACTGATAATACTAAACATACAAAGTACTGCACCCAGAGTTAGGTAACACTAAAATAAGTTACAGGGAAATTCATTTATAGTGAAGCAAAATCTAACAAAAGTAGTTTGCCCCATCAGTTAGGATCGGCAATATGAAGAAGTGGAGAGTAGCTTAGTCTGTTCATTCAATAGTTGTTCGAATGGTACTTGTGGTTCCTTTTGGTCTCCACCATTTCCGTCCACTATGTCTAGGTTGCCGTATTTCTACATCTACTACATAATAGTGTCTGATTTCCAGACAATTCGCTCAAATGAAATTTGTCTTCCGAAATTTCTAGCTGTTGTGCTGTTCTGTAAGCACGGTGCTCACGTATCTACTTGATTTTCCTACGGTGTATGAGCCACGACTGATGTTATAGACCCCAGTATTGGTCACTGGGGACTAATTATCTCTGTGTTTGGATAAATTCTTATGTATTTCGTATAACAGGTCGCAAAATATGTCAAATTCGGCAGAAACATTGCCAATTGTGGTAGATAATCTGCTAAGATATGATGGTACGAGTTTTTATCTAGCTATCGCTTATGGCACTGATAGATGCTACACTAGCGTTTCAGCTTAATTATTTTTATTTTTAACTTAAAAATACTGTCAAAAAGGGTGGACTGATAACAAATGTTTAGAGTTCTTGATTCGATGGTGATTTTTTTGTTAAAAGTCAGTGATGGACATTTCAACTGACAGAAACCGGTCGGTAAAAAGTGAAATCAGCAGTCTTGTGGACACAGGGTGCTCTGCCATTTGTTTTTAGAGCTTCTATCAAAGTAACCAATATTTCGAAGAAAAATAAATATACCTGTAACCTACTATACCATAAAGACAGTAACCAAAGATCAGCAGTACCCTGTGTACAAATCCGTATTCTGTAACATCACTGGTAAAGCGTGTGGCTCGCACTGCATGGGAAAAACAGACAGTTTAAAGAACATCTGAATTAAAGATTTCCACGGAATCCAGAAACAACACAAACAGGCTACACTTTTGCAAATCATTATCTGGTAACCAAACCTAATTACGACGTAGATGTAGAAATGTTACTCTCTGGGCACAACGCAAAGATAACTATCTCTGCTTCAAACATTATGACACAACGTGAACCGTCCTAAACAGCTACTGAATGAATAATAAGCTGCAATTCCTCGATACCGCTAAAGGAGATTGATTTCCCAATCCCATTTCGTCAGTTTTGCCCCGCTACAAATTAACTCCCGGTTACTTATTTCAGTTTGATGTGAGTTTCAACGTATTATTTTATACACTTAGTATCAACAAAAGAATTCTTTCTTGGCTGTAAATTCTTTTCATTGTTGATTTGTGTGCCATTATCAGGGAGGGGCTACAGCCCTGTCTCACTCCCTTGTCCACTACTGCTTTTTTTCAAGTCCTTCGATTCCTATAACTGCAGTATGGGCTACCTACAAGTTGTAGATAAACATTCACTTCCTATATATTATGCCTGTTTCCTTCAAAATTTCGGAGAGTGTATTCCAGTCCACAAGTCACAAGTTTTTCTCTAAAGCTGCTATAAATTTCGTTCATATCGTACAGCTTAACGTGTTTTGAATACCACCGATGTGGGTAACGGCACATTTAGTGAAAGTATAGTTCACTTTTAGACGGTAAAATGTAGTACTGAAATGGTTCCGCATGGTAAAAGAAAGTCAGGCGTACACCTCTGGAGTCAAACGATGCTTAAAATGAGTTATAAGAATTTAGAAACCTCTGCGTCCGTGACTGTCCACGCGTTTCATTGTACGCTACCAGTCATGAGCATTTACAACAGATTTTTCCCTTGCATCCGTCTATCATAATGTTAATAAATTTAATTAGAAGACATGTATCAAATGTTGGCTGATTATTATTCTAATTTATCCTAAAACTTCGAAGCACTGTATGTATCATGCAGGGTTGTGTTATGTTCTCACAGTTAGAAACATCATAAAGATAACATTTTTCTTTTGTCAAGCTGCATCTGAACTGGAGGACGTGCAGACTGAGGTATTTAGCGTCAGCTGTATGTCTACAATCATTGGGGGAATGGCTTGAGAGCACTTGTGGGGTCAATTGAAAGTAGATTGTATATTTCTTTTTCGTCTTATTACATTACGCCAACTGTGAGTCCACAGAAGCAGGACAAGTGGCAAACGTTTTCTGTTATACTCTCGTAGTGCCACCCTCACAGCAATGTTATCTCGCAACAGAACCGCAAGCAATCGCGTCTCCAATACTGAATCTGGGGCACCACAACTGGCTGTGTTCCGTATGCAACACACGTGGCTGAAATTTTTATTCATGCCTTCGTAGCCTGTTCCGACGCTCCACACAGCTTCAAAATATACATACACGTGTATACACTTATCGTTGTATCAAATTACTCAAAAAATTCGCAACATTTTGATCCAGCGTACGCTCGTACTTTCTGACGTAGCAGGCTTGCGTTCCCGGAGTGGTATTTATAAGTGAATTCATGAAAAGTTACTGACGAAATTTCTAGATAAATTTTTAAAGGAACTTTTATCATACATAATGTCGCGGATTTAGTAAGTATTTTTGTCGATCAACTTCAGTTCTCTGTTGTACTAAGTGAATAGGAGATTTTACTGGACGAAGTATTATATATATTTATTTATCGATTTTGCTTTAGTTTCTGCATCTTTTAGTGCAAACTATCATATTCTAGCATTAAAGGCAGGCACCGGTCGATCGAAGTTCATACGTACTGTCTTAAATGATTTGTTCATATAATTATGTGGTGACCGTATTTGAACAGTACCTCATTATCTGTTGAAAGTGTTGAATATTCTGACACTTTCATATTTGTATTTATAGCATTCTTTTTATACTGTTCACTAATATCGTAGCAATGGATTTTGCTCAGACAAAATTTCAGGCATTCAGATTTGACTTCCGGTCGTTAATTAGCGCTATTTCTATTTCCTTGTTTTACAAATTTCATGCATTTGCTCTAGCAGTGCACATTTGCCTAAGGACAGAGGATACTATCAAATAATGGTTTTCAGCGCACATTAAACAAGTTGTAGGAGTTGGAACAAAAATTTATAATTGATCTCGTAGTGTTCTTCACTGGAGAGATATGTACGTAATAGAGGTTCCGTGATTCATGTGCTAATACTGAATGCTGAATACTTGTTCACTGTTCTGTAACGACAGCCAACGTAACATCTATAGAGGAAAGGTAACTGCTTTCGCTACTATATTCTAAATTGAGCTACAATTGAAACTGTTGGTCCTCAGCCGGGGGCATTTAACGGCAGCATCATTATAGAATATCGAAAACAAATTAATCTCATTAGGTCTGCGAGAGCGTTCTGTTACGGCAACATGCGTGGCTTCACATTTCGGCTTTGATTGTCAGAGCACGCACCATTTAACAATCCTCCGCATCAGTGAGAGTGAAGCTGCTTCCGCAGTGGGCGCTTCACGAATCGATGCCGCGAATTACAAATTAAATGAATCGTTAATGGCAAAGGGTGGGGAGCTGTACAGGGCAAGCTATGTTATGTGGCTTTGTGTGGTGTACGTCAAGAAAACTGTATCACCAGACGCTCTACCCATTTGAAAGTTACAACATATGTGAAATTATGAGAGTTAATGGATTCGTGCTTCTGATTGTGTAACGAATGAGTGCAGTCGAAACCACAATTACTATTTTTCTCCTTTTTCTCAAGTACATAGTACAAGTTAAGAGTTGTCGTTTAGAAATGTCGTACAACTAATTATAATTTTTATTTGCGCTACATGCTGGCCGGAGTGGCCGAGCGGTTCTAGGCGCTACAGTCTGGAACCGCGCGACCTCTACGGTCGCAGGTTCGAATCCTGCCTCGGGCATGGATGTGTGTGATGTCCTTAGGTTAGTTAGGTTTAAGTAGTTCTAAGTTCTAGGGGACTGATGACCTCAGAAGTTAAGTCCCATAGTGCTCAGAGCCATTTGAACCATTTGAACCATTTGCGCTACATGCTGTATGCCACATTTGTAAATTGCATTAAATGTATACATATACACGGCAGTTCATAGAACTGTTAAGTAAAACTGTTAGCAATAGGTAGTCTACCAAAGTTCCTTGTAAATGGAACAAAAAAGGCTGCACGAAACCCGCTTCGAACCTCTTCCGTTTTTGACTGTGAAGATACGAGCTGAAGACGCATAGCGCTCGTCACTTGGTGCGATGAACGTAGGATTAATTTACGATTCGAATAGTATTCGCGTTATAAGGCCGTCAGTGAGCGAACCACTGTTGCAGGCAGACCTGCGGTACGCCGCGTGCACCGACCCTGAGAGGTGTAGAAGAGAGATTGGTGAATTGGTGAAGAAGATCGTCATCCGACGCCGCGGTAATCATCACGTCCACAGTTTCTGAGGAATATTGTTTAGACTTTTTATTTTCCAAATGGCGGTCCAAGTGCATAAGCTGGGGTTGTGTTGTTTTGCGGGATGAGGCCAAACTGCGAGGTCATCGGTCTCATCGGTTTAGGGATGGACGGGGAGGGAGGTCGGCCGTGCCCTTTCAAAGGAACCATCCCGGCATTTACCTGGAGCGATTTACGAAATCAGGATGGCCGGAAGCGGGATTGAACCATCGTCCTCCTGAATGCGAGTCCAGTGTGCTAACCACTGCGCCACCTCGCTCGGTATATACGCTGGTGAAATAGTCATATCGCAGTGGTGTTATTGCAGTTGTAATTTTGTAGTTGGCATCTGTCGTTATCCGAATATCGTTATTTCCTGGGATAGGATCAACCGAGTGTTCTTGGGTTAATGAAATAGCCCACACATGTAAATTGTATAACTGAGCCACTAAACTTTATTGCGACAGTAACCAGAAATAAATTTTTTACTACTATAACTGACACATCAAATGAAGTGTTTATTGAAGAACTTCAGTCTGTAATTCGAATCATTATCACTGGCATTAAATTAAATTGATTAATTTTCTTGTTAGTAACCTAGCAATAATTTTTCATATTTTTCTGAATTTTTCTAGTTTCAATAGCTTTTATTAGATTGACCGTTTTGTTACTTGTGATGCAGTATTTCGGCGATGATTTACCATTTTGAGAGCAAAATTATTTCAGGTGTTCAGGTGTTATTCAGAAATGTTGTATTAATGTACTGCTGCAGAAGAATCTGAGTCGCACAGTCACTGTGGTGGAGTGGATATGATTCTAAATTGTCGCCAGGAGGGTCACGATGACGTGAACTGTAAAATTTTAATTTCTATATTCGGTTCGAGTACTTTCTAGAAGTACCAACAAATGTCAACAATCGTTGAACTAGAATGTTTTGTAACTGTATATATACCGTATGTGTTCTGGCCGGGGGCAGTTCACTCCGCGCTCTTGTATGTGCAAGTGCTGAATAAACTTTCGTTAAGTGAAGTCAGAGTTCGTCATTCATCTAATTACACCTTCTTCTACGTGACAATATTTGGTCGTAGTAATCATTGTAAATTTGTGCTCGTGAACGTTATTATGTCGCAACGCGTTTTGAATCGTTAGGTACGTAATGGAATCTCAGTACCTTCCTTACAAATTATAATAACAGTCGTTTCCCTCACAATGAGGAGCAGATGTGTTTCCTCAAATCACAGCAACTTAATTTTTAGTCAAACAAGATACACTCCTGGAAATTGAAATAAGAACACCGTGAATTCATTGTCCCAGGAAGGGGAAACTTTATTGACACATTCCTGTGGTCAGATACATCACATGATCACTCTGACAGAACCACAGGCACATAGACACAGGCAAAAGAGCATGCACAATGTCGGCACTAGTACAGTGTATATCCACCTTTCGCAGCAATGCAGGCTGCTATTCTCCCATGGAGACGATCGTAGAGATGCTGGATGTAGTCCTGTGGAACGGCTTGCCATGCCATTTCCACCTGGCGCCTCAGTTGGACCAGCGATCGTGCTGGACGTGCAGACCGCGTGAGACGACGCTTCATCCAGTCCCAAACATGCTCAATGGGGGACAGATCCGAAGATCTTGCTTGCCAGGGTAGTTGACTTACACCTTCTAGAGCACGTTGGGTGGCACGGGATACATGCGGACGCGAATTGTCCTGTTGGAACAGCAAGTTCCCTTGCCGGTCTAGGAATGGTATAACGATGGGTTCGGTGACGGTTTGGATGTACCGTGCACTATTCAGTGTCCCCTCGACGATCACCAGTGGTGTACGGCCAGTGTAGGAGATCGCTCCCCACACCATGATGCCGGGTGTTGGCCCTGTGTGCCTCGGTCGTATGCAGTCCTGATTGTGGCGCTCACCTGCACGGCGCCAAACACGCATACGACCATCATTGGCACCAAGGCAGAAGCGACTCTCATCGCTGAAGACGACACGTCTCCATTCGTCCCTCCATTCACGCCTGTCGCGACACCACTGGAGGCGGGCTGCACGATGTTGGGGCGTGAGCGGAAGACGGCCTAACGGTGTGCGGGACCGTAGCCCAGCTTCATGGAGACGGTTGCGAATGGTCCTCGCCGATACCCCAGGAGCAACAGAGTCTCTAATTTGCTGGGAAGTGGCGGTGCGGTCCCCTACGGCACTGCGTAGGATCATACGGTCTTGGCGTGCATCCGTGCGTCGCTGCGGTCCGGTCCCAGGTCGACGGGCACGTGCACCTTCCGCCGACCACTGGCGACAATATCGATGTACTGTGGAGACCTCACGCCCCACGTGTTGAGCAATTCGGCGGTACGTCTACCCGGCCTCCCGCATGCCCACTATACGCCCTCGCTCAAAGTCCGTCAACTGCACATACGGTTCACGTCCACGCTGTCGCGGCATGCTACCAGTGTTAAAGACTGCGATGGAGCTCCGTATGCCACGGCAAACTGGCTGACACTGACGGCGGCGGTGCACAAATGCTGCGCAGCTAGCGCCATTCGACGGCCAACACCGCGGTTCCTGGTGTGTCCGCTGTGCCGTGCGTGTGATCATTGCTTGTACAGCCCTCTCGTAGTGTCCGGAGCAAGTATGGTGGGTCTGACACACCGGTGTCAATGTGTTCTTTTTTCCATTTCCAGGAGTGTATTTTTGCTCTACACGCTCGATGCATTTATTAACAGTAAACGTGCGTTGGACTTAACGGGAAGCAGCGTTGTGATAGCTAATTACATTTGCAGCGGCCTTGCTCGTAGTCGACAGGCAAACGTATTGCTTTGTGATAATTATTTTGTTCTACTTTTGATGTTTTGCGAACAGTGGGGATTTCTATACTCATCAAAATTACCACGTATGTTTATTTATAGTTGATTTTGAAGTGGGATTATCACTTTCGGCAATAGACCTATATTCTCGCGTTTCGTTCTCGTTTCGTTTCGAAACCAGTTGCCTTACATCCGAAGTTTTGTGCTTATGATCACAACTCGGAGCAGTAAAAATTTAAACAGAATTGGCACTGCAGAATAGGATCAGAAGATCCATTATTAATGATTAACATTATGGTGGATTTGGCCAAGTTTAATGGTAATTTACTCTGACTGGAAAAATGTCTAATGTTCTGTGCGGCACAAACTAGAGGAACTGGAATTAAGTTGACTTATGACTCTCCTAATGTAACTGTAATTGTCACAGTCACAGAGAGTTCATGCTTCCAGCGAACTGGAAGTAATTAATACGTATTTGTTGCAGGCGATTTTCATTTTACATTCGTTGAAAGCACCATAACCTAATGCTGATGTCGTAGAACAAGTTGTCCATAACAGTGCACTGCAGAAAGTCATTAAAGTAAGGCAACGTAACTGCAACCAAAATTGTAAATGAGGCGACCTGGTCTCCACTGAGGAATGAAGAAACGGTTTGGAAGGACTGTATTCCGTTTGTAATGGTGACTCATAAGGCGATCATTATGAAGTTCAGAAGTTTATTAAAATAGCTTAAATTATTTTTAATTATACAGTCTTCAATTATACAGTCTTTATAAGGAAGACTGTAAATAAACTGTGATACTGCAGTAATTTTACCGTAGTGCAATAGTGACATACAGTGTCAAACTTCACATCGTCATCGGCGTCACGGTATAATTGTATGCATGTTGTTACATAATATTAGTAATTGTATACGCTTACATAAACAATATAATTTAGGAAAGACATGGTGTAGTTTCATCTCCGATCTCCTAGAACAAATTTAGTATTAACCAAAAAATACACAGTCCATATTATAAGCAGCTGTAGGAAATTATTAACATAGTCAGTTGATTCTTGGTGTATATTACCGGTACAAGTGTCACAATGAAGCGACGACGCGTAAACAACAACATGTCCTGAAAAAAAGGAAAAAAATGAACCGCCGTCAGTCCGGGGAATCTTCCCTAAACGTATCTCCCTCTACGTAGCGACACTGATGGCGTAATTTAAAAGAAGAAGGAAAAATGGGTTCTTAAGACGGACGATTTGTGTACGCCGAATCATGTTTCTGTGAGAAAAACAATGAAAAGTTTCGGGCAAAGCTTGTATCCAGTAATAAAGTTTACGCCAGCTTCCTCAGAGACAGAGTGCACTAACAAGCTCTGTGTTCACATTAGGGTTTCCTCGGATGACTACCCACACTGATATTCAGTAGCATATCTAAAAACGTTTTAAATAAACGATGCAGCGACGAGTTGCGCCAGCTAAACCCGGCGCTGTAGCTGTCATGACATCTGCTTTATGGTTCACTGTCAGCTCTGTTCTGCGCTAGTCGGCCCTGTTGTTTGCATCTGTAACAAGCATTCGGTGCCTAAAGCAACACCAGTGTAATGGACATCGATAAATAGTAGCTCTAACGAAACACATGTCTCGGAATACAGGGTAAATATGCAAAAGAGACATCAAATGTGTTGTTTCATTCGGAACTGTGTTTGCGTACAATAGCGAATGTCATTACTGGGTACACCGAAGTTATGGGCGGCGTATCTGACTGGTGACATTGGAGATTATTCAGTATTTTCGTAGTAACGGATAATTCAGGTTATGCGGAAGAAACATGTCGCTCATTGTTAGGTGGACAGCCTTAGCCTAAGCGACAACGTTTGCGCAAGCTCCGTGACAGATTTCTTCTCTTCATCGGCCTGTAGATGCTGTACTACAGAACAGCATTTCTAGAATTATAGTGTTGCGCAAAAGAAAGTAATTTACACCTGACAAGCACGAGCACACAACGCTGTTTCTTTTTACGAAAAAAATATCCCACGGTAGGTTAATGAGGAAAAATGCCTGAGCGACATTAATATGAATATTAATAGTTTTCATATGTTCCCAGAATTCTCACAGAGACATAAATTCGACAGTTGAAATATAATAGCCAGATTATATAGTGGGCAGTCAAATTGAAGCGGGACAGAGGGAACAGAAGTAAGTAAATTACTTGTCATTTGTAAGGTAATCGCCATAAATGTTTATACATACAGCGCTCCGTGAGACAGGGCGATCAGTGCCTTGATGGAAAAATGTTTTTGTTTGTTTGCGGAAGCGCGATTGTATCCACACGTGCACCTCTTCATCCCATGCTAATCGGTGATCACAAATGTCTTTCTTCAGCATTAAAAAAATATGAAAATCGCATTGGGAGAGATCGGGAAAATATGGACGATGTGTGAGGGATTCCCAACGAAACTTCTGCAACGTACTCGAAACAACCTTGGCAACATTTGTTTCATACGAAGAGTACAATCACGGTTCCTTATTCAACAGCAGATATTTTGCAATGAAAGCATAAACAATCTTGTCTCATAGCGGTATAAATGTATTAAGAGTTATGGCGATTACTTTTGGAATAATAAAGCGAGTCCTTACTTTCTTCCCAACCACCTCATTAGAGACAGGGAAAAATTTCTTGTTAGCCAGGAATAGAAAAGAAATGGACCGTATTGACTCTTCTTATTCGTTAAGAAGGCATGGTACTACAGTGAGATAAATTGCGTCATACATTGCACAGAGAACAGAGCATTCACTGAAACCAATGAAATGAGACTCACCTAACACTGCAAAAACAATGCTGCCGTTGATATGGAGCTTATCCTGATTAGCGTTTGTGAATATTGGAATAACCTCAATAAATGGCCGACATGAACCCAAACTAAGAAATTGAAACAGTGAAGCAACAGCGAGAAATCAAAATGTAGCGTGACTTACAAGGAAGTGTAGTACATCGTAAGCGGACAGATTAAATGAAACACAAAATTTCAAAAATGCAAGTATGTCAACAAATGTGGTTTTATTCTCCTTCAAAAGGATGGAAGAAAGATTATGGCGTAACGCCACATCGACGATTTGGTCATTGCATAAAAAAACAACCTCAAATTTCGAAAGAGTGGATAATGAAATAGGCAGTTTTCGCTTCAAACGAGCCCTCTCAGCATTCGATTTATTGGAGATTAGGAAAGCATTGGGAGGTTGTATCTGTATTGCTAATCGGGAATTTAAACCAAAATCCTCCAGCATCCGACACGAGTATCTTAGTACAGCAAAAACACTGCTCTGTGACGTCACTGGATACATATGCGATCTTCACTTATCTGTTCTGTGAAATGTGAAGAGCAGCTGCTACACCAGGATCCTGCCGTAAGTCCCACAGCCAAACCTCATGCTGTGAGGTCAGACGATGACCACCGTTTCTTATGCTAAAACCTCCCTATGGAACACGTCTAGACAATACAGCTCGTTCCGTAATCACTGCTAATAATTCGTCGACTCGTGTACAAAACGTGGTCAGGCCGTGTTCGATTTCATTTATTTTCTGAAATCAAGATTAGGAATTCGGCTAAGGCTCTACGGAAAACCTTACTGCAGGTATTTCGTCATGAGGTAAAGCACTTCAGCTGAAATCTTTACGCCGGCCTGGGTGACCGAGCGGTTATAGGCGCTACCGTATGGAACCACGCGACCACTACGGTCGCAGGTTCGAATCCTGCCTCGGGCATGGATGTGTGTGGTGTCCTTATGTTAGTTAGGTTTAAGTAGTTCTAAGAGCTAGGGGACTGATGACCTTAGAAGTTAAGTCCCATAGTGCTCAGAGCCATTTGAACCACTTGAAATCTTTACAGACTCGATATTCTGTGGTCTTCCTTTTTATTCCATTTCAGAGCTGACTCTTCTTATCATATGTTTTATTACACGTTTTTATCGCGGTTGTTGAAGAAATTCTGACATGAGACCATAGCTGGAGAAAATGTAGGAACTATTTGTACGCAACAAGGACACAGTAATGGTTTCATAAAAATGGGTTTAATTGTTACAGCTTCGCCACGAAACTTAAGCTTCGAGATGGTCTGTAGCTCGTAAGCTGCCCTAAATAGTTATATCGCTCTGTTAATCTTTTACTCAACTGAAATTGAGGTAACTGACGACACCTTCTGAAAGAACTATCCAGTGTTTAGTCTCCCATCATTTGATTTCAAGTCACGTGGTAGATGATCCGGAAGTCTCTGGATCCTGAGAAGGAAACGTTTCATAGCTGACACGCCACGTGTAGCAACACGGACGGGGTTATCTGTTCAATACACGCTCATGTAATGCCTGGTAAACTGAGATCAACGCTGCCAAATGTTGCCTCTGTTCTGTGTCTGCGTGTGCTAATCCGTGTAAGGAGAGGGAATGGGGACAATTAATTAGGAGTATTGGCATAATGTAACAGAATAATCTTACTCTAAAGGTGCTTGTCAAATAGGGCCGGGACAGCAACTGCACGTCCCCAATTTTAGAAGATTTGTCGACCTCTCCCACTCACGTCGAGGAATCCCCTGCAAACTACGTGGAACTGTGAGGAAATTAATGATTCAACCATTAGTAAACGAGATCACACCCCAGTATTTTAGTAATGTTTCTCGATTAGCTTTACTCAGAGCATTCACGGGCTGTCAACTTTCTTAATATTAACTGAATGACACCATCTTGTAAGTCAGAAACACAATTCCATAAGATTAAACATTTATCACTCTATTATATTTTTTACTTTCGATTTCTTCGTTCGTCTATTGCCTAATATAAAAAAGAGATAATAAAAACTGAGCTGATACTGGGAAGGTTTATTTGTTGTTTCACGAAATTCGTTTGACTTTGTGCATAAGAACACCGCCTGACTATAACCCACTTATACTGGACTACGCAGAAGAAAACGTAAATTTTGCGAAAGGTACACTCCACAGTGATTCCAAACGCAAGACATTTCATGGTGTTTGCCTTTGTTCCCCTGCTACTTGTCTGCTTGTATGTAGTATTTATCGTAATTCTGTACATTTACGCCACAAACGCACGTACTTAATACGAAGAAACAGTGTAATAATTTTCTCATTTGATTGACGCAACTGCAGGGGAGCGCCTGTGCCAATGTGAAAACAGAATCATGAGTTACCTTAACTCTTTCATTACGCAAGTGGGCGCTAAAAATTCCACACGTCTTCACTAACGAAGAAAATGCAGCTGTGGCGTGTGCTGACGAAGGTTCTGCAATACGTGCAGAGCTTGTGCCCAGCGCTCAAGAACAGGAACCACAGTTCTCAACTTCGGTAACATGCAAGTTGTTTTTTAATGTTCCGCAAGTGTCTCATGAACACTACGTCCAGAAATACAGTTAAACGCTATTGCGCACTTCATATACAGCGATGCTCCAGAAACTGAATGTCCTTACAGGTTTATTAACACATAGAGATGTACTTCCTTTAATGTGTGGGCTGAATTATTAATGCAGTTCCACGTCACCAATAGCTCTACATAAGTTACATGATAGAAGCGTAAAACTTGTCTTGCGGTTTTCTCGGAATTGCCAGAGTAGTGCGCCTGACTACTTCAATATTATGTAGTTTTAATGGCCCACTAAATGTATACAAAGTTTGAAGTAAGTCTGAGATCCCAAATTCGTGGCGTCCCCTTGTAAGTGTAGTTTAGTGCTTTTCACGTTTGTTTGTCAATAAGTGAATAGTACTAGTGGATTTACTCGTGTTGAATACTGTTTAATTACATTCAGTAAGTGTTAATGTATTTTTTTCGGACAGAGACAGGCATTCGTGTGACATTATTCTCAATGTCTTGTCTGAAAATTATTTCGAGTAGGTATTTAGAGAAACAACGCTTGAGAGTAATGTCTTGCGCCTCATATAAACGGATAAAATGAAAAGTTTCAGAACATTTAACACAGAGGAATACATCATCGATCATGAGACTGTAGTAACATGAATGACTGTGTGTGTTACGAGGAACACTAACAAAGGTGGTAAAATATTTTTACTTAGCAAGATTGACAGAATATAAACTGGTGAGTAAATGAGTAGTCGATATCAAAATTAAGTTCGGAGAACGAAAATGTGGAAAGCAAATGGATAAATAAAATTCAAACGACTGTTCAGTACCCTTAGACTAGTATTTGCTGTGCTATATTTGAAGGGAAATAAATGACCCACCGTGGTTTAGTAGCCGTGTTAGGAAATTATTACAGATCAGAGCTTCATCATACACTTACGTGAAGTTAAGGCCTGGTTCGTAAATAACAGCTGAACGCGCCGACCGATCTGGCTTAAAACCGTAACACGTTTTGGTCTTATGTAAAGCCAGTAAGCGGATCGAAATCATCTATTTACTCACTCACTGACCACACTGGTATAGAAATGGAAGATGAAAAGAGAAGGCTGAACTACTGAATTTGGTCTTTCGAAACTGTTTATCGTAACACGACTCCCCTTTTCAAACGTTGCGATCAAGCCGAAATGGAAAATATTGAGATAAGCAACTGCGAAATAGAAAATGAACTGCACCAGATACGTTACCTCTTAGGTGTGAGAGAGTTGATGATAAATAACTCGCTCCCTTCTAACCGTAATTTATTGTATGTTCTGGATCAACGACGGGTACTTAGTATCTGAACCAAAGCGCCCGTCTGTCCCTGTTTCAAGACGGGTCGTCGGACAAATGCTACTGATAACAGACCAATATCGCTGACTTCAGTCTGTCGTGTAATTATGGTGATATATTATGACATTTTTGAGAACGAGGGTCTCCTCCATAATAATTTACATGAATTCCACAAACAGATATCGTGCGAAAATCAGCTCTCTGTTCGTGTATGAGATGTAGAGTGCCATAGACATCGGCGCTCGCGTTGATATAGTGTTCATACAGCTACGCGCTCACTTTTAGTGAAACATGCACGAGTTTACACAGAATCGGGACGTGATTTGTTGCTGGATTCAGGACTTCGTTGCAGATAGAACTCGACATGTGGCTGACATGTGTACAGATAATTACTGGTGTACAGATAATTTCAGGCGTACCCCCAAGGATGTGTGGTATGACAGATATGGTTTACAATATACGTATGTAAATGGTCTTGTGGATTGCGTCGGATGCTCCATTAAGTTGATCGCATATGATGCGACTGTCTGTACGCAGGCAGCAAAGCAAGATGACTGTAGCGAACAATAGGAGACGAGCAAAGTATTGATGATTGGTGCAGGCTCTAGCACTTCACTCTGAACGTAAATAAATGTAACATACTGCGCAAACGTAGGCGAAGAAATCCACTTATGCACGATTACACTACTGGTGACAAACAACTGGGTACAATTTATTCCATAAAATACCTAGGAGTAACCATCCAGTGAGACCTAAAGTACAGTGATCGCATAAAACAAAGTGTAGGAAAAGTAGTTTCCTAGTTGAGATTTATAGGAAGAATCTTAAGGAAATATGATTTATCATCTAAAAAGGTGTGTTACAAAACATATTTTCGACCGATTCTTGAGTATTACGATTCTACACTATATCGGATGAAAAGTAGAGGTAGAAGAAAGTCCAACGAAGAACATCTCGTTTCGTCAGCGAATCGGTTGTTCGGTGCGAGAGCGTTACGCAGCTACTCAACAAACACAAGGGGCAGAGGCTGCAAGAGAGGCGCTATGCATCGCAGAAAAAGTTTACTATTGAAATTCAGAGAGAGTACGTTTCGGAAAGAGTTGGACAACTTATTAGGTCTCCACAGATCGTCCTGTAAATGACCAGAATGAGAAAATCCGAGAAATTAGAGTAAATGATGAGTTTACCGATAGCCATTCGTCCCATGCACCTTTGCGAATGGACCAGGGAACGGGAGAGGGAACGAACAATGGTAACAGAAGTACCCTTCACCACACACCATATGCTGGCTTTTGGAGTATAGGTGCAGATGTAATACCAGTACATCTATTGCGAAGTTTACCTGGCAGTGATCCATAACATTTGCAGTTTTATTCGATGATAGCAGGACAAACAACGTTGTGGAGTGGAAACCAATTGTGGGGTTCATTACGATAGGTGATATGCTCATAGGTCGTCCTATATTAGATGAACGAATGAATAGGTCATGATCATTCGAATGTTTATGGAAGACAGTTCAAATGAAAACCTACAGGCCGTTGGCCACAAGGAAATGAATGTACTTAAACGCTAATGACGATTTCACGTAGTCTAGCATGCAAATGAGAAAATATCTAAAGTGCTTATTTCTCGGCAAAAGTCTGCACAGTGACGCCTAAGAAAACCGAAGTAACTGCCATATCACCTGTACAGTCTTTCACGCCATATAACACACTCAAACTTGATTTATGATAAACAATAAAAACAAAATTTTCGACGACAATATAAATCAAAATGAAATGGAAGTGCGTCTCTTAACCTATGACCACATGAGAGAGTAAGCTGAAATACTCAGTACATGCAAAAATTAGCCAAGAATCCACTAAAGTTGCACTTTATATAAAAGACGAAATGTGCCTAATTTCACTATTAATATTTCAGCAAACAGCAGACGTTTGATTTACAAAACGATTATTTTTATTACCGAACGTTGAAGACGATGCAAACTAATCACTAAAAAATAAATATGAAAATATTGCCCTCTCACAATAATAATCAAATATCGGGACACTTTATATCAGGAACACCGCGAATTCGAGCACTTTTCCATATTAACTTCTTTAATGAGCAGGACAATCTGTTATCAGGCTACGTAAAATATGGACCTACCTACTGTGCAGGAGCTACCTTTAATTCAACAATGAGTTTCAACATCTGAAGACGAATTTTAGGACTGTATATGTGCAAATAAATTTTTTTTTCACTACATGATGTTGAAATTGTGAGTGCACGATAGCCTGGACATTCGTACCCTACTTTCCACACACACACACACACACACACACACACACACACACACACACACACACACACACACATAGAAATACAGAGAAAGAGACTGAGGGCATATAGCGGACGTATGTTGTTGCTGCCTGTTTACGAATCTGAAAATGGCTGAGCCGTTTGGAAACGCACGACTTTAATCAAAGAATTTTTAAAACGGCCATCATACTCAATTGCTCGATAGCTATTACAGAGAGCTGCTCTCCACTTAACTTTACAGCAACCTTCAAATCAAAACTGTAGTAAAATGTGGTATGCCATGATCACAGGAAGGGTTATTTCACCCACGGAGTGATGGGAAAGCCTGCTTCTACCAACCACGTCTCGCTGTCCATTAATTTCAGCTACTCATTCTCACATAGACAACTTCCTTCTGGCCCAAAGGGACACAAATGTGCACAGAAGCACTACGTATTGTACCATAATGTGGAACCTTAGTTACTATACCAGCTAGACGGTTTCCCAAGGATCGAGTTTGCCCTAGCAGACAGCAATACGGTATGTTCTCTGGCTGGAGAATGGAATCGTAACAATATTTATTTTTTCTACGCATCTTAAGATGACACGAGCAAGTGATGAGATACCTGTTCCCCCCTATTAAAGCCGTGAGGCGCAAAGCAAGTAGCTACGTGTCTAAACCACCTAAGGTGACTGCAGAATTTGCTAGAGGCATCAGCCTGGGCGCCTACTGTGTTTCCACTGCTGATTACCAGCTGCAGTCAAAACAAAAGTGTGTTATTGTGGACGTTGTGTCAACGCCGGTGACAGCCGGAACGGGACAATTTGTGGTCCTGCGCGAAATTCCGCGAAAATTTCGCTTCATGAACAAACGTAATTTATGGTGGCCGGGAGCGCGGTGGGCCAGCGCTTTATACCGGTATCCCTCCCCCCTCAATTTCTGGCGTGTGCGCTCCGTTATGAATGCGCGCAAACCTCGCTGCCGCCAACAGCACGCCTTTCGTATCACCAGCCTGTTGACAAATACACAGCGTGAAATGTAGGGAGCTTTCGGGCCAGGATCTTCTTCTTATTACGAAACTACATTTAGCGCAACTTGACTGATGACCATATCTATCGATTTAAGTCAAACGTATAAATGTCTGTCTGATATTTATGGAGTATCAACTCAGTTATGTGAAAGATTACACGAAGTAATGTCAACTCATGATTCTCATTTTACGCAAAGACACAAATACTATCATGACACGAGTATAGCTTGGTGCACAGTAATATCTAATTGGTTCATAACAACACATCACTTACAACTTCCGTTAGCAAAGCTAACAAAGTTCTATGTTATTAAAATTCCAATTCATAACGAAACCTACTGGGGCAATGATAAAAGCATCGTGATAATTGTATGAAAAGTAAATTCTGAGTGACTAATTATTTCTCAGTTTGGTCTTAAACATCAGTTTGGAAAAAAAAACTAATCTGTAATGCAGAGTCCCATTACTGCTGCGTCTGCCTTAAATGATGACGCTCTCTTCACATGATGAAGTACTGTGCAATTCAGTAATAAATTCTTCAACACGGCATCGATAGAAGTCATTTATAGACTGTTCTGTTTTTTTTTTGACACACAGAAAATACCTGAACGACAAATATTGAAATACTAGTTGAAGAAACAACTACATCTAGTTGCAAGGTAGATATTTCATAGGTATTCAGAGCGCTGGCAGAATGGCAAAACTGAAATATATTGCACACAATTCAGATGAAACAATATCAGCTAACCTATATATAACAATAAAAAACAATTGATGATTAACGGCTGAATTTGTAGGAAGAATGATCAAAATCTCCTAAATAGGTTCTTCTCGTGTGTATCACATCGTAACAATACAACGTCCGTTCCTAACCACTCTATACTATTTACAAACAGAGCTCACTGCATACTCTCGGAAGGTCGTGGGTGGATTAAAATACATAAAATATACTTAACACACTATTAAGTACTGGAAGACGTCACATTAACTTAAAAACGTACCGGTATTATGTTTCGCCCTTACGGTGTTTAGCATTATTGGCTTTACTGGTACCCTGATTGCGAAAGCTTTGGCAATAAATTAAAAATGTCGGTAGCGTAATAGATGAAAAAGGTGGGACTTTCCTGAACATGCATGGAAATAGTTCATCCGTTTTAAACCGGAAACACATTTTGTAGCTAATTGGTAGAAGCGTGTTTTAATGGTGATACACTGGTACGATGGAAAGAACGATAGCCTGTTTCACTGATCTCCAGTGTGAAGTTATCTGCGGCTTCATTTTCCTAACATACGACTTACATTTTCCCGCACGAACATACCGAGTGTTTACTGTTTATCAAATTGAATTAACGTTATTTTTCTGCTGAATCCTGTTAAGACTTTATCTTTTACTAGCGAAAACGCTGCCTTGTTCGCATTGTCGCATTAGCCATGGGGGTATGACAGCAAGATTATCTGTAGTGTCATCAAAGGAGATCAGTCCAGGCTGAGCTCGGGCTGCACAGAACGAAGACACGGAGTTAGAACTGCGGATGCACACCGCGTCGATGGCGCCAACGGCCGCAGAAATCAGGAAGCGCAGCCGGGAGCAGGGAGCAGAGCCGGCTCTTACGTAACTCAGCTTACAACCGCGCTGCTCAATCAGTAGGTTCGCGGAGGCGAGCGTTTCACATAATCCCAGGGGTTGTTAGGGTGGCGGGGGTACTTTGAGGCTGACGAGGAGGAGACCGAATATTCAGCCTGAGAGGGCTTAACCAGCTGGTAGCACCGTCGTAGCGAAACTCTGCAAGAGGCGATCTCGTGGTCTTGGAGCAGAGCCTCCGTAGCTTTCTATCCGAGCCTTGTGCAGCCACGTAATCCCTTATTCTACTATCGAAAGTATCGGAGCAGAATAAATATCCAACACTTTGACTGGCATACGTTCGTTCAACCATTCAAATAAGCTACAGAGTACTTAAGGTGCACTGTAGTTTCTAAACGTGAATGAAATCTTGCAAAGAATGTACACCAACCTGACCAGTAGAGACCGATTGAAAACATTTTAAATTAGGGATATGTAGAAATTTTTAAAATGTGCTTCTGTGTACAACATACGTCTGGGAATTGACGTACCTAAAGACTAAAGAAGTACGACTCGCTGATGAAAGACTATCGTGGGTGAGGCAGTTACGACCAGCAAATTTATAAGAATCGTAAATGAGGTATCACTTGACAAAAAGCTGGAATTATCTTGAAACAATATAAGGTAACATATGCAGTACTTACAGGGTGTTTCAAAAATGACCGGTATATTTGAAACGGCAATAAAAACTAAACGAGCAGCGATAGAAATACACCTTTTGTTGCAATATGCTTGGGACAACAGTACATTTTCAGGCAGACAAACTTTCGAAATTACAGTAGTTACAATTTTCAACAACAAATGGCGCTGCGGACTGGGAAACTCTATAGTACGATATTTTCCACATATCCACCATGCGTAGCAATAATATGGCGTAGTCTCTGAATGAAATTACCCGAAACCTTTGACAACGTGTCTGGCGGAATGGCTTCACATGCAGATGAGATGTACTGCTTCAGCTGTTCAATTGTTTCTGAATTCTGGCGGTACACCTGGTCTTTCAAGTGTCCCCACAGAAAGAAGTCAAAGGGGTTCATGTCTGGCGAATAGGGAGGCCAATCCACGCCGCCTCCTGTATGTTTCGGATAGCCCAAAGCAATCACACGATCATCGAAATATTCATTCAGGAAATTAAAGACGTCGGCCGTGCGATGTGGCCGGGCACCATCTTGCATAAACCACGAGGTGTTCGCAGTGTCGTCTGAGGCAGTTTGTACCGCCACAAATTCACGTAGAATGTCCAGAGAGCGTGATGCAGTAATCGTTTCGGATCTGAAAAATGGGCCAATGATTCCTTTGGAAGAAATGGCGGCCCAGACCAGTACTTTTTGAGGATGCAGGGAGGATGGGACTGCAACATGGGGCTTTTCGGTTCCCCATATGCGCCAGTTCTGTTTATTGACGAAGCCGTCCAGGTAAAAATAAGCTTCGTCAGTAAACCCAATGCTGCCCACATGCATATCGCCGTCATCAATCCTGTGCACTATATCGTTAGCGAATGTCTCTCGTGCAGCAATGGTAGCGGCGCTGAGGGGTTGCCGCGTTTGAATTTTGTGTGGATAGAGGTGTAAACTCTGGCGCATGAGACGATACGTGGACGTTGGCGTCATTTGGACCGCAGCTGCAACACGGCGAACGGAAACCCGAGGCCGCTGTTGGATCACCTGCTGCACTAGCTGCTCGTTGCCCTCTGTGGTTGCCGTACGCGGTCGCCCTACCTTTCCAGCACGTTCATCCGTCACGTTCCCAGTCCGTTGAAATTTTTCAAACAGATCCTTTATTGTATCGCTTTTCGGTCCTTTGGTTACATTAAACCTCCGTTGAAATCTTCGTCTTGTTGCAACAACACTGTGTTCTAGGCGGTGGAATTCCAACACCAGAAAAATCCTCTGTTCTAAGGAATAAACCATGTTGTCTACAGCACACTTGCCCGTTGTGAACAGCACACGCTTACAGCAGAAAGACGACGTACAGAATGGCGCACCCACAGACTGCGTTGTCTTCTATATCTTTCACATCACTTGCAGCGCCATCTGTTGTTGAAAATTGTAACTACTGTAATTTCGAAAGTTTGTCTGCCTGAAAATGTACTGTTGTCCCAAGCATATTGCAACAAACGGTGTATTTCTATCGCTGCTCGTTTAGTTTTTATTGCCGTTTCAAATATACCGGTCATTTTTGAAACACCCTGTATGAAGTCATAGTTTCCAAAACGGATGTTCCTACATGGTCTTCCCCTATTCGACACTCAAGTAGAAATGAGAAGTTTCAACGAAATGATAAAAACACAGCGAAATAAAACAGTGTTGATATTTTCCAAGGCTAAATTCAGACACGTCACATCCGTTCCGGTGTTCTCGCACTGCGGTAGTTCAATACCAGAAGCCACACTAATTACACTATCAAAACATTTGCCAGGAACCGTGTTCTGTCCGCGACATATTAAGGGGTCCTGGACGTCATAAGGACCCAAAATGGATTTTTTTTACTTAATAAAGTCCTGTGATTCTTCCTGATTCTAAAAATATGTACTTACGGTATAGCACCTCGTAATTTTCGTGTTTAAATGCCTTTATAAAGCAGATGCGGTGCGTGAATGCGTAGCTGTGACATTATTGTCTTACACAAAATCTTGCCTACAATGTCTCGTTATTTAATTTTGGCGTCGCTATTTCCATAGCAACTCGTTTCTGTAACATCCTTGAAGAGGATATAAACTATACTATGAAGAGGGAAATTTTGCAGTCGACATTTCTGCCGATAGAAGCAGATTAATTGAGTTGACTTCCGTTTTTCGCATGAGTTCGTGTTGTAAGCTTATTGTTCCATTTTACATGGTAAAATGGCATATACCAAAGAGTTTTTTGCACTCGCAAATTTCACGATAATAAACACAAGCGTAGTGTTGGCAATCGTAAATGTGAAGAAATTGTTACGCAGCAGCGAAGTCAGGTTAATCCTAAAAGCTCGCCAAGCTTAGCTTAAACACGCATCTTACCTAAAATGAACAAGACGTTGGTGTTGTAAACAGAGGAAATAACGGTTACATTTTAATTAGTAAGTGCAAACTTTCAGAACTGCTTTTCTCTGTTGCTAAATGTAAATACTGTAACAGTGAGAAATCCCTTAAGTTTAGTGAGGACATACGTAAGGAAGAGGAGAGGCCCATCCAGCAAAATTGTAGTGGAATATCAAGTATGTAAACTAACCAAATATACAGTCACATATCCTGTAACATGCACAAAACGCAGTGAAGTGAATATTCGCCCATCTTAGCCCATGAAGTGTAATGAGAAAGGAAGAAAAGCAGCCCAGATATTCTGTGCTCTGATGGACTTCCCGCCGCCACCTATGAAATTTGAGAGGTTATATCAACTTTGCATAATGTCCTAACAGAAGACAGTGACACATCTACTCATAGGGTAGCGAAAGAAACTAGTCGTTTATGAATCTACAGGTATTGTTGCTGCATTGAACGGTTCCTAGCAGAAGAGAAGCTATTCATCGCTGAATGGAGTTGTCACAGTTACCTCTGTAGATACAGGCAGCGTGCTCGACTATCAGTGTCTGAAAAATTACTGCCAAGGTTGTGCCTTTGAGGTAAATGAACACAAACGTAAGAAAAACTTTGAAGCCTTCAGTGGTGATGTGGAAGGCAAGGCCGGCCGGAGCGGCCGAGCGGTTCTAGGCGCTACAGTCTGGAACCGCGCGACCGCTACGGTGGCAGGTTCGAATCCTGCCTCGGGCATGGATGTGTGTGATGTCCTTAGGTTAGTTAGGCTTAAGTAGTTCTAAGTTCTAGGGGACTGATGACCTCAGCAGTTAAGTCCCATAGTGCTCAGAGCCATTTGAACCATTTTTTGGAAGGCAAGGGGGCAGTCTCTATTTTTAGGTTAATTGCTAGACGTGATGCTCCATACATTCACTACCTTGTTGATGGTGGCTCTAAAGGATTGAATAGTGTTGTGACTGCTAAACCATATGGTGAGACTGAGATTTAAAAAATGGTTTGTATAGGCCACGTGCATAAGAGTTTGGGCGAAAGGCTCTGCAAGGACGTGTCTATATCAGGAAAAAAACTTCCTAATGACAAAGTGACTGGTGGACAAGGGAGTCTCGCCATCCCAGAAACAGAAAACCATACAAAATGCTAAGGTACAGCCATCAGCAGAAACAGCGTAAATGTCAGTGAAATGAGAAAAACTATTTGGGTAACGTACTTTCAAAGACTATAAACTAATGAGCATCCACAGCATGGCCTGCGCCAAAAGGAAACACTTCATGGTGGAAGTACAATAGTTCTGTAGCAATTCGACAAAACACACACACACACACACACACACACACACACACACACACACACACACACACACACCATGCCAGAAACTCTTATGGTAAAACTAGTCAATATATAGAAACCTTTCAGATTCTAAACTCCTGCAAAAATGTTTATGTGGTAAAACACAGAATCCGAATGAAAGCGTCAGTAGTTCATTTGGAAATGCTTGCCAAAATCTGTTTTTCTTGGCATGTCACTTTTTCATATTGATGATATTGGTGTTATGGACACCATATTATGCTCTAAGGATGGAGTAACAAGCGGATTAAAAACCATGTGCAGACTAGGCATCAAAACTGGGGAAAACATGAAAAGTGGGCTGCTACGAGTGCACGCTCAACATGTCGCTGAAACTGGAAAAGCTGCTGAAAACATGACGAAGGAAGCCAGAATAACAACGTAAGGAGAGAAAACTAAAGAAAATGAAAATGGCATTCAGAATCAACAAGATTACGGAGCTGGAAATCTTTGACATGTTAGCATTGGGAAGAAAATGACATGCAAAACTTTAGTTTCAGTTTGCCGTAACCAATGTTTTTGCATACCTATTTATGATTATCTCACTGACTAGTAGAGCTCCAAACACAAAATTTTGCATGAATAATAATATAGTGGTTGCCTATACAGTGAACCACAGAATTCTACAACGTATTATTAGGGGAAAATATGGCATCAAGAAACATTTTTCTTTTAAGATACACAGAACAGTTAATATAATATTACTGGTTATCTGTGTTAACATATTAATAAATAAAAGAATAAATTTTGTTTTGACCTATTATTTTGGATAGTTTGGAACTACAGTGTACCTAAAATGAAATTTTCACGTACTTCATTACGTAAGATAAAAATCAATATTCAGTCCGCTATGTATTCGATAGCTTTTACGTGTTTTCCAAATGGAGGTCACGATATATTAATTATTTGGTTAAAGTTTCATTTCAATAACTATTTTTGAGATATTAACCTAAAAATTACAGACCATGACGTCCAGGTGTACTTAATCATTTTATTGAAACTCCACATTTTCACTTCGATGAGTCTGGATTATTCCTGTATGATCTTCAGTAAAAATTTATACCTCATCTCCTAAGAGCTTTATGTGCATTTGCTATAAGGAATCAGCATCAAAC
Organism: Schistocerca piceifrons; assembly: GCF_021461385.2. Lineage (NCBI taxonomy): Eukaryota > Metazoa > Arthropoda > Insecta > Orthoptera > Acrididae > Schistocerca > Schistocerca piceifrons. The sequence goes on along the minus strand of NC_060149.1, from coordinate 46,773,028 downwards.
GTCCTTTTGAGAAATTAGTGCATTCATTATCATCTATCGGCTGGTTGTGTCACCCGCGATCCTTCGACCATGAGCTCATGTTTTGCAATCCTCCGAAATTAATACTGAATAATTGCCACACCGTTCGTTATAATACTGCCATATTCATCTTCATATTGTTTTCAGTTCCTTGGCAGTGTGCATTAAATGAACTTGCCGTTGGCGGATGTCTGGAATTACAAGTAACTACACAGGCGTTATGCTAAAAGGCCCCTCATCGTGTCATCCCCAGATTCTACAAAATGGCTCTGAGCACTATGGGACTCAACATCTGAGGTCATCAGTCCCCTAGAACTTAGAACTACTTAAACCTAACTAACCTAAGGACATCACACACATCCATGCCCGAGGCAGGATTCGAACATGGGACCGTAGCGGTCGCGTGGTTCCAGACTGAAGCGCCTAGAACCGCTCGGCCACCGCGGCTTCCCAGATTCTACATGTGATGAAAATTATGGCTAAAATCTAATTGTATAACTGTAGCTCACGTCTTGCATTACTTGTTGATGATGATTCCTAGCGTGTTCTTTTCTCAAGTTAATGTAAGCGCAACTAACAACTTTTCTTGTAGGGTTAGAAATGGTCTTACCAACAATAAAACATACTAATATAGTGTACTTCCTTATACGCTTGAATGTGACGAGAGTAATGCGAAAAAATAGTTGCTCTGAGTTATATTTTCTTATCTGGACATTTTTGGACTTCTTTATACACATGCTGAAATACGTGTGGAACAATAACTGTCTACAAAGTACCACAGTGGCGTATGGGAAGGCAAGGCGGACAGTTTGATAGAAGACACTTGAGTATCTCAAGGAGGGGGACAACCTCAAACTGGTTTACAGGAGCCACTGAAGCAACAGTACATTAGCGTGTAGCAGTATTCTTACTCCCGCCCTGTTATGTCGCCCTCTTTCGTTAACATGTGAGGATAATAAAAGGAAAATACCGTCAATAAAATTATGCAAATACTAATTACAATTCATATTCGATCTAAACTTTACCCCTAGAAGCACAGTTGTCTCTTAGTAAGGAGGCCAGAGAAATAAAATTATTTAATTGTTGGTTTTACGCTGTTAAAATTCACAATAATTTGAGGTAATATTGATACAAATGTCGGATTCACATTTTGTAAGTGCAAGAACAAATGGTTTTTACAACACCCTAAGACAAAGAAAGCATCACGAAGGAAGAAAACGTACATTATTTACAAACTACGGCGTGCACGCGCTTTGTTCAACGTCTAAGCGTCACTACAGATATTCTGATTTTGGTTATGACATGTTCGATATGCCTGCCACCATTGGCGATGATTTGCTGCAGACTAACAGCGAAATTCTGCATGACCCACCGAAGTGTCGGAACATCAACGCTATGGATGATCTCCTGAATGGCTGTTTTCAGCTCAGCAATGGTTTTGGGGTTATTGCTGTACGCGTTGTCTTTAATATAGCCCCACAAAAAGGAGTCGCATGTGTCCAGATCCGGAGAATTCGACTGCCAATCGAGGCCCATGCCAGTGGTTTCTGGGTACCTCCGTCTTGCATGAACCACGTCTTGTCGAAATCAGAAGGCCGGGGTGGCCGAGCGGTTCTAGGCGCTGCAGTCTGGAACCGAGTGACCGCTTCGGTCGCAGGTTCGAATCCTGCCTCGGGCATGGATGTGTGTGATGACCTCTGAAGTTAAGTCCCATAGTGCTCAGAGCCATTTGAACAATTTCAGTAAACTTGGATTATTTATTCAAGAAACAGAATTTCATAAATTGAGCAAGTCAATAACGCGTTGGTCCACGTCTGGCCCATATACAAGCTGTTATTCTGCATAGCATTCACTGACAGCGTTGTTGGATGTCCTACTGTGGGACATCATGCCAAATTATGTCCAATTGGCACGTTAGATCATCATAATCCCAGATGGTTGTAGGGATTTGCCTATAATGCACCCAACATTCTCAAATTAGAAGAGATTCAGCGACCTTGCTGCCCAAGGCAGGCTGTGGGAAGCACGAAGACGGCAAGTCGAAACTCTCGCCGTGTTGAGTCAGGCATTATCTTGCTGAAATGTATGCCCAGGATGGTTTGCCATGAAGGGCAAGAAAAAGGGGCGTAGAATTTCGTTGACGTACCTCTGTCCTGTAAGAGTGCTATGAATGACAACTGAGGGGGTCCTACTATGTAAAAGTGGAACCCCTGACCGTTGCATGTCCACGATGTCCTGTAAGAAGGTTTGAGTCGACCGGGGGGTGTCAAGAGAGTCATAGGCAATCAAGAGCACCGTCCTGTCGTTCAATGAGCTGCGAACAGTCGTTTTCGATCGCGAACTGTGCGGGAATCAACGGCCTGAGGGAGGGTATGGTTCCATTGACGACGTTTATGACACGCCGGACGCGTTTTCTGGTCGATTCAGAGCGGCAGTGTGCCTGAAATGTTTTCCTCGGCCAAAGATTAGAAAACCGCTCTTCTGACATACAATGCGGAGGCGTCACGGAAAGTGGGTGACATGTGGGTAAGAATGGTTGTGATGACCTTCTTGCCATGTGACATGTTGACCGTGGCGTTGGGCAATTGGGTCAACTTTAAATCCAATGTGAGATCATTAACCAACCTTATGCCTTACTTTTTTCGCTTGTGTCATCTAACTATTTGAAGCGTCGCCTAGTCCGAGGTTGACGTTGCAGGGCTCCACGCTTTTCCACCATTGAAGGGAAGGTTGTGGGCACTAATGAATCAAATTGCAAACTTTTGCGACGCAACGTGAAACAATTACGAAGTTTCGCATGTGTGGCCCTTTAATTTTTTTTATGCTGTTGAGGTGAAGGGGAATGGTAGGCTAAGAAGAGCGTGGTCAAATTCCTTCCCCGCCGCTAACATATCCTATCTTGGGGTAACGATCGCTTCGCAACTGTAATTTAAAGTCTAAGTTTCCGTTTCTTTTTATCCATTTCTACATTTCACTAAGCGTTATTTCGAATGTTAACTGCTTAATACACAAACCCTGTTCTCGTTCTTCTGTAACCAAGGTTACTGAGGCAAGCACGTATGAAGGCTTAGATGAAAAGTCATTCTAGTGTAAGAAAATTTTCATCACAAGTACGATGTGCGTTGACGCTCTAAAAACCTTTGCCATTTCGCAACGTAATCTCCATGTAACCGCACATGCTTTTCATACCGTCGCCGGCCGCGGTGGTCTAGCGGTTCTAGGCGCGCAGTCCGGAACCGCGCGACTGCTACGGTCGCAGGTTCGAATCCTGCCTCGGGCATGGATGTGTGTGATGTCCTTAGGTTAGTTAGGCTTAAGTAGTTCTAAGTTCTAGGGGACTGATGACCACAGTAGTTAAGTACCATAGTGCTCAGAGCCATTTTTTTCATACCGTCGACTCTATTATACCAGGTACCTCTAAGCGATTCTTTAGGAAGCTGATTTGACCACTTTAAAGTCGCGATGGCGGCACGACTAGAGAATGTAACACATTGGAATTTGTCTAACATCCTTAGTAAACGCCAAAAATCCCTAGTAGCCAGGCAGATGAATTAGGAGCATGAGAAACAATTGCAAGAGGTGCAAAGAAACTTCTTCGCCCGTTGCGCTGTAGCATTATCTTGCTGAAAGAGCACATGTGCAGCCTTTCCGACCGTTTCTCTCGCAATGATGGATGGAACTTATTCTTCAAAACAAATTTATAGCTTGCAGTTTTCACCGTAGCGCCGTCTGGAACAAAATGAATGTGTATTACGCCATCGCTCTTCTAATATATGGCTGCCATAACGTTTTCAGCACTACTCTTGAACCCAAATATTTTTGGTACAGCCTTCGTGCTTCTACTGAGCTCACTGATGTCCGTTTCAGGATCGAAAAACAGCATCTTCTGGCGAAGATGATGAGAATGACACTCATCGGAACGTCGTGGGTTTTCGACGCAGCTACCCGGATGGGAGCCCGAGAAGATTTCATCAGCACTATACACCGGGAAAGCCTACATTCACAAAATACCTTCTGGTCTTCCATCATCAGCCTTCGTGGCACCCACCTGGAGGACCCTTCCCATGTTTTCATGTCATCATGCAGGATTGGGTATACAGATCCCACGTAGATACCAACTATGCCTTACGCTGTCACCACACGTCTCACTCATTAGACCACGAATTTAAATCGGTGTCACGACACGCAAGTGGAGAAAACGAATTATTATTCGCTATTCTTGTAATCGAAATTACGGGATTTCTAATACTGAAATGACCTGTCGTTCGCGCCGCAGCCGCTACACGTCTAAGTGGTGTACATTGGTGTCACCTGTGAGACACATACGTGAAGCGTTACTGCTTATTTTGAGCAATGTTGCTTATTTCTATTTGCTACCAGTCCTGAAAAGCTAATACAGAATTTGAAACTTAAACTATCTCGTATCTGCGAGGGAGCAGAGGGGCGGTCCACATCAACATCTACAGCAGTACTGCGCAATCAACTTACAGTGTGTGTAGGACGGTACCTCTGGTACTCTAACTATTCCCCTCTTCCATGTTCCATTAAGTAATGGCACGTAGGAAGAATTTCTGTCGGTAAGTCTTTGTATTAGCTCTACTTTTTTGATTTTATTTGTTGTGGTCATTTCGCGAGACGTATGTGGGAGGAAGTAATATGTTGTCCAACTTTTCGCGGAAACGGTTCTCTCGAAATTTGAACAGCAAATGTCTCTGTGATGCACAACGCCTGTCTTGTAGCGTCTGCCACCAGAATTAGTTGAGTATCTCTATAACGTTCTCTCGCCTACGAAACGAGGCCGTGAATTTTCTCTACCTGTTCTATCAGTACCTCCTGGAATGGGGTCCACAGCTCAGGGTCTAGTCGGTAGCGTTGCTGCCTCTGAATCTACATCTACATCTACATCTACATTGATACTCCGCAAGCCACCCAACGGTGTGTGGCGGAGGGCACTTTACGTGCCACTGTCATTTCCTCCCTTTCCTGTTCCAGTTGCGTATGGTTCGCGGGAAGAACGACTGTCTGAAAGCCTCCGTGCGCGCTCTAATCTCTCTAATTTTACATTCGTGATCTCCTCGGGAGGTATAAGTAGGGGGAAGCAATATATTCGATACCTCATCCAGAAGCGCACCCTCTCGAAACCTGGCGAGCAAGCTACACCGCGATGCAGAGCGCCTCTCTTGCAGAGTCTGCCACTTGAGTTTATTAAACATCTCCGTAACGCTATCACGGTTACCAAATAACCCTGTGACGAAACACGCCGCTCTTCTTTGGATCTTCTCTATCTCCTCCGTCAGACCGATCTGGTACGGATCCCACACTGATGAGCAATACTCAAGTATAGGTCGAACGAGTGTTTTGTAAGCCACCTCCTTTGATGATGGACTACATTTTCTAAGCACTCTCCCAATGAATCTCAACCTGGTACCCGCCTTACCAACAATTAATTTTATATGATCATTCCACTTCAAATCGTTCCGCACGCATACTCCCAGATATTTTACAGAAGTAACTGCTACCAGTGTTTGTTCCGCTATCATATAATCATACAATAAAGGATCCTTCTTTCTATGTATTCGCAATACATTACATTTGTCTATGTTAAGGGTCAGTTGCCACTCCCTGCACCAAGTGCCTATCCGCTGCAGATCTTCCTGCATTTCGCTACAATTTTCTAATGCTGCAACTTCTCTGTATACTACAGCATCATCCGCGAAAAGCCGCATGGAACTTCCGACACTATCTACTAAGTCATTTATATATATTGTGAAAAGCAATGGTCCCATAACACTCCCCTGTGGCACGCCAGAGGTTACTTTAACGTCTGTAGACGTCTCTCCATTGATAACAACATGCTGTGTTCTGTTTGCTAAAAACTCTTCAATCCAGCCACACAGCTGGTCTGATATTCCGTAGGCTCTTACTTTGTTTATCAGGCGACAGTGCGGAACTGTATCGAACGCCTTCCGGAAGTCAAGAAAAATAGCATCTACCTGGGAGCCTGTATCTAATATTTTCTGGGTCTCATGAACCAATAAGGCGAGTTGGGTCTCACACGATCGCTGTTTCCGGAATCCATGTTGATTCCTACATAGTAGATTCTGGGTTTCCAGAAATGACATGATACGCGAGCAAAAAACATGTTCTAAAATTCTACAAGAGATCGACGTAAGAGATATAGGTCTATAGTTTTGCGCATCTGCTCGACGACCCTTCTTGAAGACTGGGACTATCTGTGCTTTTTTCCAATCATTTGGAACTCTCCGTTCCTCTAGAGACTTGCGGTACACGGCTGTTAGAAGGGGGGCAAGTTCTTTCGCGTACTCTGTGTAGAATCGAATTGGTATCCCGTCAGGTCCAGTGGACTTTCCTCTATTGAGTGATTCCAGTTGCTTTTCTATTCCTTGGACACTTATTTCGATGTCAGCCATTTTTTCGTTTGTGCGAGGATTTAGAGAAGGAACTGCAGTGCGGTCTTCCTCTGTGAAACTGGGTCGCGGCCGGGTCGAGGATTTTCTCGGCCCGGGACTGGGTGTTTGTGTCGTCCTCATCATCTCATCATCATTCGGGAAGTGCCGGGACTGGAAATGGAAAGATTTGAAACTTGTACGGGCGCTGATGACCGCGATGTTGAGCGCCCAAAAAACCAAAATCACCATCATCATCATCATCATCCTGGAAAGAGTCCAAGATTGATGAACAACACACAAAAATTGGTCAGACAAGTGCCTTGTAGGCCACTTCCTTAGTGGATGAACTGCATTTCCTTAAGATTCTTCCTATGAATGACAGTCTCGCATTTGTTTTTTCCTAAAGTTTATTTTAGGTGGTCATTCCACATACGGTCACTCCTAGATATTTTGCGGTGGTTACTGTTTCCAGTAATCTGTCATCAGTAGTGTAGTTGTTAACCAGTGAGTTTCCTTTCCTATGTATGTGCAATATGTTAAACATTTACTTACGTTCAGATTGTACTGCCAGTCCCTGCACCTTGTAAACAGTAAAGGCTCTGTCACGTTTCCTTGGGATAACCCAGAAATCGCCTTTAAATTTTCGATTTTTTTCCAGTAAGAGTAAAGTCTTGAATCCAGCTGCAGATCTGGTCCAATAATCGCAGAGCTTAAGCGTAAAGTTTAAGTTGTTATGAGATAAATGTCAAAGCTCTTCGCAATTTTTCCAATAGGGAGAGTGTGGCATTGTTGACGGTGATCGGCCCATCATATGGGGTCGTTAACCTCAGCTGTGAGATCACATCAGTTCTAGAGAAGCGGGCTAGACACTAACATCACGTCTCCCCTTCTCTGTATATCAACAACAAAATAAACTTAGTTGTGTTCTATAAATGCACCGATAACGTCAATGTTGACTGAATCGATACAGAAAGTTCTAGACGCAATGAGTCACTGCCTGGGAACAACAATGTCTGTGATAATATAGTTCAAGACATTCTCTATTCGAAGTGAGTTCCTTATTCAGCCGGGGCGTCTGTTTGCCACAAAGTCACATCTGGCTCTACCCTAGGTTCATCTCTTCACCACAACCAGTCGACTGTGTCACGTTTACTTATAATGCTACAAAGTATGTCGATATTTGGTTATGTCTGACAGCATATTCTGCTCATATCTGAAATACTAGCGGCTAATAAGGTAGTAAATTGGTTATTACCAGACAGGATCGTATTTTGGTCTGTGACGTCTGCTCTTCCATATACGACACACTTTGTACATCACAGCAGTTTCTCCACGTGTTAGCTTTAGAGGTAACTACTTGGTTGGTCAGAGAGAGAACACAGCCGTGGGACGAAACTGTGATAAGCGAGGCGATGGGGGTGGGGGTACGTTGATATAGAATCAAATTAGATGGTTTCTACGTCTGCGGTCGTCTGTCTGACCACGTGCATCCGTCTGCTCCCCTACGGCGCCTCGGACGACCCTTACCTTCAACACGCAATACCCTTACCATTCCATGATTCAGAAGTTGTATGAGAATGGTTTGAAGAAAGGTATCCACGAATATTAAAATTCTTGTATTCCCTCCGAGGTGACAAGATGTGAGAGCATATGGAGCTCCAACGAGCGCCGTGTTACGTCCGCTCAGTCTTCATGAGCTATGACCGGTCGTGGACGAGGGCGCATGCTCAACGCTTGTGGGGGTCCATGCCACGATGCATCGTTATCGTCATAAGTGCGAAACAGAGAGCCACACCCTACATGGTGTGTGTCTCTAATTCTGTACCTCATGAGTATATTTTCGGAAACAACGGATTTAGTTCATTGACCGTAATTTACTTTCAGCCAGTATTCTCTCTTTTATTTTCATCCTCATTATACTCTAAAGAAGGTGGACTGTTCCATTTCTGTTTTGAACGTTTGGAAATACGAGATGTACAGACTTATTTTAATGTCGTGCATGTGATTTTCACACCTAAAAATTTTTGAACAATAAATTACATTATTACGACATCGGGAGGCATGCCCCAGGTTTACCTTAAATATCCCGCTCTGATGGAGCATGATATGTCTTCAAACGTAGCACCTACGCTTAGAGTTTGGTCGAGGAAATTCTTTTATTTCTATTTTCCTGCGATTTGAAGGTAAAAACGTATCCACTTACATGAAACAGCTTTTCTTTTTTATGATTTTGGTTCAGTTCTACTGTACTTTGATACACATTCTCTGGTGGTTTCCCATGGTAAAGATGTGGCTTCGGAAAGTGTGCACCTTCCATAACATCTTAATAGGTCGCAAAATATGTTTCATTCACTACTGTTTAAAATACCGAATAAGCTGAATTCAGAAAATTTTTAAATGTATTGATATGGTGAAGTATCGAGAATTATAAATCGGACGATTATGTTTTCCTACTAACAAGACATTTTCAGGCCGATACCCCGCCCTGAGAGAAAAAGATTTCTCTCCTTTCCAGTGAAGGCCTCTTTTGGTATAGGTATATATCAAATTGGTTCTGTAGATTTGTGTAGTATTATCTTGTTTCAGCTTTTCCTTTGCAATGTAATAACGAGATGAATCCCATATTCATACCACGGACGGTAGGCGGGTGATATCGATGTCTTCCTTTCTGGGTACAAGGATCATGAACTTCACAAGCTGTTTAGATTACCGTTCCCTTTATGATGTTAAGTCACAGCTCCGTGTATAATACACACTACGAAAATTCGTCACCCAGTCATCTGAATTCGTTTTAAAGCAGTACAAGTATTGCTGAGAAATTCACCCAAGCGTTTGCTTACGGTCAGCAGTCATCAGATGGAGCACCCATTTTACACAAAACGTATTTAGTTCTTCGTGAATAATATAAGATAATTCATTATCAATAATGTACGGCAATCGTTCTTCTGATATGCTTTAGTCACGGCTGTGGTTGTAAATTTGGAACGCTCGTCACGTGGATCATCTTCTAGAGACGACGGCCAAGTTTGATTCAGTGCCCCAGTACAAAAAAAAACACTCTTCATAAATGTTAACTTCATTTGGGTGATTTTCTCTTACGAATAAGCTGTTTGAATGGAGGATTTTAACTACGGCACTGCGCTCCACATTATCGGTTTGAAATAGACAGAAACAACAGACCTAGTCTAAGTTCCGTGGAAACAACACTACAACACAGAACAAGTTATCAACTGACGAACTTTAGTACTCTACCTATAACACCATAATAAACTGTCTCTCCAGCTGAATAAATTCGTCTACCTTAGCACAGCTTGACGGGAACGACGAACATCTAACAGCGTTCCACAGAGTGAAGACTGCTTTAATACTTGTACATTCGCATGCCCCTCTGAGCTATCTGCTATCATGACACTATTTTCTGTATCTCTACCCTGTCCGATATACTGCAGCATGCTCTTCATTACCGGATGCATTATATATTTTGTACGTGCTCTTCTCCTGTACTCTGGATGTTTATGGTACGGTATGGAAAAAAGGCAGAAGCCATATCAGGATATCTCCGAGGTGAGTAGCTATAAAGAGACGGGCTCAGGCTTCGATTGGTAAGGATGGGGATTAAAATACGCATTTACCTTTCAACATTCTTTTTAAACGAACTGGAGAAATCAGAGAAAACCGAAGTCTGGATGGGATGACGTAAATTTTAGCCGCCATCTTTCCGACCGCGAATACATGATCTTGTGTCTTTCCACTGCGTCAGACCGCCTGTTCGTAGTGCAGGGATCGTTTGCTCTCTGTAATATATCTACGAATCGAATGCATACTGTGTTGTATGCTTTTATTTCCGTAGCTACAAGTATTATTATGTACTAGACATTCAGTATAACGACAGCATGAGTAATGGTTTATTATTTTATCATCCTCAATTCACAAGTTGTTGGTATTGGTAGATCATCTTCATAGATGATGCCCCGTTTCGTGCCTTTCAGTTCGCACATACGGTTTTCTTTGAGTTTTAAATCGTAGCATCTAAAGTTTCCATATATGTCCATGAAGCAATTGGAATTGTTCTTCGGAAATCTAGCAAGAAAATTATTTCCTCTCAATCCACTGACTGGTACATGGCGACCAAATTTATAGCACATACAGCTAAAACTGTTGTCACGCTTTGATTTCTTGAAAAACTGTATTACTTCATTGATTTTCATTCCAGTATTGGCTTATAACTACTTGCAGAGGACAACAACTTTCCATTCATTAAAAATATAACTTCTAAAGAATTGTTTCCACTACTTTGAAATCGTGAAAAATATAAGAAGTTTCATAAATCATAGCATTATCGAGGGCCACGCGCACGTCCTGCGACTTCCGTTAGTCACGCTTCGTTTTTTGTTGTTTTACGCTAAGCGAAGTAAATGCTTTCTAGACCACTCTTTTCCAATAATCACTATCGAAACGTCGCCAGTGCCTTCTTTCAGCATAGAAGAGAATAGATATTCGACCTCGTTGCAATACATTTTTCCGCTTCTATAGACTGTAGCGTACAGTGATTTTGCGTCTCCCTCTATCTTTCCTGCTCTATCCATCTGCGCATTCGTTAATATGTTTGCCGCTTTTTTCGGTTCGTTACGCTCTATTGTATACCCAGGTACCCCTGATTCACGATAAGAGACACCTATTTCTTCCTATTTTCACAGTGAACTGTCGCAAGAAAAGCCGTATGGCAGGTATAATAGTGTAAGCTATGGTGGAATATCGTGATATAATTACAGTAAGACAATCTGAACAGACAACGACTGTGGGAAACTGACGATATTTCGAGGTATTGAATAGGATGGAAGACTATCGTGGGCTGCATAAGCGGATAACGAACTTGGAATAGAGAGGAAATCGACCATGGCTTTTTTAAGGAATAATCCAGATTATTGTCTCAAGCGGTTTTGAGTAAATACATAAAACCTGGGTCAGGAGAGCTGAAAAGTGATTAGAACACGTTCTTCCGAAAGTTAGGCTGAGGCTGCAATGTACCAATAAATTAAGCCTCGGAGTAAGACATTTATTTAGATTAGGAATTATAAACAAACTTTAATTTTATCCTTGTCTACATGTAAGCGAGGTCGTGCTTCAAACATAACAGTTTAAGATCGTATTTCCACTTAATCACATTTGTAATGTTAATCATCCTAAAATCTGATCACGCTATAACTGACGAGTTGAAGAAGGGCAGTAATTTCCATTACAAGAGTCTGAATACCGCAAGAAATAAAAGGCACAAATCGATTCAGAAAAATATAATTTTTTTGTTAACAGAAGACAACTTTCCCTGAAATTTTCTCTGTTTATGTGGTGTCACTGCCAGACACCACGAAATTTTCTCTGTTTATGTGGTGTCACAGCCAGACACCACAGTTGCTAGGTGGTAGCCTTCAAATCGGCCGCGGTCCGTTAGTATACGTCGGACCCGCATGTCGCCACTATCAGTGATTGCAGACCAAGCGTCGCCACACGGTAGGTCTAGAGAGACTTCCTAGCACCCGCCCCAGTTGTACAACCGACTTTGCTAGCGATGGTTCACTGACAAAATACGCTCTCGATTGCCGAGACGATAGTTAGCATAGCCTTCAGCTACGTCATTTGCTACGACCTAGCAAGGCGCCAGTACCAGTTATTATTGATACTGTAATCATGTACCGTCAAGAGCGACGCTCATCATTAATGGATTAAAGTTAAGTATTCCACCAGCTACGTCCGTTTCTTCTAAATTCTAATTTCCTTGTCCTGTTCCAGACCTCACGCCAGCCTGCGTGAGCTAAAACGCGTGCCTTTCGGCTTCCTCTAATAACACGGTGTTGGCTCTCCTGCCACCCACAACAGTTTGCGCTTCACTGTCGCTGTGATTAGATTTTAATGTAATTAAGATTGTAAATGTCGTTCATTGCCGCTCGGGGTAGTCGTGCGGTCTCGGGCGCCTTGCCACGGTTAGCGCGGCTCTCCCTGTCGGAGGTTCGAGTCCTCCCTTGGGCGTGGGTGTGTGTGTTGTCGTTAGCGTTACGTTTATTTAAGTTAGATTAAGTAGTGTGTAAGCCTAGGGACCGATAACCTTAGCAGTTTGGTCCCTAATGACTTACCACTACCAACCGTTAATTACAAATACACACTTAAATTTATAGTTACTGAAGAAACGTGTAATCGTGGTAAAGAAGTATTGCTGCAAGACGTACTTTGTCATGACATGTTCAAGTAAAAAAGTGCACATAGTTTCGCCATTCACCTCTGTAGCATTATTATACTTGCTTCTGTGTATGTGTAATTAGACTTGATGGTACTGTTATAAGATGTTAAAATTCTATGCTACTTTGTGCTACGGTGAAAACATGGAGATATAAAGGATTACATTCCTTACATTTGTATATTGTATGCTAAAAACAATAACGATGAAGATAGACGCTCCGGTGCAATGAAGCAGCATGGATCAAAGAATATCCCATTTCTCACATCGGAGGCTCAACAAACGACTGAACCAAGTAGAGTAAAACAAAGAGATTTTCTTGTGTGGAACAATGATTTTATCCGACATGGCAAAATCCACACACAAAAAAAGAAGCTGTGTTCGCTTGCATTTGCGGAAGAAGATAACCTGACTTACGTTTTGGGCCACCTCTTATCGTCACCTCCAGCGAGCAGCATTTGAAAAGGAAAGCTGCCCTGTACTAGTTGAGCAGCTGCCGTACACTGATATTTCAAATAAGGCCAGAGAAGCAGACGCTGAAATCTTCTTCAAAGAGATCGGGCAGGCTGACATGTGGCCCTCCACAAGAGCGCTAAATATACACACGTCACAACAGCTGCGGTACTCCTGATAGCTAACAGAAGCAACAGATTATGAAGATCGCAGACATGGTAACGTAAAAATATCTATATCAACGTGTAGGTATGTGTACTAAGTACACAAATGTCTTTCTGTAGTTAAATTTACACCACTCTTGAACTATGTTCTGTACTGGTAATCCAGCTGGCCTTATTATTTCGAATTCAAGACTGCCTTGCGGCTTTGCAGAACATTTTAGCCAGGTCGATCTCGTACAATTAATAAACCCCTTAGTAATCGTGAAAAATATAATCCTGTATTTGAACTCTCCTTAAAGATGCCCATACATTTTCTGACCTAACTAAGCGCATTCTACATCTGCAGCGTTGCATTGATCACCTTGAATTTTTAGTTGCTATGCGTATAATAAATTTATGACTCATGACGAAAGGAACTCAGTAGTTCTATCCAGCCGGCCGCGGCGGCCGAGCGGTTCTAGGCGCTTAGTTTGAAATTGAAATTTGTGGTAAGATCTTATGGGACCAAACTGCTGAGGTCATCGGTCCCTAAACTTAGGCACTACTTAAACTAACTTATTGTAAGGACAACACACACACCCATGCCCGAGGGAGGACTCGAACCTCACAGAGGGGGAGCCTTGAGAACCGTGACAAGACCCCTGAGACCACGCGGCTACCCCGCGCGGCTCACTGAGTTTGGACGAGGTCTTGTAGTAGGGCTACAACAAGCTACAGGTTCCTTCTGCGATACTGCAGATAGACTTGGCAGGAACGTAGCCACTGTACGTGATTGATGCTAACCGTGATCACGAGAATTTACTTTCGAAAGAAGACCGGGCTCTGGACGAGCAGTGGCGCTACAGAAAAAGACCATCGTGTTCGGCGTATGGCTCCGGCGCATCGTACTGCAACTGCATCTGCAATTGAGCAACAGATGGCACCACGGTGACACAACGGACTGTTGCAAATCGGTTACTTCAAGGACAACTCGGAGCTAGACGCTCTGTAACGTGCGTTCCACTGACACCACACCACAGCCATTTTTGACTTCAGTGGTGTCAAGCGAAAGTTCATTGGAAGACAGGGTGGAGGTCTGTCATGTTTTCTGACGAAAGCTGGTCCTGCCTCGGCGCTAGTGAAGGCTGTATGTTGGTAAGAAAGAGGCCAATTCAGGGCTTGCAACCAACCAGTCTGCGTGCTAGACGCACTGGGCCTACATCTGAAGTTATCGTCTGCGGTGTGATTTCGTATGATGGCAGGAGCACTGTCGTGGTTATCGCACACACCCTGACTGCAAATTGTTATGTCAGGCTGGTGATTCGACCTATTGTGCTACTAGTCATGAACAGGATTCCAGGGGGTGTTTTCAACATGCTAACGTTCGCCCACATGCCGCTGTTGTAACCCAGCATGCTCTACAGAGTGTCAACATGTTGCCTTGGCCTGTTCGATCACCATATCTGTCTCCAGTCGAGTACATACAGCACATAATCGGACAAAAACACCAGCGTCATCGAAAAACAGCATTAACCATCCCTGTACTGACCAACCAAGAGCAACAAGCATGGAGATCCATCGAACAAACCGACATCCGTCACCTATACAACACAATGCATGTACGTTTGTATGCTTGAATTCAACAGTCTGGTTGTTACACTCGTTACTGGTGTACCAGCATTTCACATTAAAATGGCTTATCTCGAGCTTATATTAAACTGTGATCTTGCAATGTAGCCTAGACGAATGCATTCCCGAAATTTCATTACTTTACGTTAATTATTTTTTGGTGCTGTGATTCCCTTTCCGTCAATATATATTCGATGACACGTATTATTACTGGCTGGGTAACTTGCAGTTCCTATAATTTTTTTAAACACTGCATTGTGCTAGCAGTCCACCGCGAGTATTCAGAATTCTGTGCATTAATCAAAATTATGTTTATAGGGATGTTCATACTCAGATTTTCATGTAGTTAATATACGAGACTTATTGTGGTGTCACCTATACTAATAACATTGTGGAGATTAATTTGCTTAAATATCTTAATTGTAAGTACATGTGTTCATTTCACCTAAGAATTCTGACTGACTGAAAATGGAGTCACCCGCACATAAGTGCAACTTTTGTAATAATTTTGGTTGAAGGAGGGGTGTTTGGTGCTTAACTGCTAAAGGCGTCAGCGATTTGCGACTGGCTTGTTGTGGGAGAATGTCCCCTCTCTGAATGTTTGGGTGTCTTTTGTGTTAGCCTCGTGTGGAAGACGATTACACATACACCTTGTGTAAATAATGAAAATTTGTGTACCATAGTGTCTGTCCTAGTGTTGGGCAGACATGTGGAGCTGTCCCGACCATGGTCAGGAATACAGTTCCGGCCGCTGCGGCTCGAGGGGTTCCATACCCTACCGGCGTCCCACTTAGCTCGTTCGTCCTGCATTATCCAGCGAACGCTAGGGGGAGTTCATCGTCGTCAAAGTGGTGCAGTGCCTTTTGTCTTACGATGTCCTCGGCAGTGCATGTCTTAACGACACTGCAGAGTGCATCGTAAAAACACAGGAACTGCAAGTAGTATTCCATGCCAAGGCAAAGCCGCGACAGTAATCATAAGTCTCACCCAGTAGAGGGATCACAGCAGTTGTGCGAGTACAGGACGTAGACACATGGCGTGTGGGTCGGTCGTGGTGGTGTGCTTGGATGGCTGAAGTGGTTATGGCAACCGCTCGCGTAAAGCGGGTTATCCGAACTCCACACCCGGTCCGCCACAGACGTTCATTTGTACAACCCACCGGCCGAAGTGGCCGTGCGGTTCTAGGCGCTTCAGTCTAGAACCGCGAGACCGCTACGGTCGCAGGTTCGAATCCTGCCTCGGGCATGGATGTGTGTGAAGTCCTTAGGTTAGTTAGGTTTAACTAGTTCTAAGTTCTAGGGGACTAAAGACCTGAGAAGTTGAGTCCCATAGTACTCAGAGCCATTTGTACAACCGGAGTCTGTTCATGTTAGCAATTGCGAATACATTTCTTATATTTTATGCGGTCGTCAATCGGAGCGACAATGCATGCATGCATGTCTGAAGGGCATAGCAGAGTACATCGCAAAACAGAGGCACTGCTGCATAGTAATACTATAATCCCTTTGATTCTCTAAATTAGCCTTACGTAAAATTACAGCTCAGTATTGCCTGTTTGTTTCTGAATATTTCTAACCGAGTATTGGTACCGATACAATTGGTGTAGTACCGGTAATTAAGAGCTTGGCACCTCACTCGGGACGAACTGGGTTCAGATAGCTGTCCAGACTTGTGTTTTTGGTAGTTTCTGTAAGTGAATGATGTAAATACATTTGAAAGAGGAATAGAAGGTTTTCTTATCCGCCATCGTCCAATCCGCGATTTTAGTTTGTGTCAAATGAGTTCGTCGTCCGTGGGACATTCAACCATAATCCACGTTCCCAGGCTTCTTCATATCTTTTAAAGACATTAAATATTGCAGCTAAACGTTCTCTATCAAAAACTGTGTAAACAAAATACACATACTGAAGTATTACAAAAGCCATCGTCATCTCTATTTCATGATAAAGGTTTTCACTTACAACTGGAAGTACTATGTCCTGAAGATAATTTGTGTTCTCTGCAGAAGTCAATATCTAACGATTCTGTGGTGTTCTGTCACGTGAGGCAACAAGAAGACTTTGCATTTCATTTACAGAAAATTTTCTGTTTATGTTGATTGTAGACTAGGACCTATTGTACATAAGCTATGCTAGCCAATATATCGTATGATGTAATACCACAGAATAAAAGATGGTGTGAATAACCTTCTTTAACAGTCTTGTTAGGGCAACACAGTTTTCTAAGATAGATTTTCAATTTCTATTTGTCTGTTGCCACTTATTACAGCTCTGTAGTAAGTGGGGGCTGAAAGTGGCTTCGAGTGCATTTCTTACAGTAGCGTAACAAAGACTGCAACTCAGATATTGCTCACAGTTTGGGATAATGGTCCGTCAGACTCGGTCGGTTGATGTGCTGTAGGTAGATGGTCCACTATTAACATCTTCCCATTAAGTCGCTGTCTTGTCTGTCCGTTTGGTACAAATTTTGCAACTGATTTTAAAATAATTTTAGATGAGCTTGAGACTTGAAATTTTCAACATAGCTCAGAACTGGATAACAATGCAATATCAACGTTCTTTCTTATCGGTCTGTTCGGCAAGGATGAAGGTAGGGGAGAGAAAGCATGGTACCAACAGACATCTCAACTGCCCTGCAAGACCACTGTGCTGCGCAGTTAGTATCGCTGTGGGGTATACATGTGGCCCAGTATGGATATTTTGGGAAAAGAGCGGGTGGGTGGCGGAGAGATGAGTAAAACGCGAGAAGGAGGAGATGTGTACAATATATGTGACGAATGTATTCATGGATGAAGCTGGAGTAAAAGACTGGTATTTACAGATATGTAAATAACTATTTAACTCTCTCAAATCTCATCAAAATATTTAACATCCATTGAGAAATTTCACACACACGCACACACACACACACACA